>NW_025963946.1:6819079-7261579 GCF_023055435.1 Haliotis rufescens
TACTTGTATTAGGTCAAATGTCTCAAATATGTTAGCGATTTCCGCTTTCTATATATATATTGCTATATAAAATAACCCTCATTTAATCGTGCCGTGTATTAATATTTTGACGAAAATATTCTTTTTTATTTACAAAGTCAAACACTCGCAATGAAAAACAGAAAGCTATTATAAAATGTAAATACAAAAGAACAACCAGACTCGATCATCCGCCGAAAAAGATTCTACCTGGCGTAAAGGGCAAAATAGCTGTGGAAATTATGTGAATGGACCACTGTAAATCAGTAAATGTAACCATCGCCCCTATCTCCTCCTCTATTGAATTACTACGTATACATCATCAAGTACTTGTGACGTATTCAGAAACATACAGTGTTCTGCAACCAGGGTTTCAGCAGGTATCATGCCTATCCTAAACATGATTAGAAAAGGGAAGATCTGGATGTTAGTATATCATGACGAAGACGAATTGATGCCTATCGTGGGGTAGGTGTGTATGGCAATATGTTTGCTGGCACGGCATATTGGAATTATGTGTACAATTCAGTGTACTGAGCAAGGGGAAGGCAGGGGAATTCATCATCCGTAAAATACCTAATCTGTGCATGAAAAATATATAGATCTTTGCTTTGTTTTTATTTTTAAAAAGGTTGGACAACAGATATTATTGATATATCTTATTGATATTTAATAGGGCTTCTTAGACGAATCACATGTAACTGAAAAAAACTAAAATTAATAAAACGCTTGGCAGTCAGAAGTATTTTTTAGCTTCCTATATATCTATTTTGAGTCCTTGTATTTTTATCCTACAATGTCTGTAGACAGATATTTGTGTTCTATATTCTGCTACTACAATAAAAGTGAACATGACATGGCAATTTGTGATTTGTTTTTTAATACATGTAGTTTAATAGGTGTACTAGTCGATTGTGTGAGTTGAACAACATTTCAGTCATGTCACGGCATGGCTGTTTAATGTGGGAGGAAGGTCTGAAGTGACGCAGGTCTTAGAAGTTTCCCTCTTGGTGAAGTCGACGAGAATGTGTGGTGCTGACGCAAATAGAAACACAATCAGGGCGAATCTGGGAATCGAATCCACAAGACAGGTTTCTGGCATGCCCAAGGAGCGCAACTCTGCCCCAGTAATAATAATAGTAGTGGTAGTTGTAGGGGTAGTGGTGGGTAGTGGTGGGAAGTGGTGGTTGTAGTGGGAATGGGAGTGGCGGGCGTTTTCGTAGTAGTACGCCAACCAAACACAACACGTCGACTTGATAGGACCGGGCAATCCGTAACGTTGATTGCGTATGTTATGTGTAGGGTAAAACACGTCCGACGGTTTTTATGAGATTTGAAAATCCCATCCGAGGTTTTATCCTTAGGGTGATAGTTTTTAATCTAATACAACACAGAGGCGGTAATTTATCTCACTCTCATAAACTGAATGAAAAACGTGAAACAACATTTATCTACAATTTTATTTCAAACACCATTTCTATGAACCTTAAGAAACGGAAGTAAAATATATCTTGCTGATATACATGTAGTTTAAACAACGATTTTTAAAAAACATTGGGATTTATGCATGTGTGTGTGTGTGTGTGTGTGTGTGTGTGTGTGTGTGTGTGTGTGTGTGTGTGTGTGTGTGTGTGTGTGTGTGTGTGTGTGTGTGTGTGTGTGTGTGTGTGTGTGTGTGTGTGTGTGTGTGTGTGTGATATTGGTGGAGGAATATTTTGTGTGTTAAATCGAGTGGAATTAAATTGTGCCACAGCCTGGATTTTATAAATAATATATATTCAAATATAAATATGAGTATGTATGTTTAAACGTGCACTCCATGCAGGATCATACTCCCATGAACTGAAGGTCAATTTCTATAAGTTCTTGTATCACTATTTTATACCTCGAGGGATGTAGCGTAACATGACTTCATGTTTACTCTCACAGCCTTACAACAACCTGCTGTATCGCGGAAAAAAATAGTTCCACAAAAGGAGAGGTGATATGAGCGTATGTATGCTCAGCGTCCTTTACAAGAAGGTCGTTTGTTTACAAGAAATGAATTCAAATATTATCATCCTTGGTGTGAGACAGGTCTGTTAAGAGCTACCTCAATACGTCAGTCACAATGACAGCGCGTCGTAATATATTTATATCAAGTACAAGCCGACACGATAAACGTTCCTTGAATGATATCCGTGTGGGTAAATCAACCCTTGGCGGTTACATGTGTTATTCATCATTGATCAATTTGGCGATCATTGAAAGAAGATTATAAATATGTGTCAAGTAGATACTAAAATATAGATAACTGTAAACTGTCACTGTGAGTCTGGACACGATCGAGTCGATACTACCAGTGGATGTGCATTTCTACGTTTTGTTCAGTAGGATGGGCTACAGGGAGGATATAAGTGAACGATAATGCAGGCAAACCTTCCTACGTTTCTCAATGTTTGCTAAAACGCCGACATCAAGATTAAATGTCTTCCAAACAAGGTGAAAATGTATTGCATTCATTTGCAAATAGATACATTTTCCAATGAGATGTTATGGTATATGACTATGTGATTATATGGTATGGTATATGACTATGTGATTATATGTCAGTTTTCATATCATATCCCATATCAACCCTCGATCCACATAGCACCTCTCTGGCCTTCGGCCCTCGGACTGATATTGGGGTCTCGGGTTGATATAGGGGTCTCGGGCTGATATAGGGGGCTCGGGCTGATATAGGGGTCTCGGGCCGATATATATAGGGGGCTCAGCTTGATATAGGGGGCTCGGGCTGATATAGGGGGCTCGGGCTGATATAGGGGGCTCAGCTTGATATAGGGGGCTCGGGCTGATATAGGGGTCTCAGGGGGATATAGGGGGCTCGGGCTGATATAGGGGGCTCGGACTGATATAGGTGGCTCGGGCTGATATAGGTGGCTCGGGCTGATATAGGGGGCTCGGGCTGATATAGGGGGCTCGGGCTGATAAAGGGGGCTCAGGCTGATATAGGGGGCTCGGGCTGATATAGGGGGCTCGGGCTGATATAGGGGTCTCGGGCTGATATAGGGGGCTCGGGCTGATATAGGGGTCTCGGGCTGATATAGGGGCCTCGGGCTGATATAGGGGGCTCGGGCTGATATAGGGGGCTCGGGCTGATATAGGGGACTCGGTTTGATATAGGGGGCTCGGGCTGATATAGGGGGCTCGGGCTGATATAGGGGGCTCAGGCTGATATAGGGGGCTCGGGCTGATATAGGGGGCTCGGGCTGATATAGGGGTCTCGGGCTGATATAGGGGGCTCGGGCTGATATAGGGGGCTCAGCTTGATATAGGGGGCTCGGGCTGATATAGGGGTCTCAGGGGGATATAGGGGGCTCGGGCTGATATAGGGGGCTCGGACTGATATAGGTGGCTCGGGCTGATATAGGTGGCTCGGGCTGATATAGGGGGCTCGGGCTGATATAGGGGGCTCGGGCTGATATAGGGGGCTCGGGCTGATATAGGGGGCTCGGGCTGATATAGGGGTCTCGGGCTGATATAGGGGCCTCGGGCTGATATAGGGGTCTCGGGCTGATATAGGGGCCTCGGGCTGATATAGGGGGCTCGGACTGATATAGGGGGCTCGGGCTGATATAGGGGGCTCGGGCTGATATAGGGGACTCGGTTTGATAGAGTTTGGATATGAAAACAGCCATTTAAATACAACTAAGTAAAATATCCGCATTATCAATACAGAAAGAACACCAGCTCACCGATAATGTTATGCAACAACATTCATTATTAAAAAAATAATATAATTTCTTCAATAAATGGAAGGTTATATATGATCATTAGCGAGAAACACCATCGATAAAATACAGTGGCGTTTGGACTGTGAGTATCATAGATAAGGATATACAAGGGTCGAGTAATTACTAAATAAGGCGTGGCTATGATATGCCTCTGAGTACTCCGATGTCCTGGGTTGCAATCCATTAAAATCAGATCTTACTTCTCGCTGACGCTAAATAAGTGAGAAACTTGGTCTGATCTTAATGAGATTGTCCAGGGTTGTTTCTGATACTGAAACACAACGTCCACTCACTGCCTCTTTACCCCTGCATGATTGAGCACTGCTTCTCCTCAATCAATACCATCACAGACTCCTGAAGTGAACGTACTGGGGGATATCATAACTGCTGTGTCGTGCGCTTTAATTATTTTTCCCATAGCCCCTCTTGCTTTTCAGTGTACTTATTCCATCTGTTCTCCAGAGGCCCTTTGATATTATATCTGGTTAAAAGGATGGTGACCCTTCATTTCATTCGATAACATTAAAAGAACCGAATAGCATAGTGACCGGGCTTTCTCTTGCCTAAAGCTTTTCAACATACTGTTGTAGATACATTTGTTGGATATGCATATGTAAGAATCGGGTGTTCTTTACCTTCTTTTGAACAGTATATATTTAAATTCTAACCTGATTTATTGAGAGGGTTTTACCATGACCCGCCACGCGCTGACGGCGTGATGGTTCTATAAAACTCAGATAGAGACACATTTTACGCAGAAATCCGTGGATTGTTTTGAAATCCCCTAGGTCTGTACAGTTATTATGTTTAAGAGAAAAAAGTTATAATTTGAATGTGACTGGAAAAAAAATGTCTTCCCTTTCTCATCTCGTGTTATCGCTTTCTGGATTTCTCGTCTCGTGGTATCCCCTTACCGCTTTCTCGCGGCCGTAATTGAAGGCGAGAAAGCAATGTCCCCTCTCGGCACAATACAATCGGCAAACCACATATAACGACTCTCATGAAGGGTTGATTCTGGTAGCCCACCCGAAAAATCTATGGTCTGGTCTCATAGGGTGTAATGCGGCTATTGTTCAGTACCAGGTTTGGGGGGCATCAATGTTGTTATAGGTTCATTGTGTTCAGATCTTTGATTGCAAAAGTCAAAAGCTGTTGACAACCATGGTTTAACCATGAGAAGAGATCTCATTTGAGACCATCTCCGAATAACACGAATTCTTGCAAAGTAAAGTTATTTTCAAGACGTTTGGCATAGTTTCCAGGATTTGAAAGCACCGAATCCTGACAGTTTCCTACACTATTCTGAATTTTAGAATGGAGACATGCCTGTTTCCAAGCATTCGACTGTGACAAAACTCTGACAAAACTTCGTGTGTGTACGATCATTAATTATAGGGTCTGTTACTTAGTGCTACTTCCGCTTATTTGTACCACTGTGTTGCTCTTCTTTTATTGCAAACTGTATATGTTTGAATATCATTTATTGCTTGTTTATTTATCCTTTGATTTTTACATGTAAGGCTGTCTTATCATCGAAAGCTTTTGTGTCTGAATTAGACGTTGGATACTTTGAATCCTCCATTTTTTACTAAAAACAACTCGTATTTGTTTTTCCTTGTAAGGTTTATTTTACCAAATGAATGCAAAGCATTTATTTTGAAAAATGTTCATAATAGGTTTTGGTGGGTTAAATATTGAAGAAAGAGAGATGATGTATGTAGCAGACCATGTATTCATTAAAGTACATGAAAGTATGAAATGTTGATAGTTTTTTCACTACATTTGAAAACCGATTTTAACCCTTACTTTAAAATGGTAATTGCAGTCCAAGATGGTCCGTGTGGTCCTGAAGGTGCCATCAATCACAAACTGCTCGTCCAGTCACAGAAGGCTTCCTACATGTAGCTAGGTGAAGATAAGGGGCCAACTGAAGAAGCGGAGAAGGATGCACATTAACCTACCAGCACTGTCCCCGACTTCCGATGCAATTCCAGTGATATGTTCGCTGCAACTCACTAACAAGTATTACTGAACAGAGTTGTGTATCTGATTTTAAGACACTTGAAAGTTCAAAACACTTGGTAGCTGTCCTTAACTTTATCTATGAGGAGCATCGAATTGCTTTGCTTCGGATACGATTTTTCAAATAAACATAGTTGAAGAAAGATCAAGCTGACCTGGGACTTTTATGAGTGTGGAATGGTAGACGTATATATTTTGTCACATCGCAACATTTCCACTGGGGCATGGATAAGTGATATAAGAAAACGTTGTTACTTTTTCACCTCAGAATGAAAATTCAGGGTCGGCGAGTTATAGGAAACAGCCTTGTATGTAGGATGTGTAAATGAGTAGAAAACTACAGATTTACTTACAGTTCAATACTGATAATGTTGACATGCATAATATAAACCTAAGCATTCCAATGACTTATCTTGTTAACCCTTTGTCAAACATGGAACTTCACACGTGTTGTAATCATTGTAGGACTTGCCGTTAACCGTTGACAAATAACGTGACTAGGTTTCATAAACTGGAAAGTTCATAGGGGAAAATATTGGACCTGTATTTTGTAATCATGTTAGTTGTTAAGATAAGAGTTGATGCATCTTTAATATCTGTATCCTCCGTTTCATTAATTTGCTTCATTTGACCATATTATGCTTTGGTTGATGTCCACAATTCACATCGCTTATCTTGTCCTTTCAATTCAATTTATTGCGATAAGTACCCTGGGCACATTCTCTACCATAGCTTCGTTTTTACCCTGATTCAAATCATGCACCACTAATAATACTTTCACAAGCGAGAGGAAGTCCGAGCTAGCTTAGAGATAGGAGCGTTCCAGGTTGTGACGTCACTACTGTGGTGGCGAATAGGTGCAGGGTGTTTATATCAAAATATGATGGAGATGGGCTATACTGGATAACGGAGGATGTCAAAGCGCACTTTGTCTGAAAATATGGATGAACATTTTCAAGAGGAATTAATTTAGATAAATGAGATGCAGACCCATAAGCAAGAGTGTGTTAACAGTTGTCATGGTTATTGTAGCTGAAAGCGATTTTCGAGGAATGCGAGATCATTAATTTTAACCATGTGATAATTCTTTAGTCAGGCATGTTATTTAGCAGTTCTACGTAAATTGATATGGTTTATGGTTTTGTCATTATGTGACCAATGCCGCCATTGTTGAAAAGTATGGAGTGCTTGGCTATCTCAGAAATATCATATCAAGTATATATCTCTCATCACAATTATATCTGCCTTATCAAGTAATCTTCTGTAACAAGCGTATTTTCAATATCAATATATCTACGATTTGACCCTTGCGACGTGTTCGGAGATAGTGTTTGGTCATTTCAAGGATAAAGGTAATCTTCAAGGCCATACATAGCCCTGAAAAAAAATGTTTGATCAACTGGAGAAACGTTTACTGTAGGTCAGTGAAGCTTGGTACATGTTATCCTGAGGTAGAGGCGGTGATCTGAAAAGATATACAGAAGGTCAGTGTGCCATTTTCACTTAAATGACTTTTCCTGCAAATAAGCTTACATTTTTTTAAGATGTGGTCTCTACTTATATTTTATATTCACTATGATTATGTGAATATTGGGCAATATGTTGCGAAACATCAACATGCATACTGTTATGAGTAGAATGGAGTAGAGGTTGGGATGGAAATCTAATTGTGAGTGAGTATGGTTTTACGCCTCTTTTAGCAATATTCCAGCAATATCACGGTGGGGGACACCAGAAATTGGCTTCACACATTGTACCCATGTCGGGAATCGAACCTGGGTCTTCGGCGGGACGAGCTAACGATTTAACCACTAGGCTAGCCGACCACCCTAGAAATCTAATAATCTATGTATTGTGTGTAATGGTAGACAAATTAACAAATGGCTGATTGGGTGTTCCAGCTTGCTGGGTTGGCTGATTAGGAGTAAGGCTTGCTGGGTTGGCTGATTGGGTGGTCGAGCTGGCTGGTTGGATGATTGGGTTGTCGAGCTTGCTGGGTTGGCTGATTGGGTGGTCGAGCTTGCTGGGTTGGCTGATTGGGTGGTCGAGTTTGCTGAGTCGGCTAATTGGTTGGTCGAGCTTGCTGTGTTGGGGTACTGGTCGGTCGAACTTGCTGGGTTGGCTGATTGGTTGGTCAAGCTTGCTGAGTTGGATACTTGGTTGGTCGAGCTTGCTGGGTTGGCTTATCGGTTGGTCGAGCTTGCTGGGTTGGCTGATTGGGTGGTAGAGCTTGCTGAGTTGGCTGATTTGGTGGTCGAGCTTGCTGGGTTGGCTGATTGGGTGGTCGAGTTTGCTGAGTCGGCTAATTGGTTGGTCGAGCTTGCTGTGTTGGGGTACTGGTCGGTCGAACTTGCTGGGTTGGCTGATTGGTTGGTCAAGCTTGCTGAGTTGGATACTTGGTTGGTCGAGCTTGCTGGGTTGGCTTATCGGTTGGTCGAGCTTGCTGGGTTGGCTGATTGGGTGGTCAAGCTTGCTGAGTTGGGTGATTGGTTGGTCGAACTTGCTGATTTGGTTGATTGGGTGTCATGATTTTTGTTCATGTTTTCATTTCAGATTTGGTCTAAGTGTTTACTTGCCAACATGTAGCTTTCAACCAGATTCACTTTACTTAGGCAAGGAAATATTGTGGCTAACACAACCTTTATTTAAAAAAGCGAAAACATCTATCCAGGCACACTATAAACCATCAACTGTCTGTGTCACTTTTGAAATTTTGCATGCATATCAGAGTAGTGTATCCCTTCACCGTGGCGTATTTTTCACTTCCGGTTCCGTTGCATGCTGGGATACACCGGGACCGGAATTGCCACCATTTTATAAAAAAAACGTCCTATCACGATTAGTTTATTTACTGACAAGATCCAGACTTCTGAAACCGAATGAACCCGTGAACACACTGTCGTGCAATTGTTTTTGCGTTTTCAAATTATACTCCTAAAAAAAGGAAACGCAAAGCCAGATTGGTGTGAGGAAGGAAAGAAACATTTATACGAGGAACCTTACAAGGTATTGAGCCAAAATGTTGTGGAGAGAACACTAGGTGATTGTAATTATCTCAGTTATCGGTACATAGGAAAAGTCAAAGGTGAAGGTCGAGCTTGCTGGGTTGGCTGACTGGGTGGTCGAGCTTGCTGAGTTGGCTGACTGGGTGGTCGAGCTTGCTGGGTTGGCTGACTGGGTGGTCGAGCTTGCTGGGTTGGCTGACTGGGTGGTCAGGCTTGCTGGGTTGGTTGGTCGAGCTTGCTGGGTTGGCTTATCGGTTGGTCGAGCTTGCTGGGTTGGCTGATTGGGTGGTCGAGCTTGCTGAGTTGGCTGATTTGGTGGTCGAGCTTGCTGGGTTGGCTGATTGGTTGGTCAAGCTTGCTGAGTTGGCTGATTGGGTGGTCGAGCTTGCTGAGTTGGCTGATTGGGGGGTTGATCTTGCTGGGTTAGCTGATTTGGTGGTCGAGTTTGCTGACTCGGCTAATTCGTTGGTCGAGCTTGCTGTGTTGGGGTATTGGGTGGTCGAGCTTCCTGAGTTGGCTGATTAAGTGGTCCAGCTTGCTGGGTTGGCTGATTAGGTGGTCGAGCTCGCTGGGTTGGCTACTTGGTTGGTCGAGCTTGCAGGGTTGGGTGATTGGGTGTCATGATTTTTGTTATGTTTTCATTTCAGATTTGGTCTAAGTGTTTACTTGCCAACATTCGGCTTTCAACCAGATTCACTTTACTTAGTCAAGGAAATGTTGTGGCTAACGTATTCTACACAACCTTTAATTAAAAAGCGAAAACATCTATCCAGGCACACTATAAACCATCAACTGTCTGTGTCACTTTTGAAATTTTGCATGCATGTCAGAGTAGTGTATCCCTTCACCGTGGCGTAATTTTCACTTCCGGTTCCGTTGCATGCTGGGATACACCGGGACCGGAATTGCCACCAGTTTTTTATAAACGTCCTATCACGATTAGTTTAGTTACTGACAACTGCACGCAAGATCCAGACTTCTGAAACCGAATGAACCCGTGAACACACTGTCGTGCAATTATTGTTGCGTCTTTCTAACTATCCTCTTCAAAAAAGAAAGAAACGCAAAGCCAGATTGGTGTGAGGTAGGAAAGAAACATTTAAACGAGGAACCGTACAAGGTATTGAGAGATACAAAATGTTGTGGAGAGAACACTAGGTGATTGTAATCATCTCAGTTATCGGTACATAGGAAAAGTCCAAGGTGAAGGATAGCTACCATCAATAACGCGTATGTCCTCCGTTTGAATCGATAACGGTCTGACATCGCCTGTCCATGGAAGAGACGTGTATGCCAATCACATCCTGGGGAATGGTAGCCCATCCGGCCTGCAACGCAAAAGCCAACTGCTGAAACGTCTGGGGTTGTGGTTGACGTCGGCGTAGACCTCTGTTTAATTCAACCTACAGGTGCTCTATCAGGTTCAAATCCGGGGATCTAGAGGGCCAGGGGAGAACATCAACGTTGTTGTTGTGGCGACAGGCTCTTGCGATACGTGCTGTATGCGGTCGAGCGTTGTCCTGCAGGAATACACCGTTGCCGTTGGTTGCAATTGGGAGAACGTGTGGAAGGAGAATTTCGTTGATGTATCGTTGAGCCATAGACCCGTGCTCTTCCATCCCTTCGACGGAGGAGAAATCTTGATTCGTCGCTGAAACAGACATCTCTCCATCGCAGTTGAGTCCATACCCTGTGTTGATGACACCAATGCCGTCGTTATTGACGATGTTGTCGACTCAATATGACGCGTCGAACAAGACGTCGTGCTCGTAAACCTGCTCCTCTTAAACGGTTCGTACGGCCAGATCGGATATTCTACGCAGTCCGGGATTTTGAGATGCGGTTGTAGTGGCTGTGGTCGCCCTTTCATGTAGGTTGTGCACTCGGATGTAGCGATCTTGGGCGGGTGTGGTTACTCTTGGTCGTCTCGACCTTGGCCGATCACGTGTTGATCCATGCTGTTGAAACTGATCCCATAACCTTGTGATGGTGCTGGGCGCGACGTTGAAAACCCTGGCTACAGCTGATCGGGATTCCCCTGCCTGCAAGCGGCCTATGACGTTGTTTCTTTGCACTTCTGTTAATTTTGGCATGTTGTTGAACTGTCACTGTTCGATTGATGCAGATGCGTTTTTACGAATCGTACGTGTTTCCTGACTAATGGTTTGCATGTCCTTGTTGTGATCATTCTGACACTATAACACATTAAACCTCTTCCTTTTGCACCTCTTGGTAAGCTAATGTTCCTTTTATGGCCAAAATATCCATGTTGCGTTTCTTTCTTTTAAGAGTATATTCCCTCACAATACTTGCAGGCTTACATGGTGGCTGCCAGGACAAGTGGAATTGGAGGGATTCGCTTTGTAGCACTGAGTGCATGTGATGCATCTCCGATTATGAGAGGAGGATTTGGGTCCATGTAAGGCATCGAACCCAGGCTAAGTTGTGACGACCGAGCTCTTAAGCCAGTTTAATTTTCTACCCAGTGAACATGTCAGTCATATTCAAAAATCATTATCTGACCCTTTTTTTTACGAAATGTCTTTTGGTATTTGCTTAGTTTTTCTGTGTGTAATTCAACACTTTTGTTCCGTTGTTTTTGGCAACTTTTTCTATATTTCATCTTGATTTGACCATGCTTTTAAATTCTATTAAAATGCAGATTTATCTCAAGCTTCAAATCTCCTCTAGGTTTGAAATTTTAAACTGTTGACATTATAAACTCATCCAGGCAGGACAGTGTTACAGTGCCCTGACAATATTTTTGTCTATTTGAGCATGTATGTCCCGCCTATTGACCAGGATTTCTGAAAACAAGGCTCAGTAGATCACCTAACTGATGAAGAAATCAGTTGGTGACACTTCGACCTGCAATTGGTACAAACATCAACATTTCCCTGCCATATATATATATATTCCTGCTCCAAAGGTCTGCCGGCACATTGAACCAAAATATTTCCCTTGTGAAGATGCACTTGTCTTGCTTCTCTCCTGGTACATTCTCTGTATAGGTTCGACTGGCCTGGTGATATGTAAGCTGTCAGTGGATTGCAACACTACTTGAAATAGATTAACTTATTCATCCCACATTATGCTATAAAACACATATAGCTGACCCCCATTACGTCAATGTGTCCAGAGTTCACCACTTCAATCTGATACTATCTTTGAACAGGCCAGTGTCATGGCGTCTTCGTCTAACGTGAATGTCATGAGGTTATCCGTGTTTGTTTCCACAGCACCTAATTGTTTGTAGAAGTTGATAGCGCTTGTGTTCCCTCGTTTGGCCATCCACTGCATATATCCACAACCCCAGGACAGGGCTAACTGCAAAACAACAGTGAAAGCGGTGGCAGTGAGGATGAAACACAAATAGAGTCAGGCAGATAGGGGTAGATTACTGCATATATTTCATAGTAAACAGGTCACGCTGACACGACGACAGGAAACCAGCCTTGACCTACTTATGCGGCTGTGGTGGTCTATTGTTAAAAGAGACGCCGTGTCGCGCGAGCGGCGATGGTGTCCGAAAGACCAATATATCGTCGATGTTTATTACTGAGACACTTTCATTACACAATTCATTTCTACCCTCTAATATTGTTTCTATGGCTGATTTAAGCCTCGGCGTTGGTTTCATATATTTCCAGTCTGTCGCGGCTCTTGACAATATGTGCATATGAGGCTCTTACTGATATAGTTTACCACCTGACCTCTTTACATAAGTACTTGTGTTATATATCCATCTCACGCTACACGCTCTGTGTATCATGTAAACAGGTCTACCCACAGTTTAAGATAACGTACCGAGGACTCAGTAAACGCCTACTGATGCGGGAAGTGAGTACATGTTGTTTAACGAGTCAGTTAGAAATAGTCACAAGCTATATCACAACGATTTGTAAACAGTCGAAAGTCCTTGACATCGGGTATGATGACGTACAATCGTCCTAGCCACCGAGCCCGACAAGTTGGCTCTCACGACGACAATAGGGTATACTGGGGGCCTAATGTGACTCGGAATCCCCACAGCATAAGGCATATCTCAACCCTAATTTTAGTGTTCATGGATGCACATATCCTCACCCTAAAGCCCTGTAATGGTATTTAACCGTTATCGTTGTGAAACAATTCAATACATGCAATTTGCTTATTTTGTCTTAATCCATCGCTATTTTCCATCTGGACCTTAAATGTTATAACTAGATACAGTTAAAAGCCAAACCCAACCTCTTACGTCCATTGAGGCTGATCATTTTAGTTGTCACACACACAAACACAAACTAATCAAGATACGAAACTTGATACTAAACACAATCATGCTGGAATCTTCATTGTATTACAGTCAGTACTTGTGACTAAACATCCCATGTCATACACCATCAGACTGGCATCTTCATTGTATTACAGTCTGTACCCGTGACCAAATACCCCATGTCATGCACCCTCATGCTGGCATCTTCATTGTATTACAGTCAGTACTTCTGACTAAACATCCCATGTCATACACCATCATGCTGGCATCTTCATTGTATTACAGTCAGTACTTGTGACTAAACATCCCATGTCATACACCATCATGCTGGCATCTTCATTGTATTACAGTCAGTACTTGTGACTAAACACCCCATGTCATGCACCCTCATGCTGGAATCTTCACTGTATTACAGTCAGTACTTGTGACTAAACATCCCATGTCATACACCATCATGCTGGCATCTTCATTGTATTACAGTCAGTACTTGTGACTAAACATCCCATGTCATACACCATCATGCTGGAATCTTCATTGTATTACAGTCAGTACTTGTGACTAAACACCCCATGTCATGCACCCTCATGCTGGCATCTTCATTGTATTACAGTCAGTACTTGTGACTAAACACCCCATGTCATACACCATCATGCTGGCATCTTCATTGTATTACAGTCTGTACTTGTGACTAAACATCCCATGTCATGCACCCTCATGCTGGCATCTTCATTGCATTTCAGTCAGTACTTGTGACTAAACACCCCATGTCATACACTATCATGCTGGCATCTTCATTGTATTACAGTCAGTACTTGTATCTAAACATCCCATGTCATACACCATCATGCTGGCATCTTCATTGTATTACAGTCAGTACTTGTGACTAAACACCCCACGTCATGCACCCTCATGCTGGCATCTTCATTGTATTACAGTCAGTACTTGTGACTAAACACCCCATGTCATGCACCATCATGCTGGCATCTTCATTGTATTACAGTCAGTACTTGTGACTAAACATCCCATGTTATACACCATCATGCTGGAATCTTCATTGTATTACAGTCAGTACTTGTGACTAAACATCCCATGTCATACACAATCATGCTGGCATCTTCTTTGTATTACAGTCAGTACTTGTGACTAAACACCCCATGTCATGCACCCTCATGCTGGCATCTTTATTGTATTACAGTCAGTACTTGTGACTAAACACCCCATGTCATACACCATCATGCTGGCATCTTCAATGTATTACAGTCAGTACTTGTGACTAAACATCCCATGTCATGCACCCTCATGCTGGCATCTTCATTGTATTACAGTCAGTACTTGTGACTAAACATCCCATGTCATACACCATCATGCTGGAATCTTCATTGTATTACAGTCAGTACTTGTGACTAAACATCCCATGTCATACACCATCATGCTGGCATCTTCATTGTATTACAGTCAGTACTTGTGACTAAACACCCCATGTCATGCACCCTCATGCTGGCATCTTCATTGCATTTCAGTCAGTACTTGTAACCAAACACCCCATGTCATACACTTTCATGCTGGCATCTTCATTGTATTACAGTCAGTACTTGTATCTAAACACCCCACGTCATACACCATCATGCTGGCATCTTCATTGTATTACAGTCAGTACTTGTGACTAAACACCCCATGTCATGCACCCTCATGCTGGCATCTTCATTGTATTACAGTCAGTACTTGTGACTAAACACCCCATGTCATACACCATCATGCTGGCATCTTCATTGTATTACAGTCAGTACTTGTGACTAAACACCCCATATCATGCACCATCATGCTGGCATCTTCATTGTATTACAGTCTGTACCCGTGACTAAACATCCCATGTCATACACCATCATGCTGGCATCTTCATTGTATTACAGTCAGTACTTGTGACTAAACACCCCATGTCATGCACCATCATGCTGGCATCTTCATTGTATTACAGTCAGTACTTGTGACTAAACACCCCATGTCATACACAATCATGCTGGCATCTTCATTGTATTACAGTCTGTACCCGTGACTAAACATCCGATGTCATACACAATCATGCTGGCATCTTCATTGTATTACAGTCAGTACTTGAGACTAAACATTCCATGTCATACACCATTATGCTGGCATCGTCATTGTATTACAGTCAGTACTTGTGACTAAACACCCAATGTCATACACCCTCATGCTGGCATCTTCATTGTATTACAGTCAGTACTTGTTATCAAATATCGGATGCCATATTCCATCAAGCTGTGTCATCTTCACTGTATTACAGTCAGTACCTGAGACTAAAGACACCATGTCATACACCATCATGCTGCCATCATCATTATATTTTTTCCAGTCTGTACTTGTGACTAAACAATCAATGTCATACAAAATCGTGCTGGAATCTTCATTGTATTACGGTCAGTACCCGTGACTAAACATCCCATGTCATACACCATCATGCTGCCATCATCATTATATTTTTTCCAGTCTGTACTTGTGACTAAACAATCAATGTCATACACCATCATGCTGGAATCTTCATTGTATTACAGTCAGTACTTGTGACTAAACATCCCATGTCATACACCATCATGCTGGCATCTTCATTGTATTAGAGTCAGTACTCGTGACTAAACATCCCATGTCATACACCATCATGCTGGCATCTTCATTGTATTACAGTCTGTACCCTTGACATAGGGTGTTAAGTCAAGGGTACGGACCACTACTACACACAATACTAGCAGATACATTCCATGATCTCGGAAAGATTTGCAGAAAAAGTGTAATTTATCGCAGAATTGTCGAAAATCGCGGATTTTGATTTTTGTGTCAATCAATACACTAATTTTCATTATTTTCAAGCTTTTTTTCTCGAATGTTGCACTCAAAACGTAGCCCAAACGTTTAACATGAGATCCAAACCTACAAAATATGAATCCTACAATAGCACAATTTATAATTTAGTATTTTTCACTTCTAAACGTCCTTGTGGTATTATGACCAGATAAACCATGCTAACATCTAACTTTAGATAATATCAATGACACTGTGCATATGACATGTTTTGACATGATATGTCTAAATGCAAGAGATTAAGTTTGTTAAAGAATTTTCTTAAGGAGAAATAGTGATATTTTTACAACAAAATGTCATTGTCATTGTAACGATTTTTTAAAATTTTACTGCAGATTCTATTATTACTATTACCACTATTGCTGATACTACTGCTATACTACAACCACTATCACTACTACTATTACTACTACTGCTGATACAACAACCACTATCACTACTACTGCTACTACTGGTGATATTATTGCTATACTACAACATCTATCACAACTACTACTATTACTACGACTGCTGATGCTACAACCACTATCACTACTACTACTGTTACTACTGCTGATACAACAACTACTACTACTACTACTACTACTACAACTGTTATTACTACTGCTGATACTACAACCACATTAACTACTAATACTATTACTACTACTGATGATACTACAACCACTACCACTACTAATACTATTACTACTACTATTGATACGACAACCTCTATCACAACTACTACTATTACTACTACTGATACTACAACTACTATCACTACTTCTATTACTACTACTATTGATACTACAACCACTATCACTACTTCTACTACTACTATTTCTACTAGTGACTACAACCACTATCACTACTACTACAACGACTACTATAGCTACTACGATTACTACTTCTGATACTACAACTACTATCACTACTACTACTATTACTACTATTGATACGACAACCACTATAGCAACTACTACTATTACTACTACTGATACTACAACTACTATCACTACTACTATTACTACTACTATTGATACTAAAACCACTATCACTACTACTACTACTACTACTTCTATTTCTACTACTGATACTTCAACCACTATCACTACTACTACTACTACTATAGCTACTACTATTTCTACTACTATTAGTACTACAACCACTATCACTACTATTACTATTAGTACTACTGATACTACAACCACTAATATATGATATTCCACTATATCAGGGAATCGTAAACATGGACTACAAAAGGACATCAGATAAAGAATTATGAGTCGTGTGTTTTACACGTCACGTGACAAGAGAAGGGTCAACTATTACTTAATGACTGAGATGCTGGGTACCTGGTTTTGAACAGTTGTTTATTATCTCGGATGCATGTTTATATAAGACTTATATTGAAAATAGCTCAAATGTACAAGACTATTACTCGTGAATTTTATATAGAACCACTTCAGCCTTGATGATCATCGGGGACTTAGTCGGAGTTTAACGTCACTTGTGAAAAGTATTTTAGTTATATGACAGCAACACTTGTTTGTACATGTATTGACAGAAACTCATTCCAGATTGGAGACCCGGTTTATGTAACAATGCATATCATGTAGCATGTAAACTGATGATAAACAATATGAAATAGCGAAACCAGGAGGGGAATTGCGATCGACCATGAGGTTTCTGATAAAAGCTGAACTGGAATGCGCGACTGGGAAGGCAACCTTGACAACGGTTCAGAGGACCCTCCCTCTGCACTATGCATTGCGTGACATGTATAACTATTCATATGGGTTTATGAGCGTCAGTTGTTGTATTGTGTGTTTGTATCTGACAGCGAGGTGGTCGTCGGCACACTTACAAAGGGGGCTGGTATTCTGTTCTTGATATGGACGCGATGGAACTGACCTTTATGACACTTAGGCATTCGTCAGTATCACATCCGGGATGCGTTCTAGTCACATTTTAGCAGAGAAAGACACACCTTGGTCCTTCATTAGATATCAAGGCCGTAGTAAACCTTTTTTTGACAGGGGGGTGGGGGGTGGGTGGGTGTGGGGCAATATTTGTACAAGTATCACTTGTCCCCGACATGTATTTTCATGATTCAAATAAAGCTGTTTTCTATAAACGGCACTGGATATAAGTATGTCCAGGTTTGCTTTCTGCACCTGATGATTCTAAAGCACAACCAAATTCAAATCCATTTGCCACATACAAGTAGCATTTGTAACTACAAAAACTGGTGAAAAGGATAACTTCTCTTTCTTGCACTGCATTACACGAACGCTCTCAGCCTTGGGCTATAGCACAATCTGCATTCGTATCCCCGCATGTAATGTGTGATGAAGACTTTTGTGTTGTCCCCGACATCAAAACTCACGAAATCGTAAACGAGTTATCGTACCCATTGAAGACAGGTGTTTAATGCGTCACGCGAGCAGGCGCCACTCACAGTCCGAGTTTCGTTTTCTACCTGAACAAGGCGACGGCCATATTTGACAACCTGTTGTGTCTGTGTCGTGTAAGTAAAACATATCTACTCATTTCTTGTGGTTATATTATCATCCTCTTAACATATACTTATATCATGATGTGCCTCTTGATGAGTGTTTACAGCTGTATGACTTTCATTATAGACCTTAAACATTAGTATCAGCTCTGTTGAATCCAGTGTGTGTGTGTGGTTATGAGGGGGAATGCAGTGGGTAGGTCGGGCTGGGTGGGGTGCTGTTGGAGAATATGAACACAGTGTTGATCTAACGACACTTTATGGCCCCAGATAATTTCATGGTCAATTATGCATGTTGGCACATATTTCTTAATTTTATGTTGACACAAACGCTTCTTTTATTATTTGTTTGCACTCTTGATACGCGCAAGTTAACGGGCCTTCCAATAAAGGCCATGTCTCACCATGTAATTTTTAGAAAAGTAAGAAATTCGTCAATCAGCATCACTGATGAAAGGGTCCAGCCACTTTGTTTGCAGACACTAGTTTGTAAGTGTTGTACAAGTAGTGGTAGAGTGGTGGGAACGGAAGGCCATGTTGTAACACGCTACACAAGCTGGCCACGGCTGGTGGTGAAGTCATTCTATGGGTTGTCATGGCTGCCACACTGACGTCAACATATATGAATAGCGATTCGACGAGCCTGTTCACAGCGGCACAGCCGGGATATTGTGAAGTCGGGTCACTCATGTCATCTGCTTAGCTTTACATTTCCCCTGATTGTAATTCATTGGTGAACGTTCCTCGAACACAGTTTCATACAAAGACACATTGCTATGGTGGGGATCTAAATCTACCCCATGCTTGATATCACATTTCACTGTTAAGACATTTATATCACAGCACGCCAGCTTGATGTAGGGGGAAAGCAAACAAGCATGGGTATGGCGCTGACAAACCCAGAAACATAATCCAAACGAACTGGGAGTCGAACCCGCTATCATAGGTTTCTAGTGTGCCAAAGGGACGCAGCTTTCGACAGCGAATTTCGGCAATTTAGTTGACTGGGAATCCATGCCAAGGTCAATCTCCATTCGCCAACAGTGCATTTCGACTACAGTGCCTATCACCTTTTAGTGCACTTTGCCTACACTGTGAAAAATGCACCCTAAAATTAATTGTGGACGAATCCAAAGTTTTTTTTATATCCTTACTTTACTCTCTGTTGACAAACCTGTGGGATGCCTTGAAAGATGTTATTTATACCATGTACCAATGTCCTGTCAACATCCAGTACGTGAAAGAGCATCTCTATGGGTTTTCATAAGTTATTACTCCCGTGTAGATTCAACAAATTAGTTGTGTTGATAGTCAATCCCTTGTACATCAACCCCTTTTCCCTCCACTTTTAATACCCAACCACCAACCCGGAGATACAATATGAGGGCGATTAACTGATGAGCTTGTCTGACATGTAGTTTCGAAGCACAATACAAGGCTTATTCGTTAACATACATGAACATAGCGATGACTTGGAGCCTCGTTGTTGCTATACTTATTGTAAGACTTCATGGAAGCAAACAATAATTGAACAATAAGGTAGTTTTGTATGCACATTATTTTGTATAGTATTGAAGTTTAAAGGGGCAAGGTAATATCCCAATTCATTGAACATGTAAGTATGCAACATGGAGAATTACAAACAAAAGCACGACGTTCTCCAGAAATAATTTGACCAGAACTTTTGACGCAGTGCGCAGGAACTTTCAATTTCAGTTAGTTATGTTTTTTCATTTACTTTTAAGATCTGTAGCTCAGTCCCAGCGACTTACCCACACACCTGACGTCAGAAGATGACTGCCCCCCACGTTGTCGTCATCCAGAGGAACCACAAGTACCTGAAGGAGTTCCTTCAGGTGGACCCTGTGCTGGACGCCTTGTTGCAGGACGGTGTCTTCACACAGGCGGACTATGACAGGTGTAGACAGGCTGGGCCGGAGAAATGTGAGATGCTGTTAGAAATATTAAAGAAGAAGGGACAAGACGGATACCGGACACTGTGTGCTGTCCTTGATTCCTCACAGCCGTTCATCAAACAACGGCTTGATGAAACCTCCATGGAAGCAGGTATGTTAGTAGGGTTATCATATGTGATCACAAGCTGCCAGAACTACCAACAGCAGTTTGACTAGTACTGCTGTAATATAAGCCTGGATATAACATGGAGTTCACAGCCAGAAATTCACAGGGTCACATCTCGTTTCATTCTCTTCCATCCATTAAAACTCATTATAGCTTAAACGGATAGAATTATCATTGAACCGCCCGCATGTTATCAGAAATGAGCGGGCCACTGTAACTTGATGATGCCCTCATATTGCTTGACGGGTCATTATCACGCCAATTGTTAGGTGACGTCATATCATCCACAGACATGTCTAGTTAGTAGCTAATCCAACAGAAGAAACAAAAAGTCTTCAAACATGTTATATCTCATTTCGTACTGTTTTTATTACATGCACAATGTTCTACTCTTCAGGAAGTGCAGATCTCGTCTATGTCAACAAGTTCAAGCTGGAAGCTCAGTACAAAAAGGAAAAAGAGGACCAGGTAGCTGAAATGCAATCTGTGAGTAGTCCAAACACAGTAAAAACTTGTCTGATCCTCATGTTAAGATACCCCTGTATTCAGATAAGATAGATATGTATGAATTAGTACTGCACATGTATTAGGTATCTGTTGTGCAATGTTGAGTGAATGTTCGCTTCCCGCAACTCTCTTAAACATCAAGTCTATATTACATTTTCCGAGACTAGTGAAACAGACAATACATGTAATAAGCTGCAATGTCTAGGTGTATTTATATGTAGTGGATGTTCAGGTGATTACCCCTCGTTCACGTCTGTTTTCAGGTAATGGAAAGACTTGCGGAACAAATAAAACAAAAAGACTTGGATAACGCTGAACGGGAGGAAGCAATTAAAATGGAAAGAGAGGACCACATAGCACAGATAGAAAAGCAGAAGGAGGAAGTTGAAGCTCGTAAGCTGATGTTTCCTTTCCGGTTTCAAATCTATCTTTTATTTACAACTTTAATTTTACCCATGCCACAATAGCCACACGATGTCATTGCCACGTTGAAACATGCCACATAATTTGAAGTTTGATCAATTCTCTGATGTGATCCTTGTAATCAAATTTCAGTGAAGATGCAGCTGTCAAAGTCAAACGATGATTTGCAGCAGAATCAGGCAGAACGTGACGACGCGAAGAAGGTAGGAATGATGTTATCCTAAAGGAAATACTCGGAAATAGAAACACTGTTGCATAACTACACATGTAAATTAAAAAGGACCATATGAAGCAATGGTACTTGTCATTTCAGAGACTGCATGAAGAACAGGAGGCATACGAGGCCTTGTCGGGGGATCCTAGGCTACAGTCCCCAGATAAAGAAGACATTGCAGTGCCGGTCCATCATACAGGTACACTGAGAAAAGGGACAATCAATCTCACAAACGTAAATAGTTAGAAACTTAATCATAATGAGGTGAGGTGAAATGTAGTTTAGCGTCACGTTCAAGATTACTGCACTTGTAAAGCGACGTACATGCACGTGTTTGTGTGTGGCTGCTTATACCAGTCCGGACAAATGCTGATTCTATAGTGCTAGCCCAATGAGATACCATGCCGCAGTTTAACATGAATACCCCACTCAGACACAGTCTTTGCTGACCAGTCATTGTTTCAGCCCCTTAATGCCGTCATGGCAGGGTGACAAGTATAAGCTGTATTTTGGTATGGCGCTGCCGGGGATCGAACCCCCGACCTTACTCTCTCCGGGCAGACACTCTATCCACTAGACCACGGAAGCCAACTAATCATAATGACGAGCTCAATATGATATTGAATCGATACATCTTAATGTGTTTTTTTACCCCCAGGTGCAATTGACAGAATGTGCCAGTTTTCAACTCAATCTTGCTGTGATAAAAGTCAGCTTCGTCTCCTTCCCTGCCTCCATTCTGCCTGCAAACCATGCATTGATCACCACACCGCCCAAGCACAGCAGAAGTGCCTCCAATGTCCCTGTGGTCGTGAGTTCAACACGGAACAGACTGAAGTAGATCATGTTGGACGCAATGAGGCTGCCTATGCTGCCAACGTTAAGGGAGACAAGAAATGTAACTACATCGAGGGAGATCATGACGCAAAGGCTGAGGTGTACTGTCACGAATGTGATAACCTGCTCTGCTCCGACTGTCATAAACTACATGACGTACCGAAACGGAATAGAAACCACAGAGTGGAGGAGGTCAATCAGACAGAGAATATACCCATGAGGCATTGGCTGAAGGAACCTAATTGCACAGACCACCCAAACAATGAACTCCAGCTGTATGACCACACGTGTAAGAAGGCTATCTGTATTGTATGTCTACATGGGGCCCATAACGATCACAAGAAAGAAGACTTGAATCATGCCCATGAGAAGGCAAAGGGTCAGCTGGAGGAACAGTTGCAGAATCAACGACGTAAACTGAAAGATGTCACAGACAGAATGGCAACTGTCAACAGTCACCAAGATGAACTGGGGGATAAACAGAGAACTCTGGAACAATCCATCATTACGGTTTGTAAAAGTGTGGCTGTAAAGTCCCTTCATCGACAGCGAAAACTGAGGGAAGAGGTTCAAATGAGTCTGGAGGCCCCAAATAAAACAGTTCAAGAGACCCTTGACACTATACATGACGTCCATACTTCCATTGCATCCACGATAGACTACACACAGAGAACACTGGAATCCACAAGAAGAGAGGAGCTCATCACTCTCACTGCTGCAATACTGAAGAAATGTGATGAAAATCTGAAGAGGGAACTTCCAGAAGATGACACAAGAGATACGAGAATCCTCCTTTCCTTTCAAGGCCAGAAAGCCCTGGAGGAACTCATCGATACATTTGGTGGCCTTGTCTCCTCTCTTGACTTAGATCATATTCCAGACACACAGCATACTTATCAAGGTTGGTATATATAAGAACATTCATGTTTAGATAATACTCTGCGACACATTGACCAGTTTCTCATTCAACTATTAAGATCTGAGCCTTTGCGTAAATGTCTCAGTCAGCTGTATTCATCATACCTACGTCAGTACCAAAGCATGTAATCCAGAATATTGCAGTAACACTTATCCAAACATCGAAATGACTTATCGTCATTATAAAGTACCATTAATTGCTAATAAAGTTTTGAATTTATCTGTTCAATATTTGTCTCCAGGTCTGCTTCAACAGATACACCTGCTGACATTGAGAGAACAAGATACAAACACGGTAATATGTTGTTTAAAGGGAAATTAAATGTATCTAAATGAGTTGAATGCAAATATTGTTGGAATCATATTAGAATATTTGTCTGATGAACGTAGTTGGGAGTTCTATACCAGTTATATGTTTTATAAGAACGTCACGTTACAAACTGATCTCTTTGATGCCAATGTTGTTGTTTCAGCTACATGAAGGACGATGGTACCAGCTTGTCAAGATTTTATTTCCCATCCTAGGTACAGTATGATACTATGATGGAGGTCGGGAAGAGCAGATTAAATAAATCACTTGGATAATATCATCTCTCAAATCTTAAATGCAAAACATGAACGTATCTTACGCATACTTGAATTAATCGAAGTGATTCATACATACATACATACATACATACATACATACATACATACATACATACATACATACATACATACATACATACATACATACGTACGTACGTATGTGCGTGCGTGCGTGCGTGCGTGCGTGCGTGTCATACATTCAAACAAACATACGAACGTGCGTGGATGCGTGCGTGCGTGTGTGCGTGCGTGCGTGACTGAGTGCGTGTGTGTTAACATTTAGAGTCGGAGATTGCTTTCAAATATGTTTATGTTTGTCTTCCAACAGGAATCAAGGAATCCGACTCTACTGTATCTGGATCACAGGAACTCCAGCCTGCACAGCCGACATCACAAGACGTTTATGAAGTTGTGACCAAAGTACGTTCAATAACCCAATGAGGTTCCGGGTCTGAATATGTCCCCAGAACCAATGCTGATTGTAAACAGGCGAACAGATAGATCTGGTGATCAGGCTTGTTGATAGCGTGTCATTGTTCCCCGACGGCGTAGGGCATGGACACATACTATCAATCATTGGTTTGTTTGGCCCTGATACGATTACTTACATGCCGCCACCATATAGATGGAATATTGCTGAGTGCGGTTTTGAACAACAGACACAATGTTTAACAACATACCAATTCTCTCTCCTTTGTAGAGTGAAAGGAAATAAGTCGCTGAGTATTATTTGGCCATTCTATAATTTTAATTACAGCTTGCACTATTAAAATCTTTCAAAACCTTTGTTTTCAGTTCATAATTGGATCACTCATGTCCACGGAGACGCTTCCACGTGGAATTTGCTTGACAGGTACGTGCCCGACAATTCCATACAATCTGAATAATGTGAATGACAATAGGTTTGTGACTGACTTGTCAGCAGTATTCTTTAAGTCATATAAGTTCAATTCAAGTTGTAACGAGGGAGTAAAACATCCCTCAGTCGCTGATGAAGAGATCCCGATCGTATCATAATAAACTGTTCCACTTACACGTGGCTGTGTCAGATGAGCATTGCACGGAGTATACACGATATATATCATCTATGTGTGTTGGTTAAAATGAAAATAATGAAACTACAACATGACTAAACTGTGTGTTTCACTTGTGTGAGAGTGCTTCACCATTGTGTGTTTCACTTGTCTAAGGGTGCTTCACCACTGGATGTTTCACTTGTGTGAGGGTGCTTCACCATTGTGTGTTTCACTTGTGTGAGGGTGTTTCACCATTGTGTGTTTCACTTCTGTGAGGTTGTTTAGCCATTGTGTGTTTCACTTGTGTAAGGGTGCTTCACCACTGGATGTTTCACTTGTGTGAGGGTGCTTCACCATTGCGTGTTTCACTTGTGTGAGGGTGCTTTACCATTGTGTGTTTCACTTGTGAGAAGTTGTTTCGCCAGTGTGTGTTTCACTTGTGTAAGGGTGCTTCACCACTGCATGTTTCACTAGTGTGAGGATGCTTAAACATTGTGTGTTTCACTAGTGTAAGGGTGTTTCACCACTGTATGTTTCACTTGCCTGAGGGTGCTTCACCATTGTGTGTTTCACTTGTGTAAGGGTGCTTCACCACTGTGTGTTTCACTTGTGTGAGGGTGCTACACCAGTGTCTGTTTCACTTGTGTAAGGGTGCTTCACCACTGTATGTTTCTCTTGTGTTAGGGTGTTTCACCATTGTGTGTTTCACTTGTGTAAGGGTGTATCACCACTCTATGTTTCATTTGTGTGAGGGTGTTTCACCATTGTGTGTTTCACTTCTGTACGGTGCTTCACAACTGTATGTTTCACTTGTGTGAGAGTGCTTCACCATACGATGTTTCACTAGTGTAAGGGAGCTTCTCCACTGGATGTTTCACTAGTGTAAGGACGGTTCCCCACTGGATGTTTCACTTGTGTGAGGCTGCTTCACCACTGTATGTTTCAATTGTGTGAGGGTGCTTCACCACTGTGTGTTTCATTTGTGTGAGGCTGCTTCATCACTGTGTGTTTCACATATGTAAGGGTTCTTCACCATTGTCTGTTTCACTTGTGTAAGGCTGTTTCACCACTCTATGTTTCACTTGTGTGAGGGTGCTTCACCACTGTGTGTTTCACTTTTGTACGGGTGCTCCACAACTGTATGTTTCACTTGTATGAGGGTGCTTCACAATTGGATGGGGGCGGTCGGGTAGCCTAGTGGTTAAAGTGTTCGCTCGTCACGCCGAAAACCCGGGTTCGATTCCCGACATGGGTACAATGAGTGAAGCCCATTTCTGGTGTCCCCCGTGGTGATATTGCTGGAATTTTGCTAAAATCGGCGAAAAACCATACTCACTCACTAACCATTGGATGTTTCACTTGTGTAAGGATGCTTCACCGTTGTGTCTTTCCCTTGTGTGAGGGTGTTTCAACATTGTGTATTTCACTTGTGTGAGGGTGTTTCACCACTGGATGTTTCACTAGTGTAAGGGTGCTCCACCATTGTCTCTTTCATTTGTGTAAGGGGGCTTCACCACTGTATGTTTCACTTGTTTGAGGGTGCTTCACAATTGTGTGTTTCACTTGTGTAAGGTGCTCCACCATTGTGTGTTTCAGTTGTGTAAGTGTCCTTCACCACTGGATGTTTCACTTGTGTGAGGGTGCTTCAGCACTGGATGTTTTACTAATGTAAGGATAGTTCACCATTGCGTGTTTCACTTGTGTAAGGGTGCTTCACCACTGCATGTTTCACTTGTGTGAGGGTACTTCACCATTGTGTGTTTCACTAGTGTAAGGGTGGTTCACCACTGGATCTTTCACTTGTGTGAGGGTGGTTCACCACTGTGTGTTTCACTTGTGTAAGGGTGTTTCACCATTGTGTTTCACTGTGTGAGGGTGCTTCACCACTGGATGTTTTACTAGTGTAAGGATAGTTCACCATTGTCTGTTTCACTTGTGTAAGGGTGTTTCACCACTGTATGTTTCACTTGTGTGAGGGTGCCTCACCATTGTGTGTTTCACTTGTGTAAGGGTGCTTCACCACTGGATATTTAACTTGTGTGAGGGTGCTTCACCATTGTCTGTTTCACTTGTGTGAGGGTGTTTCACCATTGTGTTTCACTGTGTGAGGGTGCTTCACCACTGGATGTTTTACTAGTGTAAGAATAGTTCACCATTGTCTGTTGCACTTGTGTAAGAGTGTTTCATCACTGTATGTTTCACTTGTGTGAGGGTGCCTCACCATTGTGTGTTTCACTTGTGTAAGGGTGCTTCACCACTCGATATTTAACTTGTGTGAGGGTGCTTCACCATTCTCTGTTTCACTTGTGTGAGGGTGTTTCACCATTTTGTTTCACTGTGTGAGGGTGCTTCACCACTGGATGTTTTACTAGTGTAAGGATAGTTCACCATTGTCTGTTTCACTTGTGTAAGGGTGTTTCACCATTGTATGTTTCACTTGTGTGAGGGTGCCTTACCATTGTGTGTTTCACTTGTGTAAGGGTGCTTCACCACTGGATATTTAACTTGTGTGAGGGTGCTTCACCATTATCTGTTTCACTTGTGTGAGGGTGTTTCACCATTATGCGTTTCACTTGTGTAAGGGTACTTCACCACTGGATGTTTCCCTGGTGTAAGGATGCTTCACCACTGGATGTTTCAACAGTGTAAGGATGCTTTAACATTGTGTGTTTCACTTGTGTAAGGGAGCTTCCCCACTGGATGTTTCACTAGTGTAAGGATGCTTCACCACTGGATGTTTCACTTCTGTGAGGGTGATTCACCAGTGTGTGTTTCACTTGTGTGAGGGTGTTTCACCATTGTGTGTTTCACTTGTGTATGGGTGCTTCACTACTGTATGTTTCACTTGTGTGAGGGTGCTTCAGCACTCATGTTTCACTTGTTTGAGGGTGCTTCACCACTGGATGTTTCACTAGTGTAAGGATCCTCCACCATTGTCTGTTTCATTTGTGTAAGGGGGCTTCACCACTGTATGTTTCACTTGTGCGAGGGTGCTTCACCATTGTGTGTTTCACTTGTGTAAGGTGCTCCACCATTGTGTGTTTCACTTGTGTGAGGGTGCTTCACCATTGTGTGTTTCACTAGTGTAAAGGTGGTTCACCACTGGATGTTTCACTTGTGTGAGGGTGCTTCACCACTGAGTGTTTCACTTGTCTAAGGGTGTTTCACCATTGTGTTTTTCACTTGTGTATGGGTGCTTCACAACTGTTTGTTTCACTGTGTAAGGGTGCTTCACAACTGTATGTTTCACTGTGTAAGGGTCCTTCACCACTGTATGTTTCACTTGTGTGAGGGTCCCTCACCATTGTGTGTTTCACTTGTGTAAGGGTCCTTCACCACTGGATGTTTCACTTGTGTGAGGGTGCTTCATCACTGTATGTTTCACTTTTGTGAGGGTGCTTCAGCACTGAATGTTTTACTAATGTAAGGATAGTTCACCATTGTGTGAATTTTGCTAAAAGCGGCTTAAACCATACTCACTCACTCACCATTGGATGTTTCACTTGTGTAAGGATGCTTCACCATTGTGTGTTTCACTTGTGTGAGGTGCTTCTCAATTGTGTGTTTCACTAGTATAAGGGTGCTTCACCATTGTGTGTTTCATTTGTGTAAGGGGGCTTCACCACTGTATGTATCACTTGTGCTAGGGTGCTTCACCATTGTGTGTTTCACTTGTGTAAGGTGCTTCACCATTGTGTGTTTCACTTGTGTAAGGTGCTTCACCATTGTGTGTTTCACTTGTGTAAGGTGCTTCACCATTGTGTGTTTCACTAGTGTAAGGGTGCTTCACCACTGGATGTTTCACTTGTGTGAGGGTGCTTCACCATTGTGTGTTTCACTTGTGTATGGGTGCTTCACTACTGTATGTTTCACTTGTGTGAGGGTGCTTCAGCACTGGATGTTTCACTAGTGTAAGGGTGGTTCACCATTGTGTGTCTCACTTGTGTAATGGTGATTCAGCCCTGGCTGTTTCACTTGTGTAAGGGTGCTTCACCATTGTGTGTTTCAATTGTGTACGGGTGCTTCACAACTGTATGTTTCACTTGTGTGAGGGTGCTTCACCATTGGAGGGGGGCAGTCGGGTAGCCTAGTGGTTAAAGTGTTCGCTCGTCACGCCGAAAACCCGGGTTCGATTCCCGACATGGGTACAATGAGTGAAGCCCATTTCTGGTGTCCCCCGCGGTGATATTGCTGGAATTTTGCTAAAAGCGGCGTAAAACCATACTCACTCACTCACCATGGAATGTTTCACTTGTGTAAGGATGCTACACCATTGCGTGTTTCACTTGTTTGAGATGCTTCACCATTGTGTGTTTCACTAGTATAAGGGTGCTTCACCACTGTATGTTTCACTTGTGTGAGGGTGCTTCACCATTGGATGTTTTACTTGTGTAAGGATGCTTCACCATTGTGTGTTTCATTTGTGTAAGGGTGCTTCACCACTGTATGTTTCACTTGTGTGAGGGTGCTTCACCATTGGATGTTTTACTTGTGTAAGGGTGCTTCACCATTGTGTGTTTCACTTGTGTAAGGTGCTTCACCATTGTGTGTTTCACTTGTGTAATGTGCTTCACCATTGTGTGTGTCACTAGTATAAGGGTGCTTTACCACTGGATGTTTCACTTGTGTGAGGGTGCTTCACCAGTGTGTGTTTCACTTGTGTGAGGGTGCTTCACAACTGTATGTTTCACTTGTGTGAGGGTGCTTCACCATTGGATGGGATGGGTCGGGTAGCCTAGTTGTTAAAGCGTTCGCTCGTCACGCCGAAAACCCGGGTTCGATTCCAAACATGGGTACAATGAGTGAATCCCATTTCTGGTGTCCCCTGCGGTGATATTGCTGGAATTTTGCTAAAAGCGGCGTAAAATCATACTCACTCACTCACCATTGGATGTTTCACTTGTGTAAGGATGCTACACCATTGTGTGTTTCACTTGTTTGAGATGCTTCACCACTGCATGTTTCATTTTTGTGAGATGCTTCACTACTGGATGTTTTACTAGTGTAAGGATGGTTCACTATTGTCTGTTTCACTTGTGCGAGGGTGCTTCACCACTGGATGTTTCACTTGTGTGAGGGTGTTTCACCATTGTGTGTTTCACTTGTGTACGGGTGCTTCACAACTGTATGTTTCACTTGTGTGAGGGAGCTTCACCAGTGGTTAAAGCGTTCGCTCGTCACGCCGAAAACCCGGGTTCGATTCCCAACATGGGTACAATGAGTGAAGCCCATTTCTGGTGTCCCCCGCGGTGAAATTGCTGGAATTTTGCTAAAAGCGGCGTAAAACCGTACTCACTCACTCACCATTGGATGTTTCACTTGTGTAAGGATGCTACACCATTGTGTGTTTCACTTGTTTGAGATGCTTCACCACTGGATGTTTCACTTGTGTGAGGGTGTTTCACCATTGTGTGTTTCACTTGTGTAAGGGTGCTTCACAACTGTATGTTTCACTTGTGTGAGGGAGCTTCACCAGTGGTTAAAGCGTTCGCTCGTCACGCCGAAAACCCGGGTTCGATTCCCAACATGGGTACAATGAGTGAAGCCCATTTCTGGTGTCCCCCGCGGTGAAATTGCTGGAATTTTGCTAAAAGCGGCGTAAAACCGTACTCACTCACTCACCATTGGATGTTTCACTTCTGTAAGGATGCTTCACCATTGTGTGTTTCACTTGTGTGAGGTGCTTCACCACTGTGTGTTTCACTTGTGTAAGGGTGCTTCACCACTGTATGTTTCATTTGTGTAAGGGTGCTTCACCACTGTATGTTTCACTTGTTTGAGGGTGCTTCACCATTGTGTGTGTTCACTTGTGTGAGGGTGCCTCACCATTGTGTTTCACTTGTGTACGGGTTCTTCACAACTGTATGTTTCACTTATGTGAGGGTGCTTCACCATTGGATGGGGGCGGTCGGGTAGCCTAGCGGTTAAAGCGTTCGCTCGTCACGCCGAAAACCCGGGTTCGATTCCCGACATGGGTACAATGAGTGAAGCCCATTTCTGGTGTCCCCCGCGGTGATATTACTGGAATATTGCTAAAATCGGCGTAAAACCATATTCACTCATTCACCATTGGATGTTTCACTTGTGTAAGGGAGCTTCACAACTGCATGTTTCACTTGTGTGATGGTGCTTCACCACTGTGTGTTTCACTTGTGCGAGGGTGCTTCACCACTGCATGTTTCACTTGTGTGAGGCTGCTTCACCACTGTGTGTTTCACTTGTATATGGGGGGTTCACCATTGTGTTTTTCACTTGTGTTAGAGTGCTTCTGCATTGTGTGTTACTGGATTATTGCTAAAATCGGCGTAAAACCATATTCACTCATTCACCATTGGATGTTTCACTTGTGTAAGGGAGCTTCACAACTGCATGTTTCACTTGTGTGAGGGTGCTTCACCACTGTGTGTTTCACTTGTGTAAGGGCGTTTCACCACTGGATGTTTCACTTGTGTGAGGGTGCTTCACGATTGTGTGTTTCACTTGTGTGAGGGTGCTTCACCTGTGTGTATGACACGATTAACCCAGTCCTCTGAGGCGAACAATTCGCCGTGAAGACTTACATTACTTCTTATGGCACTCCCCAAACCAAACTGACACACCACGATACAACTGAAACACTGTTTTATAATTTTGTAAAACACACCTCACAGATTCACTGTCTGCAAGCTGTGCAGGGCTACCGTGAAAATAAACCTTACTCACATTTCATCAGAAACAAATGCGCCAAAATGGTGTTTTAAACTTAAACTATACTTTTGCAGGCTCTTTCTGTCCAATGCACATCCTAAGAAAGGGCAGCAGTGTCAAATACATCATCTGTAAGTATATTGTACTCGTTGTAACATGCTTTAGTGAACATAACCTGACTCCCCGAGTGTCATTATTCACTGACGTTAAGGAAAGTTACTTTCCGCCACTGGTGTCTGGTCAGACTTGTATATTAACAGACCACTGTAGGGAAGCCGGAACACTGCTCAAACAGACGTAGAACAACCCATTATATGCGACGTATATAGTGAGTGAATGAGTAGATATTAAGTCACCTTTGGCAGTATTCCAGCTATATCACAGCTGGAGACACCAAAAATAGGCGTGTACCCTTGTCTGGAATCGAACTGATGTTTTTGACCTGTCAGACGCTTTAACCACTGGGCTACTTCCAGCAGTTTATAATATCCAGTACTTCAAATGCCTGGAGCATCTCAGTTGTTTTCAGGGGACGCATTTTTGTAGAGGTGTTGATTTCCGAGTGTTGACATTACAACGTTCGGTTGTTCTCCAGATGTTTTTAGTATGCCGGCATTGAGTCTTAATACCTCCCGTCACTTTTATGTTGAGTCGTAGTGACATGGATAATATTTACAGACGATTCTTACTCTAAGCTTATGCATATGTTGTGAAACGTAAAACCTAATCATTCGACAACAATTGAGTGAGTGAGTAAGGTTTTACGCCGCTTTTAGCAATATTCCAGCAATATCACGGCGGGGGACACCAGAAATGGGCTTCATACAGTGTACCCATGTCGGGAATCGAACCTGGGTATTCGGCGTGACGAGCGAACGCTTTAACCACCAGGCTACCCGATCGCCCCTATTCCACAACAAACTGAAAAAAGTCGATTCAGAAATTCACGTAAGAACTATGACATTGTAGATTTCAGTTTATCAGTTCACCTGACGGAGTATTTCGCCCTTGTCGACCCCTGTCGCTAAGGACGTTGCTATGGCGGTTAATTTCATTGGTAACAATCATTACGGTAAAACATTCTTTTTGCGTTCGGGTTAACGTTCCTCTTCAATACTGTTTCTGAATGAAACTTTTAGACAAATTGTTGTAATGTTGCACTTGATACTTTGTGGAGACATTTATTTCATTTTAGATTCTGATAGAAAACTATGCTTGTCGTAAGAGGCGACGTGCCCGACATGGTTGATGAATGAATTAATGAATTTTTTTGTTTCTTTGGCTGGTAACAATTCACATCCATAAAAGCTTGTAGATACAATCATTCTTTTCCATATATTGAAACGTGCAACTGGGTGGAGGTCTGAATCGTTAAGTCCGAGTGATCGTAGTGAATTAACACATTTTCTTTCTTTTAAGCAACACGTCATGATTCCTTCTTTACATGATAAATTTATGTTTATGATTATTCCGCCATATTTGACTATATCTGAGTGCGGCATTAAACAACATACAAAACAAATCAACAGAAATCTTAATTATAATTCACATTTCACTTTAATATTATTGCATTGTCACTTCAAACCGCGCCACAACACGTGCATGGCAATGATTGTAAAGGTTTATAAGTATTAACAAACTCATGTATTGTGATATACATGCTTATCGTAAGTTCGATACTGATGATGAAAGCCGTGCATGTTGCTATGGCAGCGATACTCGTCTGGCGCAATGAGAATATCATCAATGCCTCTTTCTTAATAACTTGGGGCACTTGTAGTCTAGTGGGTAATGCGTTCGCTCGTCGCGCCTAAGGATCGGGTTCGATTCCTCACATGGGTCCAATGTGTAACGCCCATTTTGGATGTCACCAACCGTGAAATCGTTGGAATATTGCTAAAGGCGGTGTTAAACCCTACTCACCCAATCACTCTTAATGACGAAGTTTTCGAATTTTGTCTTGAAAACAGTGGCGTCAGTGGTCAATATGAGAAAGAACATTTCTGAATCTGACTTCTAACGAGAATTATCGCTCGGGTAAATGAATAAATATTTGGAGGTTGTATTGCAAATCAAAAGTGATCAACTTATCTTGTGCAGATCTGACCGAGGAGGACATTTCTGTATTACTTAAAGGTATGAATTTCACCCCCACTCCATTGAAACAGGATTTACATGAACTAGAAACAGATGTGTCTGATTTTTGTAGAAAATTGAGATTACTAATCATTTTGATATTGATACTTCATTAGTTAGAAACAAAAGCACCTTCACTCCAATACCTGATAGTAACAAAGTGTAAGACAATGTTATTAACCGCCTCAAAGATTTAACCTTTACTGTAAACCCTCAAAGAGGTAAATCAAACATAACAAAACATGAACGAGCGGCTCTGAACAGATTATCAAACAACGGGTCAATTGCTATTAAAGAAGCTGATAAGGGAGGCGCTATAATAATTTTGGACAGCAATTATTACCAAGAACTCTCATTGGAAATGTTAAAAGACGAATCTTGTTACAGAAAGCTTTCAGACAGTTCGGAAAAATCTGTATTACTTAATCTTAAAAGATTAGTATATTCACACTCTCAATGCCTTACTAAAAACGAAGAGGATTATTTAATTAATTTTGAATCGAAAGAAAGTAATTTTTATGGCCGCCCTAAAGTTCATAAGAGCGCACAGATCCAAGAAAAATGTAGAACATTGAATTCTGCTTATGTCAAAATACCCCCCGTAAATGATTTAAAATTACAGCCAATAATTGCAAGACCCAAATGTCCCATACACAGAATCAGTGACCTTATGGATAAAGTGTTGAAATCAATAGCTAAACATGTCAAGAGCTACATAAAATATACCACTGATTTTCTGAACCAACTTCCCGCCTCAGTCGAAAATGGTACAAAGTTGGTCAGTTTTGATGTAGTTAGTTTATATTCAAACATTCCCGTGATCTCGGCACAGAAGCTATTGAATACTGGATAAATAAACACCGTTCGGAAATCCGAGAAGACATTTTCGTTATCGATAGTATTAAATCTATTCAAAACAATAACACTTTTAATTGTGATGGTTCGCATTACAAACAAATTAAAGGCACATCAATGGGGACAAAAATGGCCCCTACTTATTCAACCCTTGTACTTGGTTATTTAGAGGAAAAACTACTCAAAAAGTGATGAAAACTTCGGCATTGAATTTGGACAGGGATTTCAAGATAAATGTAAACGATTTTTAGATGATTGTTTTGTTCTGTGGAATCGGAATGAAGAGTTTGATAGATATTTTACAGACACTCTATCCAGGTTTAATCTTTACTTTAGAGATGAGCGATAACAATATATCGTTTCTAGATGTAATGGTTACAATTTCAAACAATAACATTGAAACAGATGTATATTACACACCAACCGATTCCAAGCAATACCTCAATTACAATTCCTGTCACCCCGTCATACTAAAAACAGTGTCCCTTACTCATTAGCACGTAGAATCTGTGCGATAGTATCTACTTCAGATCGTGCACAATGTAGACTCGATGAACTGAGCGAGTCACTTTTAGAAAGAAACTACCCTAGCAAAATAGTAAAATAGTAGAAGACGCAATAAACAAGGCCAAATCACAAAACCATTGTGATCTTTTGAAACCTAAAGATAAACCTAACGAGAGTGTTCTCCCTTTTAGTTACAACCTTGAATCAGACAGGGGACAACATAAGAGCGAGAGTGAGGGTCCCCCGACAACAAATAAGGGACCCCTCTTGCCGGTGTATCCCACTCAGTCAACACATTGATCCGTGTGCCGGGAATAAAACACCAAATTTTGTGATATTCCCGTTTTACAAATGTGACAATTATGCACTGAGAAAGATAAAAGAAACTTATGTTATTAATACTTTCAAACCAAAATTAAATGGCCTGTAATAATTGAATTATTTTATACAATTACACGTATTGTGTTTTTTGCTGCTACTACAATACTTACACAACGGCAAATTAGTCAGTGATCATTTAGCATTGTTGACTTGTCTATCCGCAGGATAATATAGGCTATTGCTCAATGTAGATCGTTGTTATTTATATATTGTTTAGTTATTTTATGTTTACGTCTGTGGGAACAGTTATAGCAGTGGGTGCATTAAATACTGAGAATGTATTAAATTATATCCCTGACAACATCTTTAATAATCGTCATGTGACAATAATCTACATCGTGTCCCAGTCACAACTAACGCGACATTCTCCCGTCCAGCGAGTGTGCTGAAACTGTGGCCAGTGACTGAAGCGGACGTAGAAGTTACCTGTTCACACTGTGTCTGTTGAACACTCAAGTGTAAAAATATCGTCAAACAACAGCTTTTTCTGTCTTATTGTTTACAAAATTGTACAAGAAGAGTTTAGAATTGCCATGATGATAGTTTTATCGTGAAATAATGTGGAAACACTTGTATATTTAGGCTGTTGTCGTCTATTTCTGATTGCTGACACAAACCAGCCCAACTACAACTTTGTGAACAAGTATTTAAAACAGCATTCATTTGTTTTTATAAAAAACATTTTGAATACCCAGTCAAATAATTTCACAGCGTTATTGCTACTATTTAGGGCATTGTTATGTTAAAATTCACAGACAGACGAAAATGGCATCCGATCGTTCAGCGCGGTGTTTTGTAAACATTGAAACGAGGTTCACAATAAAATGACTAATTTGTTATCTGAAGTCATGAAATTTGGTAAACTGTAAACTAAATGTATATTTCCAGGTCCTAAACTACAACTGGACGCTGCTCGAGCCAACACAGACGGGTGCCACGTAACTACAGACGGTGAGCTGGGCAACTCGCCGCCCGCCACACGACACAGAGACAGCGGCAGGTTACAGAGACACAGAGGCAGCGGCAGGTTACAGATACACCGCAGCACCTGTAGTTCCACCCCCATCCCACTTCCTCCACCCCCCTCTAATGTCACCCCTGCCCCACACACACCACGATACTGGGAAACCCACTCCCGGGTGGGTGTGGTGGGTGGAGGGTTGGGGTGGTCTGCCCTGGAGATGGGTGTGGGGGAGGAGAGCCAGGTGGACAGTGGGTTGTATGTTCGTGCACAGCGCCGCTCCTGGTGTGTCGGTGTAGGGAGCTGTGACACACACCGGGGGAGTATCTGTACCAGGGTGTGGCAGCCGGGGGAGCGGGGGGGGTGTTACAGAAACACAATGTCTGCCACACCCGGCACACAGGCCACCCTCCACTATGGCGTTGTGCTGGACGTGGGGAGGGGGAGACTCGCCTTCATCGATATCGACAGGGGGATTCTTATGGCCAAGTTGGATGTTGAGTGGAGGGAGTCTCTTCTCCCCGTGTTTGGTGTTGGGCCGCCAGGTAACTTCACAGTCAACATGAAGGTGGTCAGCGGGGTGGACATCACCATGACTGACTCCAAGAAGTCACTTATTTATAACGCGCTCACATAGGAAATAAAATAAACATGACATTGTGTAAACTTGTAAGTGTGACATAGTTATTTAAACTGTCAAAAGTAATGTGATTTTATTGATTGAGGCGGACATAGAAGTTACCTGTCTTTGTGTAGTTTGTTGTGTACAAGAATGTAACAAGGTTAGCTAAATGTTTTGTTTTCTACTTGACTGGTTTCTGTTGTGTATTAGAAACATTTTGCATCCTCACATGAGTATTGTTATGAATATGAATCTGCGGTAATCGATCAGTTTATCACACATTTCCTACATTTCCGGGAAATGGCACAACAATCAACTGAGTGCACAAATTCATCAAAAGTTGACATGGTCCGTTTCTTCTCTGTAATATAATTGTTTCAAATCCCCACATGAATAGTGTTGTGCTGAAAGTATTGCAGTTGTGCCTCCACATTGCCACATTTGGTGTCGGTGAAGAAATGGGATGAAAGTGATTGAAGCGGACATAGAATGTACCGGTGTACATGTGACGGGTGTACGGAAATGTTACAAAGTTCACTGAATATTATGTTTCTCTATTCTCATGCGTCGTGCTGTGTGGGGAAAACACTTAGGATACCCACAGTAGTGTTTGTTTAATTATCTGCTCTGATTATGTCAAATATTGTGTGGACATAAGGTAGCACGCGGTGCTGTGCACAGCGAGAAGGCACAAGTCAGGTGAAGTGAAGCAACGTCGTTCACAGAGATTATTATTCGGCAGCTTGGCTTCTGAGAGTTTCTAGGGCTTCGGTCCTACCCCACACTGAAGCACATGTAATTTAAGACACGTGGTGTCTCCTTGGGCATGTGTCTTTGTTCGAAATGTGCCTCTGTTCACCCAGCAGTACCCCAGATGATGAGATGGTAATGTGGCTGTTAACCTTCCAGCGCCTCACGGGCAGGTTGGGTTGTATACTCCCCAGGGAGGTGAGAATGAAAAAATCGAGTGCACACTTTTTCATTGATCGGGGTATTAATGTTGGCGCTTGAGCATACACCTTGTGTAAGGAGTTTAGCATATTATATAAGTACATTTTTATTATTATTATTATTATTATTATTATTATTATTATTATTATTATTATTATTACTACCACATCCCAAAAGTGCCGTGAGCATAATAATATTTATCTGTACATGTATTCTGTAAGAGATTTAACAGATTTGAATAAAGTTTTGAAACTTGAAAGTTGTGCGAAAACTGTGTTCGTGTGGCACTGGATCTAACTCTAACTATCAGAGACGCAGAATGTACAATTTATTGTCATGTGGTATACTATTAATTGCAGCTATAAAATGTGTCCAGCACACAACAAAGTTTGCCACTTCTATCTTTCACCTGTTGAAGCTTATTTGTGTCACAGTCTAAACAAACTATCATACTTTTGTCAACGTAGATGATACTTTTATCTACGTCGAGCCACCTAGATGCTACTTTCTACACGTAGATGATACTTTCATCTACGTTTATAGTGGACACGGGTGGCCCAGTCGTCAAAGGCCCCGCGATTCGCTGCGCAGAGTTGCGTCCCTTAGGCACGCCAGAAACCTATGATAGTGGGTTCGAATCCCGGTTCGCCCCGATTATGTTTCTAGGTTTGTCAGCACCATAACCATGCTCGTGGGTTTCACCGAAGAGGTAAACGCCTTAGACCTCCATCACTTCGGGCTTTCCTCCCACATTAAGCTGACACAGCCGTGGAATACCGTTAAAAGCGGCGTAAAACTCAACTCACTCACTCCACGTTTGTGATATTATAATCGTGCGTATCGTTACGTGATACTGTCCTGTGAAGTTGCTTGGATACCAGATTATGCAAACATTTATATTTTGAATAAAGTAATTACTTAATTATTGTTAATTCAATTAAATGTTTGGGAGCATGTTGGTTGTTTATTTGTCCTTTTGTATGTTTTACAGCATAATGAGATCATTTCAAACTGACAAACTATCAGCGCTTAAAACTGCAGAATAGAACCTTCAGTGCGTCATAGGATGATGATGGCGAGTATTGGTTTGATACAGTTTTTACAGTTTGAGTGATTCTCCCCCTTCATATTCACGTTTTACCCGTTAAACCTAATTTCCGTAATAGAGAAATCATGCGAATAGTCATATTCTAGTGACCTCTCCGTTCTAACTCATGTTATGGTTGATATATAATTTCATTAAGATTTTGCATAATCACCTATAGTTGATGCGGGATAGAATAGGTCTTCAGCAACCCACGCTTGTCGTAAAAAGCGACTATGTTTGTCGTAAGAGGCGACTAACAGGATCAGGTGGTCAGGCTCACTGACTTGCTTGATGCATGTCATCGATCCCAATTCCATGGATCGATGCTCATGATATTCATCAGTGGATTGTCTGGTCCAGACTCGATTATTTACAGACTGCCGTCATATAGCTTGAATATTGCTGAGTGCGGCGTTGAACAACAAACCAACTGACCAACCAAATATAATTTCACTAAAATTTTGCATAATGACCTATAGTTGTTTGTTTGTTTGTTTGTAGTTCGGAGGAAATTTTCTACTTTTAACTTTAGTAACTTCGACACATTTAAATGAAGACTTACTGTATTTAATAGTTAGATATACCTCCATAAAGACATGTCCAGATTGAAAGTCAAACAAATCGGTCAGTATCAATTAAGCCAGAGGTTATATATAACTGACCCAGAACTAGTGTCGATTACTCAATAAAATATTGTTACAAAATTCGATAATTCGATAGTGGATGACACTTTTTTCTACGTAGATTATAGTATCGTATACGTTGACGGAAGTACCTTCTGCGATTAAAGTATTATCTTCGAAGATGAAAGTATCATGTACGAAGATGATATATACTTCCATATTCCGACAAAGCCACTTTTCCGGAAACCTGTATTTGACAGCTTTACTTCGATCGTGAGCGGACGAAATATGGTCTTCTATATGAAAGCCATATCAGTATTTGTAATACATTTGTATCGTAATTATAAAGGTACACAGTCGATAGCGAAATTACTCAGAACACAGAAAAGGGGCATAACTCCGCTATGCTTAAATAAAGGTCATTGAATTTCTGCAGTCCTTGTGGTACTTTTATATGAATCACGACAATATATTTTCTTTATGCTTTGTTCACGAGTTACCAAACAGTTCTGACACATTTATCGATATTGAAAGAATATACTATTAGGCTTTGGCATTTTTCAGTTTAAATAAAATTGTTTCACGCAAAGATTAAGTGAGACATGACATTTATCCCTTGTTCACCTGATTATGTTAGTGTACTGTGGCCCTGATTCATCTGATTGTGTTAGTGAACTGTAGCTCTGATTCCCCTGCTTGTGTCAGTGTACTGTGGCCATGAATCACCTCATTGTGTCTGTATACTGTAGCTCTGATTCACCTGATTGTGACAGTGTACTGTAGCTCTGATACACCTGATTATGTCTGTATACTGAATCTCTGATTCACCTGATTGTGTCAGTATACTGTGGCCCTGATTCACCCGATTCTGTCAGTGTACTGTGGCCCTGATTCATCTGAATGTGTCAGTGTACTGTAGCTCTGATTCCCCAGATTGTGTCAGTGTACTGTGGTCCTGATTCCCCTGCTGGTGTCAGTGTACTGTGGCCCTGATTCCCCTGCTGGTGTCAGTGTACTGTGGCCCTGATTCCCCTGCTGGTGTCAGTGTACTGTGGCCCTGATTCATCTGATTGTGTCAGTGTACTGTGGCTCTGAATCACCTGATTGTGTCAGTGTACTGCAGCTCTGATTCATCTGATTGTGACAGTGTACTGTGGCCCTGATTCCCCTGCTGGTGTCAGTGTACTGTGCCCCTGATTCATCTGATTGTGTCAGTGTACTGTGGCTCTGATTCACCTGATTGTGTCAGTGTACTGCAGCTCTGATTCACCTGATTGTGTCAGTGTACTGCAGCTCTGATTCACTTGATTACGTCAGTGTACTGTGGCTCTGATTCACCTGATTGTGTCAGTGTACTAAGACCCTGATTCCCCTGCTTGTGTCAGGGTACTGTGGCCATGAATCACCGGATTGTGTCTGCATACTGTGGCCCTGATTCACCTGATTGTGTAATTGTAATGTGGTCCTGATTCACCTGGTTGTGTCAGTGTACTGTGGTCCTGATTCACCTGATTGTGTCAGTAGACTGTGGTCCTCATTCACTTGATTGTGTCATTGTACTGTGGTCCTGATTCACCTGATAGTGTCAGTATACTGTGGTCCTGATTCACCTGATTGTGTCAGTGTACTGTGACCCTGATTCACTTGAATGTGTCAGTGTACTGTGGTCCTGATCCACCTGATTGTGTCAGTGCACTGTGGTCCTGGTTCACCTGATTGTGTCAGTGTACTGTGGCTTTGATTCACCTGATTGTGTCAGTGCACTGTTGTCCTTATTCACCTGATTTTGTCAGTGTACTGTGGCTTTGATTCACCTGATTGTGTCAGTGTACTAAGACCCTGATTCAACTGATTGTGTCAGAGTATTGTTGCTCTGATTCACCTGATTATGTCAGTGTACTGTGGCCCTGATCCCCAGCTTGTGTCTGTGTACTGTGGCCCTGATTCATCTGATTGTGTCAGTGTACTGTAGCTCTGATTCCCCTGCTTGTGTCAGTGCACTGTGACCCTGATTCACATGATTGTGTCAGTGTACTGTGGTCCTGATTCCCCAGATTGTGTCAGTGTACTGTAGCTCTGATTCCCCTGCTTTGGTCAGTGTACTGTGGCCCTGATTCCCCTGCTTGTGGCAGTGTACTGTAGCCATGAATCACCTGATTGTGTCTGTATACTGTGGCCCTGATTCACCTGATTGTGTCAGTGTAATGTGGTCCTGATTCACCTGATTGTGTCAGTGTACTGTAGCTCTGATTCCCCTGCTTTTGTCAGTGTACTGTGGCCCTGATTCCCCTGCTTGTGGCAGTGTACTGTGGCCATGAATCACCTGATTGTGTCTGTATACTGTGGCCCTGATTCACCTGATGGTGTCAGTAGACTGTGGTCCTGATTCACCTGATTGTGTCAGTGTACTGTGGTCCTGATTCACCTGATTGTGTCAGTGTACTGTGGTCCTGATTCTCCTGATTGTGTCAGTGTACTGTGGCCCTGATTCACCTGATTGTGTAAGTGTAATGTGGTCCTGATTCACCTGAATGTGTCAGTGTACTGTGGTCCTGATTCACCTGATTCTGTCAGTAGACCGTGGTCCTCATTCACTTGATTGTGTCAGTGTACTGTGGTCCTGATTCACCTGATCGTGTCATTATACTGTGGTCCTGATGCAACCGATTGTGTCAGTGTACTGTGACCCTGATTCACCTGATTGTGTCAGTGTACTGTGGTCCTGATCCACCTGATTGTGTCAGTGTACTGGGGCCCTGATTGTGTCAGTGTACTGTGGTCCTGGTTCAACTGATTGTGTCAGTGTACTGTTGTCCTTATTCACATGATTGTGTCAGTGTACTGTGGCTTTGATTCACCTGATTGTGTCAGTGTACTAAGACCCTGATTCACCTGATTGTGTCAGTGTATTGTTGCTCTGATTCACCTGATTGTGTCAGTGTACTGTCACCCTGATTCACTTGATTGTGTCAGTTTACTGTGGCCCTGATTCCCCTGCTTGTGTCTGTGTACTGTGGCCCTGATTCACCTGATTGTGTCAGTGTACTGTAGCTCTGATTCCCCTGCTTGTGGCAGTGTACTCTGGCCCTGATTCCCCTGCTTGTGGCAGTGTACTGTGGCCATGAATCACCTGATTGTGTCTGTATACTGTGGCCCTGATTCACCTGATTGTGCCAGTGTACTGTGACCTGATTCACCTGATTGTGTCAGTGTGCTGTTGTTCTTATTCACCTGCTTGTGGCAGTGTACTCTGGCCCTGATTCCCCTGCTTGTGGCAGTGTACTGTGGCCATGAATCACCTGATTGTGTCAGTGTACTGTGGTCCTGATCCACCTGATTGTGTCAGTGTACTGTTGTCCTTATTCACCTGATTGTGTCAGTGTACTGTGGTCCTGATCCACCTGATTGTGTCAGTAGACTGTGGCCCTGATTGTGTCACTGCACTGTGGTCCTGGTTCACCTGATTGTGTCAGTGTACTGTTGTCCTTATTCACCTGATTGTGTCAGTGTACTGTGGTCCTGATCCATCTGATTGTGTCAGTGTGCTGGGGCCCTGACTGTGTCAGTGTACTGTGGTCCTGGTTCATCTGATTGTGTCAGTGTACTGTTGTTCTTATTCACCTGATTGTGTCAGTGTACTGTGGTCCTGATCCATCTGATTGTGTCAGTGTGCTGGGGCCCTGGTTCACCTGATTGTGTCAGTGTGCTGTTGTTCTTATTCACCTGATTGTGTCAGTGTACTGTGGTCCTGATCCACCTGATTGTGTCAGTGTCATGTGGCCCTGATTCACCTGATTGTGTCAGTGTACTGGGGCCCTGATTGTGTCGCTGCACTGTGGTCCTGGTTCACCTGATTGTGTCAGTGTACTGTTGTCCTTATTCACCTGATTGTGTCAGTGTACTGTGGCTTTGATTCACCTGATTGTGTCAGTGTACTAAGACCCTGATTCACCTGATTGTGTCAGTGTATTGTTGCTCTGATTCACCTGATTGTGTCAGTGTACTGTCACCCTGATTCACTTGATTGTGTCAGTTTACTGTGGCCCTGATTCCCCTGCTTGTGTCTGTGTACTGTGGCCCTGATTCATCTGATTGTGTCAGTGTACTGTAGCTCTGATTCCCCTGCTTGTGTCAGTGTACTGTGACCCTGATTCACCTAATTGTGTCAGTGTACTGTGGCCCTGATTCACCTGATTGTGTCAGTGTACGGTAGCTCTGATTCCCCTGCTTGTGGCAGTGTACTCTGGCCCTGATTCCCCTGCTTGTGGCAGTGTACTGTGGCCATGAATCACCTGATTGTGTCTGTATACTGTGGCCCTGATTCACCTGATTGTGCCAGTGTACTGTGACCCTGATTCACCTGATTGTGTCAGTGTACTGTGGTCCTGATCCATCTGATTGTGTCAGTGTACTGGGGTCCTGGTTCACCTGATTGTGTCAGTGTGCTGTTGTTCTTATTCACCTGATTGTGTCAGTGTACTGTGGCTTTGATTCACCTGATTGTGTCAGTGTACTAAGACCCTGATTCCCCTGCTTGTGGCAGTGAACTGTGGCCATGAATCACAGGATTGTGTCTGCATACTGTGGCCCTGATTCACCTGATTGTGTAATTGTAATGTGGTCCTGATTCACCTGATTGTGTCAGTGTACTGTGGTCCTGATTCACCTGATTGTGTCAGTAGACTGTGGTCCTCATTCACTTGATTGTGTCATTGTACTGTGGTCCCGATTCACCTGATAGTGTCAGTATACTGTGGTCCTGATTCACCTGATTGTGTCAGTGTACTGTGACCCTGATTCACTTGATTGTGTCAGTGTACTGTGGTCCTGATCCACCTTATTGTGTCAGTGTACTGTGGCCCTGATTGTGTCAGTGCACTGTGGTCCTGGTTCACCTGATTGTGTCAGTGTACTGTGGCCCTGATTGTGTCAGTGTACTGTGGTCCTGATTCACCTGATTGTGTCAGTGTACTGTGGTCCTGATCCACCTTATTGTGTCAGTGTACTGTGGCCCTGATTGTGTCAGTGCACTGTGGTCCTAGTTCACCTGATTGTGTCAGTGTACTGTGGCTTTGATTCACCTGATTGTGTCAGTGTAACAAGACCCTCATTCACCTGATTGTGTCAGTGTACTGTGACCCTGATTCACTTGATTGTGTCAGTGTACTGTGGCCCTGATTCACATGATTGTTTCAGTGTACTGTGGCCCTGAATCCCCTGCTTTTGTCAGTGTACTGTTGCCCTGATTCATCTGATTGTGTCAGTGTACTGTGACCCTGATTCACCTGATTGTGACAGTGTCATGTGGCCCTGATTCATCTGATTGTGTCAGTGTAATGCGGTCCTGATTCACCTGCATGTGTCAGTGAACCGTGGCACGGATTCATCTGATTGTGTCAGTGTACTGTGGCCCTGATTCACATGATTGTGTCAGTGTACTGTGACCCTGATTCACCTGATTGTGTCAGTGTCATGTGGCCCTGATTCATCTGATTGTGTCAGTGTACTGTGGCCCTGATTCACTTGATTGTGTAAGTTTACTGTGGTCCTGATTCACCTGATTGTGTAAGTTTACTGTGGTCCTGATTCAACTGATTGTGTCAGTGTACTCTGTCCCCTGATTGTGTCAGTGTACTGTGTCCCCTGATTGTTTCAGTGTACCGTGTCCACTGATTCATCTAAATTGTGTCAGTGAACTGTGTCCCTGAGTCGCCTGATTGTGTCAGTGTACTGTGTCCCCTGATTCACATGATTGTGTCAATGTACTGTGGCCCTGATTCATCTGATTTTGTCAGTGTACTGTGGCTTTGATTCACCTGATTGTGTCAGTGTAATAAGACCCTGATTCACCTGATTGTGTCAGTGTACTTTGACCTTGATTCACTTGATTGTGTCAGTGTACTGTGGCCCTGATTCACTTGATTGTGTCAGTGTACTGTGGCCCTGATTCCCCTGCTTGTGTCAGTGTACTGTGACCCTGATTCACCTGATTGTGTCAGTGTACTGTGTCCCCTGATTCACCTGATTGTGTCAGTGTACTGTGTCCCCTGATTCACCTGATTGTGTCAGTGTACTGTGGCCCTGATTCACCTGATTCTATCAGTGTCCTGTGTCCCCTGATTCACCTGATTGAATCAGTGTCCTGTGGCTGTGATTCACCTGATTGTGTCAGTGTACTGTGTCCCCTGATTCACCTGATTGTGTCAGTGTACTGTGGCCCTGATTCACCTGATTCTATCAGTGTCCTGTGTCCCCTGATTCACCTGATTGTATCAGTGTCCTGTGTCCCTTGATTCACCTGATTGTATCAGTGTCCTGTGGCTGTGATTCACCTGATTGTGTCAGTGTACTGTGTCCCCTGATTCACCTGATTCTATCAGTGTCCTGTGTCCCCTGATTCACCTGATTGTATCAGTGTCCTGTGGCTGTGATTCACCTGATTGTGTCAGTGTACTGTGTCCCCTGATTCACCTGATTGTGTCAGTGTACTGTGTCCCCTGATTCACCTGATTGTGTCAGTGTCCTGTGGCTGTGATTCACCTGATTGTGTCAGTGTACTGTGTCCCCTGATTCACCTGATTGTATCAGTGTACTGTGTCCCCTGATTCACCTGATTGTGTCAGTGTACTGTGTCCCCTGATTCACCTGATTGTGTCAGTGTACTGTGTCCCCTGATTCACCTGATTGTGTCAGTGTATGGTTGTCCCCTGATTCATCTGATCGTGTCTGTGTACTGTGGCCCTGATTCACCCGATTGTGGCAGTGTCATGCGCTCATGATTCATCTGATTATGTCAGTTTACTGTGGCCAGGAGTCACCTGATTGTGTCAGTGTACAGTGGTCCTCATTCACGTGATTGTGTCAGTGTACTCTGGTCCTTATTCAACTCATTCTCTCAGTGTACTGTGTCCCCTGATTGTGTCAGTGTACTGTGGTCCTGATTCACCTGATTGTGTCAGCGTACTGTGGCCCTGATTCACATGATTGTGTCAGTGTACTGTGGCCCTGAATCCCCTGCTTTTGTCAGTGTACTGTGGCCCTGATTCATCTGATTGTGTCAGTGTACTGTGACCCTGATTCACCTGATTGTGTCAGTGTACTGTGTCCCCTGATTCACCTGATTGTGTATGTGTAACGCGGCCCTGATTCACTTGATTGTGTCAGTGTCATGTGGCCCTGATTCATCTGATTGTGTCAGTGTAATGCGGTCCTGATTCATCTGAATGTGTCAGTGTACTGTGACCCTGATTCACCTGATTGTGTCAGTGTCATGTGGCCCTGATTCATCTGATTGTGTCAGTGTACTGTGGCCCTGATTCACTTGATTGTGTAAGTTTACTGTGGTCCTTATTCACCTGATTGTGTAAGTTTACTGTGGTCCTGATTCAACTGATTGTGTCAGTGTACTCTGTCCCCTGATTGTGTCAGTGTACTGTGTCCCCTGATTGTGTCAGTGTACTGTGGTCCTCATTCACCTGATTGTGTCAGTGTACTCTGGCCCTTCTTCAACTCATTCTCTCAGTGTACTGTGTCCACTGATTGTGTCAGTGTACTGTGTCCTCTGATTGTGTCAGTGTACTGTGGTCCAGATTCACCTGATTGTGTCAGTGTAACAAGACCCTCATTCACCTGATTGTGTCAGTGTACTGTGACCCTGATTCACTTGATTGTGTCAGTGTACTGTGGCCCTGATTCACATGATTGTGTCAGTGTACTGTGGCCCTGAATCCCCTGCTTTTGTCAGTGTACTGTGGCCCTGATTCATCTGATTGTGTCAGTGTACTGTGACCCTGATTCACCTGATTGTGTCAGTGTCATGTGGCCCTGATTCATCTGATTGTGTCAGTGTAATGCGGTCCTGATTCACCTGCATGTGTCAGTGTACTGTGACCCTGATTCACCTGATTGTGTCAGTGTCATGTGGCCCTGATTCATCTGATTGTGTCAGTGTACTGTGGCCCTGATTCACTTGATTGCGTAAGTTTACTGTGGTCCTCATTCACCTGATTGTGTAAGTTTACTGTGGTCCTGATTCAACTGATTGTGTCAGTGTACTCTGTCCCCTGATTGTGTCAGTGTACTGTGTCCCCTGATTGTTTCAGTGTACCGTGTCCACTGATTCATCTAAATTGTGTCAGTGAACTGTGTCCCAGAGTCGCCTGATTGTGTCAGTGTACTGTGTCCCCTGATTCACATGATTGTGTCAATGTACTGTGGCCCTGATTCATCTGATTGTGTCAGTGTACTGTGGGCCTGATTCACCTGATTGTGTCAGTGTACTGTGTCCCCTGATTCATCTGCTTATGTCAGTGTACTGTGGCCCTGATTCATCTGATTGTGTCAGTGTACCGTGGCACGGATTCATTTGATTGTGTCAGTGTACTGTGGCCCGGATTCATCTGATTGTGTCAATGTACTGTGACCCTGATTCACCTGATTGTGTCAGTGTACTGTGACCCTGATTCACCTGATTGTGTCAGTGTACTGTGTCCTCTGATTCACCTGATTGTGTCAGTGTACTGTGGCCCTGATTCACCTGATTGTGTCGGTGTACTGTGTCCCTGATTCACCTGATTGTGTCAGTGTACTGTGTCCCTGATTCACCTGATTGTATCAGTGCACTGTGGTCCTGGTTCACCTGATTGTGTCAGTGTGCTGTTGTTCTTATTCACCTGATTGTGTCAGTGTACTGTGGCTTTGATTCACCTGATTCTGTCACTGTACTAAGACCCTGATTCCCCTGCTTGTGGCAGTGTACTGTGGCCATGAATCACCGGATTGTGTATGCATACTGTGGCCCTGATTCACCTGATTGTGTCAGTGCACTGTGGTCCTGGTTCACCTGATTGTGTCAGTGTGCTGTTGTTCTTATTCACCTGATTGTGTCAGTGTACTGTAGCTCTGATTCCCCTGCTTGTGTCAGTGTACTGTGGTCCTGGTTAACCTGATTGTGTCAGTGTACTGTGGTCCTGGTTCACCTGATTGTGTCAGTGTACTGTGGTCCTGATCCATCTGATTGTGTCAGTGTACTGTGGCTTTGATTCACCTGATTGTGTCAGTGTACTGTGGCTTTGATTAACCTGATTGTGTCAGTGTACTAAGGCCCTGATTCACCTGCTTGTGTCTGTGTACTGTCGCCCTGATTCATCTGATTGTGTCAGTGTACTGTAGCTCTGATTCCCCTGCTTGTGTCAGTGTACTGTGACCCTGATTCACCTAATTGTGTGAGTGTACTGTGGCCCTGATTCACCTGATTGTGTCAGTGTACTGTAGCTCTGATTCCCCTGCTTGTGGCAGTGTACTGTGGCCCTGATTCCCCTGCTTGTGGCAGTGTACTGTGGCCATGAATCACCTGATTGTGTCTGTATACTGTGGCCCTGATTCACCTGATTGTGCCAGTGTACTGTGACCCTGATTCCCCTGCTTGTGGCAGTGTACTGTGGCCATGAATCACCTGATTGTGTCTGTATACTGTGGCCCTGATTCACCTGATTGTGCCAGTGTACTGTGACCCTGATTCACCTGATTGTGTCAGTGTACTGTGGTCCTGATCCACCTGATTGTGTCAGTGTACTGTGGTCCTGGTTCACCTGCTTGTGTCAGTGTACTGTGGCTTTGATTCACCTGATTGTGTCAGTGTACTGTGGCTTTGATTAACCTGATTGTGTCAGTGTACTAAGGCCCTGATTAACCTGATTGTGTCAGTGTACTAAGGCCCTGATTCACCTGATTGTGTCAGTGTATTGTGGCTCTGATTCCCCTGCTTGTGTCAGTGTACTGTGGCCCTGATTCCCCCGCTTGTGTCAGTGTACTAAGACCCTGATTCGCCTTATTGTGTCAGTGTACTGTCACCCTGTTGCACTTGATTTTGTCAGTGTACTGTGGCCCTGATCCACCTGATTGTGTCAGTGTACTGTGGCCCTGATTCCCCTGCTTGTGTCAGTGTACTGGGGCCCTGATTCCCCCGCTTGTGTCAGTGTACTGTGGCCCTGATTCCCCTGCTTATGTCAGTGTACTGTGGCCCTGATTCATCTGATTGTGTCAGTGTACTGTGACCCTGATTCACCTGATTGTGTCAGTGTACTGTGACCCTGATTCACCTGATTGTGTCAGTGCACTGTGGCCCTGATTTGTGTCAGTGTTCTCTTGCTCTGATTCACCTGATTGCGTCAGTGTACTGTGTCCCCTGATTCACCTGATTGTGTCAGTGTACTGTGTCCCCTGATTCACCTGCTTGTGTCAGTGTATGGTGTCCCCTGATTCATCTGATTATGTCAGTGTACTGTGGCCAGGAGTCACCTGATTGTGTCAGTGTACTGTGGTCCTGATTCACCTGATTGTGTCAGTGTACTCTGGTCCTTATTCAACTGATTGTGTCAGTGTACTGTGTCCCCTGATTCACCTGATTGTGTCAGTGTACTATGTCCCCTGATTGTGTCAGTGTACTGTGGTCCTGATTCACCTGATTTTGTCAGTGTACTGTGGCTTTGATTCACCTGATTGTGTCAGTGTAATAAGACCCTGATTCACCTGATTGTGTCAGTGTACTTTGACCTTGATTCACTTGATTGTGTCAGTGTACTGTGGCCCTGATTCACTTGATTGTGTCAGTGTACTGTGGCCCTGATTCCCCTGCTTGTGTCAGTGTACTGTGACCCTGATTCACCTGATTGTGTCAGTGTACTGTGTCCCCTGATTCACCTGATTCTATCAGTGTCCTGTGTCCCCTGATTCACCTGATTGTATCAGTGTCCTGTGGCTGTGATTCACCTGATTGTATCAGTGTCCTGTGGCTGTGATTCACCTGATTGTGTCAGTGTACTGTGTCCCCTGATTCACCTGATTGTGTCAGTGTACTGTGTCCCCTGATTCACCTGATTGTGTCAGTGTATGGTGTCCCCTGATTCATCTGATCGTGTCTGTGTACTGTGGCCCTGATTCACCCGATTGTGTCAGTGTCATGCGGTCATGATTCATCTGATTATGTCAGTTTACTGTGGCCAGGAGTCACCTGATTGTGTCAGTGTACAGTGGTCCTCATTCACCTGATTGTGTCAGTGTACTCTGGTCCTTATTCAACTGATTCTCTCAGTGTACTGTGTCCACTGATTGTGTCAGTGTACTGTGTCCCCTGATTGTTTCAGTGTACCGTGTCCACTGATTCATCTAAATTGTGTCAGTGAACTGTGTCCCAGAGTCGCCTGATTGTGTCAGTGTACTGTGTCCCCTGATTCACATGATTGTGTCAATGTACTGTGGCCCTGATTCATCTGATTGTGTCAGTGTACTGTGGGCCTGATTCACCTGATTGTGTCAGTGTACTGTGTCCCCTGATTCATCTGCTTATGTCAGTGTACTGTGGCCCTGATTCATCTGATTGTGTCAGTGTACCGTGGCACGGATTCATTTGATTGTGTCAGTGTACTGTGGCCCGGATTCATCTGATTGTGTCAATGTACTGTGACCCTGATTCACCTGATTGTGTCAGTGTACTGTGACCCTGATTCACCTGATTGTGTCAGTGCACTGTGGTCCTGGTTCACCTGATTGTGTCAGTGTGCTGTTGTTCTTATTCACCTGATTGTGTCAGTGTACTGTAGCTCTGATTCCCCTGCTTGTGTCAGTGTACTGTGGTCCTGGTTAACCTGATTGTGTCAGTGTACTGTGGTCCTGGTTCACCTGATTGTGTCAGTGTACTGTGGTCCTGATCCATCTGATTGTGTCAGTGTACTGTGGCTTTGATTCACCTGATTGTGTCAGTGTACTGTGGCTTTGATTAACCTGATTGTGTCAGTGTACTAAGGCCCTGATTCACCTGCTTGTGTCTGTGTACTGTGGCCCTGATTCATCTGATTGTGTCAGTGTACTGTAGCTCTGATTCCCCTGCTTGTGTCAGTGTACTGTGACCCTGATTCACCTAATTGTGTCAGTGTACTGTGGCCCTGATTCACCTGATTGTGTCAGTGTACTGTAGCTCTGATTCCCCTGCTTGTGGCAGTGTACTGTGGCCCTGATTCCCCTGCTTGTGGCAGTGTACTGTGGCCATGAATCACCTGATTGTGTCTGTATACTGTGGCCCTGATTCACCTGATTGTGCCAGTGTACTGTGACCCTGATTCACCTGATTGTGTCAGTGTACTGTGGTCCTGATCCACCTGATTGTGTCAGTGTACTGTGGTCCTGGTTCACCTGCTTGTGTCAGTGTACTGTGGCTTTGATTCACCTGATTGTGTCAGTGTACTGTGGCTTTGATTAACCTGATTGTGTCAGTGTACTAAGGCCCTGATTAACCTGATTGTGTCAGTGTACTAAGGCCCTGATTCACCTGATTGTGTCAGTGTATTGTGGCTCTGATTCCCCTGCTTGTGTCAGTGTACTGTGGCCCTGATTCCCCCGCTTGTGTCAGTGTACTAAGACCCTGATTCGCCTTATTGTGTCAGTGTACTGTCACCCTGTTGCACTTGATTTTGTCAGTGTACTGTGGCCCTGATCCACCTGATTGTGTCAGTGTACTGTGGCCCTGATTCCCCTGCTTGTGTCAGTGTACTGGGGCCCTGATTCCCCCGCTTGTGTCAGTGTACTGTGGCCCTGATTCCCCTGCTTATGTCAGTGTACTGTGGCCCTGATTCATCTGATTGTGTCAGTGTACTGTGACCCTGATTCACCTGATTGTGTCAGTGTACTGTGACCCTGATTCACCTGATTGTGTCAGTGCACTGTGGCCCTGATTTGTGTCAGTGTTCTCTTGCTCTGATTCACCTGATTGCGTCAGTGTACTGTGTCCCCTGATTCACCTGATTGTGTCAGTGTACTGTGTCCCCTGATTCACCTGCTTGTGTCAGTGTATGGTGTCCCCTGATTCATCTGATTATGTCAGTGTACTGTGGCCAGGAGTCACCTGATTGTGTCAGTGTACTGTGGTCCTGATTCACCTGATTGTGTCAGTGTACTCTGGTCCTTATTCAACTGATTGTGTCAGTGTACTGTGTCCCCTGATTCACCTGATTGTGTCAGTGTACTATGTCCCCTGATTGTGTCAGTGTACTGTGGTCCTGATTCACCTGATTTTGTCAGTGTACTGTGGCTTTGATTCACCTGATTGTGTCAGTGTAATAAGACCCTGATTCACCTGATTGTGTCAGTGTACTTTGACCTTGATTCACTTGATTGTGTCAGTGTACTGTGGCCCTGATTCACTTGATTGTGTCAGTGTACTGTGGCCCTGATTCCCCTGCTTGTGTCAGTGTACTGTGACCCTGATTCACCTGATTGTGTCAGTGTACTGTGTCCCCTGATTCACCTGATTCTATCAGTGTCCTGTGTCCCCTGATTCACCTGATTGTATCAGTGTCCTGTGGCTGTGATTCACCTGATTGTATCAGTGTCCTGTGGCTGTGATTCACCTGATTGTGTCAGTGTACTGTGTCCCCTGATTCACCTGATTGTGTCAGTGTACTGTGTCCCCTGATTCACCTGATTGTGTCAGTGTATGGTGTCCCCTGATTCATCTGATCGTGTCTGTGTACTGTGGCCCTGATTCACCCGATTGTGTCAGTGTCATGCGGTCATGATTCATCTGATTATGTCAGTTTACTGTGGCCAGGAGTCACCTGATTGTGTCAGTGTACAGTGGTCCTCATTCACCTGATTGTGTCAGTGTACTCTGGTCCTTATTCAACTGATTCTCTCAGTGTACTGTGTCCACTGATTGTGTCAGTGTACTGTGTCCCCTGATTGTTTCAGTGTACCGTGTCCACTGATTCATCTAAATTGTGTCAGTGAACTGTGTCCCAGAGTCGCCTGATTGTGTCAGTGTACTGTGTCCCCTGATTCACATGATTGTGTCAATGTACTGTGGCCCTGATTCATCTGATTGTGTCAGTGTACTGTGGGCCTGATTCACCTGAGTGTGTCAGTGTACTGTGTCCCCTGATTCATCTGCTTATGTCAGTGTACTGTGGCCCTGATTCATCTGATTGTGTCAGTGTACCGTGGCACGGATTCATTTGATTGTGTCAGTGTACTGTGGCCCGGATTCATCTGATTGTGTCAATGTACTGTGACCCTGATTCACCTGATTGTGTCAGTGTACTGTGACCCTGATTCACCTGATTGTGTCAGTGTACTGTGTCCTCTGATTCACCTGATTGTGTCAGTGTACTGTGGCCCTGATTCACCTGATTGTGTCGGTGTACTGTGTCCCTGATTCACCTGATTGTGTCAGTGTACTGTGTCCCTGATTCACCTGATTGTATCAGTGCACTGTGGTCCTGGTTCACCTGATTGTGTCAGTGTGCTGTTGTTCTTATTCACCTGATTGTGTCAGTCTACTGTGGCTTTGATTCACCTGATTCTGTCACTGTACTAAGACCCTGATTCCCCTGCTTGTGGCAGTGTACTGTGGCCATGAATCACCGGATTGTGTATGCATACTGTGGCCCTGATTCACCTGATTGTGTCAGTGCACTGTGGTCCTGGTTCACCTGATTGTGTCAGTGTGCTGTTGTTCTTATTCACCTGATTGTGTCAGTGTACTGTAGCTCTGATTCCCCTGCTTGTGTCAGTGTACTGTGGTCCTGGTTAACCTGATTGTGTCAGTGTACTGTGGTCCTGGTTCACCTGATTGTGTCAGTGTACTGTGGTCCTGATCCATCTGATTGTGTCAGTGTACTGTGGCTTTGATTCACCTGATTGTGTCAGTGTACTGTGGCTTTGATTAACCTGATTGTGTCAGTGTACTAAGGCCCTGATTCACCTGCTTGTGTCTGTGTACTGTGGCCCTGATTCATCTGATTGTGTCAGTGTACTGTAGCTCTGATTCCCCTGCTTGTGTCAGTGTACTGTGACCCTGATTCACCTAATTGTGTCAGTGTACTGTGGCCCTGATTCACCTGATTGTGTCAGTGTACTGTAGCTCTGATTCCCCTGCTTGTGGCAGTGTACTGTGGCCCTGATTCCCCTGCTTGTGACAGTGTACTGTGGCCATGAATCACCTGATTGTGTCTGTATACTGTGGCCCTGATTCACCTGATTGTGCCAGTGTACTGTGACCCTGATTCACCTGATTGTGTCAGTGTACTGTGGTCCTGATCCACCTGATTGTGTCAGTGTACTGTGGTCCTGGTTCACCTGCTTGTGTCAGTGTACTGTGGCTTTGATTCACCTGATTGTGTCAGTGTACTGTGGCTTTGATTAACCTGATTGTGTCAGTGTACTAAGGCCCTGATTAACCTGATTGTGTCAGTGTACTAAGGCCCTGATTCACCTGATTGTGTCAGTGTATTGTGGCTCTGATTCCCCTGCTTGTGTCAGTGTACTGTGGCCCTGATTCCCCCGCTTGTGTCAGTGTACTAAGACCCTGATTCGCCTTATTGTGTCAGTGTACTGTCACCCTGTTGCACTTGATTTTGTCAGTGTACTGTGGCCCTGATCCACCTGATTGTGTCAGTGTACTGTGGCCCTGATTCCCCTGCTTGTGTCAGTGTACTGGGGCCCTGATTCCCCCGCTTGTGTCAGTGTACTGTGGCCCTGATTCCCCTGCTTATGTCAGTGTACTGTGGCCCTGATTCATCTGATTGTGTCAGTGTACTGTGACCCTGATTCACCTGATTGTGTCAGTGTACTGTGACCCTGATTCACCTGATTGTGTCAGTGCACTGTGGCCCTGATTTGTGTCAGTGTTCTCTTGCTCTGATTCACCTGATTGCGTCAGTGTACTGTGTCCCCTGATTCACCTGATTGTGTCAGTGTACTGTGTCCCCTGATTCACCTGCTTGTGTCAGTGTATGGTGTCCCCTGATTCATCTGATTATGTCAGTGTACTGTGGCCAGGAGTCACCTGATTGTGTCAGTGTACTGTGGTCCTGATTCACCTGATTGTGTCAGTGTACTCTGGTCCTTATTCAACTGATTGTGTCAGTGTACTGTGTCCCCTGATTCACCTGATTGTGTCAGTGTACTATGTCCCCTGATTGTGTCAGTGTACTGTGGTCCTGATTCACCTGATTTTGTCAGTGTACTGTGGCTTTGATTCACCTGATTGTGTCAGTGTAATAAGACCCTGATTCACCTGATTGTGTCAGTGTACTTTGACCTTGATTCACTTGATTGTGTCAGTGTACTGTGGCCCTGATTCACTTGATTGTGTCAGTGTACTGTGGCCCTGATTCCCCTGCTTGTGTCAGTGTACTGTGACCCTGATTCACCTGATTGTGTCAGTGTACTGTGTCCCCTGATTCACCTGATTCTATCAGTGTCCTGTGTCCCCTGATTCACCTGATTGTATCAGTGTCCTGTGGCTGTGATTCACCTGATTGTATCAGTGTCCTGTGGCTGTGATTCACCTGATTGTGTCAGTGTACTGTGTCCCCTGATTCACCTGATTGTGTCAGTGTACTGTGTCCCCTGATTCACCTGATTGTGTCAGTGTATGGTGTCCCCTGATTCATCTGATCGTGTCTGTGTACTGTGGCCCTGATTCACCCGATTGTGTCAGTGTCATGCGGTCATGATTCATCTGATTATGTCAGTTTACTGTGGCCAGGAGTCACCTGATTGTGTCAGTGTACAGTGGTCCTCATTCACCTGATTGTGTCAGTGTACTCTGGTCCTTATTCAACTGATTCTCTCAGTGTACTGTGTCCACTGATTGTGTCAGTGTACTGTGTCCCCTGATTGTGTCAGTGTACTGTGGTCCTGATTCACCTGATTGTGTCAGTGTAGCAAGACCCTCATTCACCTGATTGTGTCAGTGTACTGTGACCCTGATTCACCTGATTGTGTCAGTGTACTGTGGCCCTGATTCACATGATTGTGTCAGTGTACTGTGGCCCTGAATCCCCTGCTTTTGTCAGTGTACTGTGGCCCTGATTCATCTGATTGTGTCAGTGTACTGTGACCCTGATTCACCTGATTGTGTCAGTGTACTGTGTCCCCTAATTCACCTGATTGTGTATGTGTAACGCGGCCCTGATTCACTTGATTGTGTCAGTGTCATGTGGCCCTGATTCATCTGATTGTGTCAGTGTAATGCGGTCCTGATTCATCTGAATGTGTCAGTGTACTGTGACCCTGATTCACCTGATTGTGTCAGTGTCATGTGGCCCTGATTCATCTGATTGTGTCAGTGTACTGTGGCCCTGATTCACTTGATTGTGTAAGTTTACTGTGGTCCTGATTCACCTGATTGTGTAAGTTTACTGTGGTCCTGATTCAACTGATTGTGTCAGTGTACTCTGTCCCCTGATTGTGTCAGTGTACTGTGTCCCCTGATTGTGTCAGTGTACTGTGGTCCTGATTCACCTGATTGTGTCAGTGTAACAAGACCCTCATTCACCTGATTGTGTCAGTGTACTGTGACCCTGATTCACTTGATTGTGTCAGTGTACTGTGGCCCTGATTCACATGATTGTGTCAGTGTACTGTGGCCCTGAATCCCCTGCTTTTGTCAGCGTACTGTGGCCCTGATTCATCTGATTGTGTCAGTGTACTGTGACCCTGATTCACCTGATTGTGTCAGTGTCATGTGGCCCTGATTCATCTGATTGTGTCAGCGTAATGCGGTCCTGATTCACCTGCATGTGTCAGTGTACTGTGACCCTGATTCACCTGATTGTGTCAGTGTCATGTGGCCCTGATTCATCTGATTGTGTCAGTGTACTGTGGCCCTGATTCACTTGATTGTGTAAGTTTACTGTGGTCCTGATTCACCTGATTGTGTAAGTTTACTGTGGTCCTGATTCAACTGATTGTGTCAGTGTACTGTGGCCCCTGATTGTGTCAGTGTACTGTATCCACTGATTGTGTCAGTGTACTGTGTCCCCTGATTGTTTCAGTGTACCGTGTCCACTGATTCATCTAAATTGTGTCAGTGAACTGTGTCCCAGAGTCGCCTGATTGTGTCAGTGTACTGTGTCCCCTGATTCACATGATTGTGTCAATGTACTGTGGCCCTGATTCATCTGATTGTGTCAGTGTACTGTGGGCCTGATTCACCTGATTGTGTCAGTGTACTGTGTCCCCTGATTCATCTGCTTATGTCAGTGTACTCTGGCCCTGATTCATCTGATTGTGTCAGTGTACCGTGGCACGGATTCATTTGATTGTGTCAGTGTACTGTGGCCCTGATTCATCTGATTGTGTCAGTGTACTGTGACCCTGATTCACCTGATTGTGTCAGTGTACTGTGACCCTGATTCACCTGATTGTGTATGTGTAACGCGGCCCTGATTCACCTGATTGTGTCAGTGTACTGTGTCCCTGAATCACCTGATTGTGTCAGTGTCATGTGGCCCTGATTCATCTGATTGTGTCAGTGTACTGTGGCCCTGATTCATCTGATTGTTTCAGTGAACCGTGGCACGGATTCATCTGATTGTGTCAGTGTACTCTGGCCCTGAGTCACCCAATTGTGTCAGTGTACTGTGGCCCTGATTCACCCGACTGTGTCAGTGTACTGTGGCCCCGAGTCACCCAATTGTGTCAGTGTACTGTGGCCCCGAGTCACCCAATTGTGTCAGTGTACTGTGGCCCCGAGTCACCCAATTGTGTCAGTGTACTGTGGCCCCGAGTCACCCAATTGTGTCAGTGTACTGTGGCCCCGAGTCACCCAATTGTGTCAGTGTACTGTGGCCCCGAGTCACCCAATTGTGTCGGTGTACTGTGGCCCAGAGTCACCTAATTGTGTCAGTTTACTATGGCCCCGAGTCACCCAATTGTGTCATTGTACTGTGGCCCCGAGTCACCCAATTGTGTCAGTGTACTGTGGCCCTGATTCACCCGACTGTGTCAATGTACTGTGGCCCTGATTCACCCGACTGTGTCAGTGTACTGTGGCCCTGATTCACCCGACTGTGTAGGTGTAATGTGGCCCTGATTCACCCGACTATGTCAGTGTACTGTGGCCCTGATTCACACGACTGTGTCAGTGTACTGTGGCCCTGATTCACCCGACTGTGTAGGTGTAATGTGGCCCTGATTCACCCGACTGTGTCAGTGTACTGTGGCCCTGAATCCCCTGCTTTTGTCAGTGTACTGTGGCCCTGATTCATCTGATTGTGTCAGTGTACTGTGACCCTGATTCACCTGATTGTGTCAGTGTACTGTGTCCCCTGATTCACCTGATTGTGTATGTGTAACGCGGCCCTGATTCACTTGATTGTGTCAGTGTCATGTGGCCCTGATTCATCTGATTGTGTCAGTGTAATGCGGTCCTGATTCATCTGAATGTGTCAGTGTACTGTGACCCTGATTCACCTGATTGTGTCAGTGTCATGTGGCCCTGATTCATCTGTTTGTGTCAGTGTACTGTGGCCCTGATTCACTTGATTGTGTAAGTTTACTGTGGTCCTGATTCACCTGATTGTGTAAGTTTACTGTGGTCCTGATTCAACTGATTGTGTCAGTGTACTCTGTCCCCTGATTGTGTCAGTGTACTGTGTCCCCTGATTGTGTCAGTGTACTGTGGTCCTCATTCACCTGATTGTGTCAGTGTACTCTGGTCCTTATTCAACTCATTCTCTCAGTGTACTGTGTCCACTGATTGTGTCAGTGTACTGTGTCCTCTGATTGTGTCAGTGTACTGTGGTCCTGATTCACCTGATTGTGTCAGTGTAACAAGACCCTCATTCACCTGATTGTGTCAGTGTACTGTGACCCTGATTCACTTGATTGTGTCAGTGTACTGTGGCCCTGTATTGTATATTGCACCACCTACTTTTCATAATTGATAATCATAAGTATGCAGCGTACCTGGTGTCACCGGGTCGTAAAACAAAGCTTGTCACGGTGTAGTGACGTATAAATAAGGTAGCGCTTCCCACTCTCGAATCTGTCCGGCATAGTTCGGTGTGTGTATGTTCTTTAGCGTTAGAGAACTTGTTGTTCATAAGTTGTATTCTCATGCAGTTTAATCGCAAACTTTTATCAGAGTGTAATTTGATATATGTTATCTCATATATGTATGCAGCTTATTCATGTATTGAAAGTGTTCATTGACGGTTATTTAGTGCTATGTAGATATTTCTCATGTATTACATATAGAATACTAAACGAGCTCCCGTGTAATACCAATTTTATGAAACGAGTGAATAGTTGTGGTGTCTGACGAGCGAAAGCGAGTCAGATACTACAACTATTCACGAGTTTCATAAAATTGGTTTTACACGGGCGCGAGAATCGTATTGTTTTTATTACTTGCCATTTATAACCTTTTTAGAATTTTACTGTTGAGTATGAATAGGCTGACACCTACACGATCCACGGCATAGTCCAATTGAGTTTAACAGAATAATACTTCAAACACTTCAAAAGTTGAAACGTATGAATTTAATACCATACAACGGTCCACCTTTAGAATTCAAAAAATTATCGTAGGGCTAAGGTTATCGCAACTCACATACTTTAACAGACTAACGACTGTCGTTGCGCTACAATACGATCGCATAGTGGAAAGGGCCTTGCACCTCAAAGTTTACAATAACGCCACAATACCCTATGACGTAATTTGTGCAATTTTGTTGCAAGATCCATCGGCGAAACAATGACATGTGACGTCAGCCAAGCACCACGGTTGCTGGGGTCATCGAGAGTGCATAAGCTACTCTCAGTGATCTATCAACTCCACACGCAATGTCGTTGAAAAAGCCAAGGGATGAGCTTACAATATTTGTTCTAGAAACGTGTTCCGAGAGTACATAAGCACGCGTTTTGGTATTACACAATGTGTAATACAGCCGTATGTTTATCAAACGGGTGATCTCTTCACCAACAAGTAATAATGTCCTTTTACATGTTCAGTTCTATATTTTGGTATCTACATCCCCCATATTGTTTTATAGTTAGTTTGCTTCACGGGGTTTCATTATTTTAAGAAACACAGTCTGTTACCTGCAGCCGTTTATCGTTCTCCAAGCTGACAAGGGGAGATTGTTTTCTCCGACGTCCGCGCTTATGGTGGATCTCCGCTAGAATTCGCTAGACTGTTTACGTGTCGCCTTGTTCCTGTGTAGTCAGTTCGAAATGTGTTTCGCTTTGAAGTAATTACAGAGTTGTTTTGATTCTGGTACTGGCTTACTCTGGTGTTACTGACCTAATCAGCGTTACATTTTAACCCCCCTGTAAGTACTTTTTTTTATAATTGTGAGTCAAATTATTCTTTTGATCAAGTACCAGTTTCCTTGCTCAGTTCAAGCGACTTGAGTTTATAAGGCTATTTTGTTATTTAGGCGTTTTCGTCTCTCTCAATCGTCACTCATTTATCCCTATCTGGTCAAGCTGATGGTATTTATTCTTTAATTAGAGTGTTGCGTTAATTAACTCGCCGATGATAATAGGTCCCAGCCGCCGACTTAATTGACTGTCTTGTCCATTGCCTTGTGAGAGTGTGGATTTAGAAGTCATATGTTTTATACAGTTGCTTAGTTCATCAGGTTGTATATTTGTCCTGGTTTAGTCATCAGTGATCATTGTCAGTGTCAAATGCGGTCTTGATTCTTTAGATTGACTCATTTTAGTTACAATTAGGTGATAATAACACTGCGAACTTTAACCACCTTTTTTATCATCACTTTATTCTTCTATAATGAAACCCTGATCTCTTGAACACAGCTCCGTGACACTTATATTACTCACAGTCTAGGTCATTCGATTCGTTCCTACATGTCCTTGTTAATAGTCAAGGTAAACCAACATGTATACTAAAATTCCGTACTTGGTACTAAAATCTCCATTGTCAATAATGAGTTGATTCCAACACGCAACATGGTTATCTGGAAATCCATGTGTCTAGGACCTCTCTCTGATCTGCCTCGGTTGATGGTTTTAGCAAATTTCAATATGCTGTTTGCTTCGGAACGTAATAGGAAAAGAAAAGTTATTCTTATTTTTCTGAAAACTCAAGTAAAAATAAACGCGACAAAACACTTTCCATATTCAAAAGAAATATATGCTAATAGCAGACTATATATCATTAGTCATGTGCTTATGTATCGTTATCAAATAGTGATGATACCAGGTGTTCGCGAAATGGTGAACATACACGGTATTTTGGCCCGCTGGTGTCATCCGTCACAAACACATGCAAAAGCAAGTCATTTTTTCATATGAAAATTGTTCCCATGGACCTTCTTGGGGGCATATATTGACTATCAGACTTTCAACTGTTCCTTATCTTAAAACTTTTTTCATAGTTTTGAAATGAAATAAACATTGTTTATGTCCTCATTACATACCCTTGACATTTGTTTACGATGTCGACTCGGAGTAACAGAGGGACTGTTTTTTAAATGTTATTGACCATGACAATGGGACGTATTCTGGTGTTCTGCGCACCACGTGGACCGGACAAGATGTGATCTATGCAGCGGTATTGTCATCGAGAGAAAGGATGGCTTTTATATACAACAAATTTAGAAGCGGACTTATCAGAAAGCATATTAGTTGACTGTTTGATGTACATAACTTAACAGAGACAACTGTGGGGTACATGGATAAACGGTTTCTTGACAATAAACCAATCTGCAATTTGACTACTGAAAACTGGGGTGTTCCGTTCTATTGTACCAAACCTCAACAACGTGGATTTGAGTGCCACCATTGGAATAGAGTTAACACAGTTCATTTTGTGCCAGTACCAACAGAGCCTGATACACGCTGGTATAGGTCGTAAGTAGCACTCATCACGCTATGTTATGTAGTTGTCATGGTCAACAAGTCGTTTTCAGGTTTTCTTCTTGTTATGAGGCGACATAGGTGTCGCTGTGGTCTAAAGCGCTGCATTTGGTTGTACAGATTTGCGTTCATCACCTGCCCAGAGGTGATTATTATCGTCGTTACGAATCCAATACTCACGATGATTATTTCTTGATTTGTTAGCACTATCGGCTTTCGAGGATCTTTGAAGTTTACTGCCAACCTAAACGCCCGGAACTCGGGCTGACAGCTAGCCCTAGAAACATAATCGGGGCGAACCACAATCATAACTCTTCACAACAAATCCGTGGCCCTAATCCGTGTAAGGATTGGGTTATGAATTAACTTTTTTTACAACGCATTTTGATTCCCAAAACACTATGCAACGTTTGTGACTTTTGTTATTTTGATCATTGTGAGGACCGTGTTTTATGAAGATCCTATATAGGGATACACGCTCTGTCCTATAGTGGTTCGCCTTCCCTGGAACGCTTGCTCCCTGTGCCTGCATCCGCTAGGAGGCGAAGGGCACGGTACCAGTGATGCTCTGTCCGACCTATTTCCCAATACAGCTTTTCGCTGCCTTGAAACGTAGACCCATTTCTGTGGAGCGGTTTTGCGTGTCGAGAGGGGCTGAGACAGGTGAAGATCATATTGCTATGCGGGACAAGCTGACCCCTTTCCGAGTAGCGATTTCTGCATGTCGAGAGGGACGGGGACAGGCCTTAGGACTACAGCATCGATATACTGGTAACGTTGACCAATTTCCGTGTAGCATGCTGTGCCTGTCGAGAAGGGCGGGGACAAGCCTACAGCATATCGCTATGCGGGAAACGTTGACCAAGTTTCCATGTCGCGAGGTATTAGCACTTTTCGACAGTGTGACTTACTGACGTGTCAGGTTACAGGAAGAAACATATAAGCATTAGGGGGCAACTCTCAGAGAAGAAGTATGGTCCATGGTTTTTCAAAATAATACGCTCTTACAACGTTGTGGATTTCAATATTAACAATATCTTCATGTAGCCAATGATCTCGTTCATGTGTAATATTTTTATTCCTAATTCTGGAAGTATCCAATGCAATTAAATTACAATCTGTTTTACCTTGTGGATAACACATGTGAGCTTTATGACAGTATAGATACTTTCTTTACGCCTGAGACCCGTGAAGATTGCGGGATAGAATAGGTCTTCCGCAACCCATGCTTCCCGTAAAAGGTGACTATGCTTGTCGTAAAAGGCGAATAACGGGTTCGGGTTGTCAGGCTCGCTGACTTGGTTGATTATATACATACCGCCGTCAAAAAACTGGAATATTGTTGAGTGCGACGTTAAACAACAAACCAACCAACCAACTTTACGCCTGACCCCTTGGACCCCCCCCCCCCCCCCCCCCCCCCCCCCAAACAAACAAACAAACAAACAAACAAACAAAAACACACACCTCCCCCCTACCACACACACATCTACCATTTACACACAAAACAAGGCAAGAAGTGAACAGGGCTCACTAACACCCCCGACCTCTAAGTTCAAAACATGAAACCTTTTAAAAACTAACTTTGCAACACACCTCACCCATTTGAAATAGAAGCTTTACCTCTAATTGGAAAAGAATCCATCAAATAGTTTTTCAAGTTATAGGTCGCACAAATGTTTAAGTAAACAAATATTGAAAACAAACTTGGCATTGTATCTCCCCCATTTGGTATAGAAACTGTAAGATCAACAATAATAATAATTTTATCAGGAAAGACACATATCAAAATCAAACTTTGCACTGCACCTCTTCTATTAATATGAAAACTGTTCCCTAAATTTGAAAATAATCCATGAATTAGCTTTCAAGTAACCGGTCGCATAAATGTTTAAATAGTAACATTCTTAGAAATAAAATTCATACACTGGATTTAAACTCCGTACTGCACCTCTCCGAAAGGTATAAAAAATGTTCACCAAGCTTCAAATTAATATGAGCAGTAGTTGTCAAGTTATAGGTCGCACAAAAAATATTCCTGAGGAGGATGGACGGACCGACGGAATTCCTAGGAATAACTGTATATCCCCGCCGTTTATACTTGTTTCTTGGAAAACTGGTCCCCTATTGCCGATACTGATCACCGTGTCCCAAAGATCGGACAAGGGTATATCAATAAAATCGCAACCATTACAAGAGGACTTTGGACAACATTGGCACTAAAGTTCTAATAATAACAAATTGACGAAGGCAGTTCTAATAAGTTTGTATTCAGAAATTGGTGAAGATTCTCCTTGGCAACCACAGAACGAATGTAAACGTGTGTACAAAGATGTATAGGAGGCCACAATGTGTTTTCAAGGTTTTTATGACATGGAATGAAAATAAGTTTTTATATAGTGAAAAGAAATGTCGAAACTTTCAATGCATCGTCGCTCCAGAACTCCAAGGTTGTGAGAATCGATATTTTGGTAGGATATGTAACACTTCATTTTATAACAGATTTATTCAAGGCTTACAGATGATCATTTAAAGGATAATTATGTTTAAATAAGAGTGATGGAGCTAAAAAAAACGATTCTTTTAAAACATTTTTGTGATAACAAGAGTTTGCCACTAACGTGGCTATATCCCCTACCCCTGTTGCAGAATTTATGACGTAATTAAATCTAAACAAACCCTAATCTGTATAACTGAGGTGGAACTTGTCATGGAAATTTTAAAAAAAGAAGAGTTTGGAACCTAGGTCAATCTATGGAAACGTAAAATATAAAATTTCCCAGTAATGGTTCAAAGGCATCTGTGCTATAGTATACAACTTGTGTAAAACACGTGGGCATCCTTGCAAGCTTACCACTGTACTATGTCTAAATAGCCGCACCAGTTCAGTGTGTACCTGACAGACCTGCAAGATTTGATGAAAAGATATTGAACGGTTTATGAGTTATGCTCCGGAAACGAACCCTACCCTCACAGAACCTCAGTCCATCTTGTTGCCATGGAAACGTAAAAAATAAAAAAGTCTAACATTTCTAAATAGCAAAAGGCACAACTTCAGCATGTATCTGACAGACCTGCAAAGATTGATGAAAAGATATTGAACGGTTTATGATTTATGCTCCGAAAACGAAACGTGATGGACGGGGCCCGTTTTCATATCCCCCTGCCAACTTTGTTGGGCGGGGGATAATTACCCAACCACCAGCATACGATCTGTCGGAAAATGTGAACGCATCAAGGCCGCAACAATCTAAACATCTTGATTCTGACATGATTCTTCGTTACCATAACGACATTGTTCATTGAATTACATTCAGCATGATGGGATTATGATTTTGTTTATGTTTTACCTCTAAATGTTTTGACAACTTTAATCGAACAGAAACTTGATGCATACAGTTCTTCTTGCAGATGATCAATTATGCATGGTTTACACACGTCACCTCACACAGTTGAGTCAGTCAAAAGAATTTTGTTTCGAAAATCATCCATGCCATTCGTAACTGATTAAATCTCAGAATCCAACTGCAAGGCAAAGCGATGCCTGGCAACACGTTGGGTCAACAACAACAAACATATTATGGTATACAAACATTGCAGTGGAAGGGATGGATGTATGGCAGTTCGCATTACGCGGAGACCACTCAATTTGAAATCGGTAAGTTAAGAGTTGTCTGTACATTTTAAGACAGGAAATATAGATTTTATTTCCACAGTGTTATTGTAATATGCCTTGTAATAAGTCAAGCTTATTGTAAAAACGAATAGTGTAGACATAATGTAGAATTAACAATCTTTAGAGATCAAATACACAAACGTTAATTGAGAAAAGTAGCTAGCCTACTCGGGGGGAAGCTAAGGATGTTTATTTTGGTGTGTTTGATGTCAAAAGACAGCCTGGCGAGATTCTCCAAATGTGCCTTTCGACTTTGTCTAAAACGCTTTTAACTCTCTGTCCACCATGCTCCGTAGTATGTCGAGACCCGTGAAGATTCCGGGGTAGAATAGGTCTTCAACAACACCATGTTTGCCGAAAAAGGTGACTATGCTTATCGTAAAAGGCGATTAACGGGATCGGGTGGTCAGGCTCGCTGACTTGGTTGATGCATGTCATTGATCCCAATTGCGATGATTGATGCTTATGATATTAATCACTGGATTGTCTGGTCTGGTTATTCACAGGCCGCCGTCAAATAGCTGGGATACTGCTGAGTGCGACGTTAAACAACCAACCAACCAACCAACCAACCAACCCACCAACCAACAACCGTATTATGTCGATCGGAAATGTTGCTACAACGTTCACTGCGATGTTGAGGTTGACAAGCGTGTGTGGGTAAATGGTAATTTTGGCTACCTCTCAAATATAAAACGTAAACAATCAAGTGATCGATTGATCAGTCAATACAGAGCAATGATAGTGTTTGAGTTTCAATAAGTATATGCACTTAAGTTTGAGTCACATCGGCTGTGTACAAGTGCAGACATTACGCTGCTTGCAAGTTGATATAGATAGATTATTAATGCACGATGCTATAGGGCAAGATTATATGAATTATACAAGGTGTTCGCGAAAAGGGTCCTACACTACCGCTAACAACCGACATTCTCACCATTTGCATAAAAGTATTTATTTATTGCCTGAAGCCGCACAATATAGTACTTAGACGTTTCCATGGAAACAACTTTGACTCTTTTATTCTTAATCTCTAGGCTTCGTTTCCGAGCCATAACTCTCAAACAATTTTTGCATTGAAATTTAACAATACATGTGAAATGAGCCGCATGCTTGCCTTTTCATATTATTTTTTAAAATTTGTTGCGTTTCCTTGGAAACAATGTGGACTATATCTCAAAATCTCTAAATCCTGCCAAAACTCTACAGCTAATGAATATTTTTGCATGAAACTATTCCAGGCTACTCTACGCTATTATTGTTATTCGGATTAGCAAACACATTAATAGTAACAGTTTGAACTAGTCTATCAAAAAAGGAGGGGCAAGACATATGTTTTTGAGTGATAACACTTAATAGTTAAATTCGCTTTTCGTCATGTAATTTGTGTTAAAGATGGTTTCTTGAATTTAATTGTCATTTATTATCCGTCAGTTCACATAACCAACATGATGGAACTTGGAACGGCGCTACTGCAATCATGCGTGCTGATAATAGCTGCCTCCGAGGTCATCCTTGCTGACAGGAGGCGCGTTTCGTTCATCAACTGCCCCTTAACTAATACAAACATTGACGTTGTGACAATCAAGCCAGTCGGTAGTAAGATAGAGTGCACTGTGTTCTGCCTCAATGACCGGGACTGCCTCTCAGCATCTTACTGCCTGACTATCGATGGCTTCACTTGCAAGTTGAGTAGATTTTACACAGAGGGAAGATGTTCCGGGTTGGTGGCTGATGGTGACTGTAGCCACACTGCGATGGTGAGCAGCTCTTATTGTATATTTACGAATTACACATGTCAGCTGAAATTGTGCTGACTGGCGTGAACAGAAATTACACTAAATGACAATTTTCGTATAAAAATACACATTGCAAAAAAGTGACTACACTTGTGTAAAATGAATATATACATACACGTACGTAGATCAGGATATCTGATTCATACTTTACATAAGTTACTGTATTTAATATGTCAAGAATATAAACCTGTGTTATTGATTGAATGTTTCTGGTCAATACATAGCTAAATATTTCATTACTTACCCGCATAGCATCTTAATGCACTGACGTTGTAAATTTATAACATTTTCTTAAAGGATCAAAATCATATCGGATGTAATTGAAAGTCAAAAGTCATAATATGCGTTTTCTGAATATATTGGTTGCTTCGTTTGTTTGTTCAATCAACCAAGTCAACAACTCTGACCATCCGTTTGCGTTAGGTAAAAGGTGACTATGCTTGTCGTAAAAGGCGACTAACGGGATCGGGTGGTCAGGCTCGCTGACTTGGTTGATCCATGTCATCGATCCCAATTGCCTGGATCGATGCTCATGATATTAGTCAATGGATTGTCTGGTCCAGACCCGATTATTTACGGACCGTCATATAGCTGTTACATTGCTGAGTGCGGCGTTAAACAACAAACCATCCAACCAACTAACCCGTTCGCGTTAGTCGCCTCTTACGACAAGAATAGTCGCCTTTTATGGCAAACATTGACTGCTGAAGACCTGTTCTACCCCGGATCTTCACAGGTTCGTGACCTGAAAATATACATACTACTCAAAAGAAGTTAAAGCATACCCGATTCTTTCATATTACCACTGTGATGTCAAAGAAGTGGGTGTTTTCTTAACTTCTTTTGAGCATATTGTGAATAAGATTATGACAATATTTTATATATTTAAATTACTTTATAGTTGAATCCATGCGAAAATGGGGCTACGCTCTTTTCACAGAACAGAAACCTGTCACTGTGCAGATGGCTGTGTGGGGCACTACTGTCAGAGGCGCTACCGAGGAATATGTTTTGTGATGTTTTTGTTGTTGTTGTTGGACTGCCCTGAAACATTACCTAATATGAAAGATGTTTGATCAAGTAGTATATCAATATCAGTTGTATTATATTATGATAAACGACTGAACGCATCATGCATTGCCAATAATCAGCTCCCATATCTAAGTTACGTCCATCTTTGATGAGCCGTTAGCTATCGGTTTGTTTCATAATCTGACTTGTACCTGAGTTTTGACCCCAAACGTCACGCCATTATCGTTAAGCCACATGTCACCGATATATAAACGACGGGTCAAATTCAAGCAAACACACAGCGTGGATGCATTAATAAACAATTAAAGTTATCCCTGCTGCCAGCATCGATTACAAGAAAAAGGTGTATTCGAGACAGAACATAAATAGAGAGAGAGAGAGAGAGAGAGAGAGAGAGAGAGAGAGAGAGAGAGAGAGAGAGAGAGAGAGTAATGTTTATTATAGTATCACATGTTATATACACTTCATACTAAAACACGTACACACACAATAAAATATAACATCCGACCAGGTATGGCCTACGAGACACTAGACATAAAAGCTAATGTGTAACGTCATGATCTTGATAAGGTAAATTAAGACATATACTATCACAATGTTTAAAGTTAAGATTGGGTTATGAACAAGCACGCATGCATGCACACACACACGCAAAATTACTTATAAAGTCACGCACAGAATCATACACAAACACGTAGACACCCACACAAGCCCCTCACCCTCCCCCTACCACAAAACATACCACACACAAACACACGCACACACGCACACACACAATACGTACATTATACCACACACACACACACGAACCATACGTATATTGTGCCACCCCACCCCACACACCATGCGTACATTAAACGCCCACATGCAAGCACATACAACTGAGAGTCTGACAACTTGGTACTTGGGATGTAATCGTGACATTTCGTCAGCCTGGTCGGCATATTTGTCATGTTTTTCCTACATCTTGTCAATCACATAAGTGTAAAAATGGACTGAAAATTCAATGATTTGATTTTATACAGATAGATCAGGTTTGTTGGTCAGGATAGTTTAAGACTATATACGGACCTATTCCAGAGAAATTATTATTTATAATTTTTCCATGACGCTCTTTACATATTCCGGGTCATACAGACCTGTGTCTCAAAATCACAAGCAAGGCGAAGACAGTAATAAATTGATGGAACCACGCACGTCATCATGAAGCTTAAGATAAGCTGGGCATTAACTGACAATGTTTGACAGTCTCATTAAAGTTATTGCATAATCTATATTTCATACTTACATTTTGGACCTGTGAAGATCCGGGGTAGATTAGGTCTTCAGCAACCTATACTTGCCGCAAAGGGCGACTATGCTTGTCGTAAAAGGCGACTAACGGGATCGGGTGGTCAGGCGCGGTGACTTTGTTTGATGCATGTCATCAATCACCGGGGATTGCGTGGATCGATGCTCTTGATGTCAATCACTGGATTGCCAGGTCCAGACTCCAGACAGCCGTCATATAGCTGGAATATTGCTGAGTGCGGGGTTAAACAACAAACAAACAAACAAATCACACACTGACGGTGTCGAGAGGGAGTGACTGGTCCCGGGCAGCAAACAGAAGGCCTGCTGCTTCACTCAGCCGACTTCATTGAAGATGAGGACTAAGCAGGGGTGCTGATCTTCTCAACACATTGCTCTTATACTATTATTATTAAGAAGAAGAATATGAAAAGCAACGAACCTTTCATAATACATGATAGACAAACAATAGCGTTCCTTTCACCAATGTATGTTCATGGATTTTATGCAAGCCTGTCTTATTTCAGATTGCCAGGAGGCACCACCGAAGAGTGCTCTATATCTTATTCAACCGTATGGATCTGACCACATCTTTGAATACCGCTGTTTGTCAACAACATATACCAGAGTGACCGAATTCGTATCTGATAATAATAATGCAAATTTTACAAGATCATGGCAGCAAATGAAAAAAGGCACTCCGGCTCAGACCTTGTTCCTCTTTATTGGTCTTGAGAATCTATACCAGTTAACCAAACAAGGTATGTATAATCTGTCACTTTGGATCATGTCGAACACCAATAGAGGATTCTTGTGGTACACAAACTTCCACGTGGATTCAGAAGCTGATGGCTACGCATTGCACTGGGACAGCTTTGAAAGGGACACTCGAGCCCGTTACCACAGTGATGAATATCTTAATGGTCTTGGCGGTGCAGGCGACACCTCCAAGAACTTAAACGGAGCTCGTTTTGGTACTTTTGATAACGATGTCAATGGCTGCGCACGTACCAGAAATGTGGTATAACCCAGATGGATGCACAACACTGAAAATCAACCCGGAAGAATTTTCTTGACCAACTAACCGAAGTGGCACAGCAAAGACAGAAAAAGTATCAGCTGCAGTTTTCGACCTACGGCCAGTATTCTGGTACGTAAAAGATGAACTTGTTCTGTGATGTGAATATGTGTGTATGCTCAAATAGGTCTTGTACCCATTTGCCACAATATGATTGTTTCTAATCCGGATCGAGTTAAATTGTATACATGGGTACGGCGTGCTTTCGGTGGAGAGCGGCATTGTGTTCTTTTCCACGTGGTTGTCAAAAATCTATGTGTCGGCTAGATCTTATGAATTGTATAAATGGACTCTACGCGCGCACATTGTAGTGTGTGAATAAACATATGTGTTCTGAGATTCTTTTTGTGTTCTTTATTCAGCAGTTTCTTATTACAGCCAGACCACTCGACCCCGTTGGTCGCCTTTTACGGCAAGCATGGGCGGAAGGACTTTCTACCCCGGATCGTGTACGTGGCAGAACGAAACATGATCAAAATAGGACATGCATACGATCATTCATGGAATCGGCGAGAAGAGAAGTTACTGAGGAATTAAAATCTAATTCCCTTTTTGTAAACGTCAATTGAAACACAATCGGCATTTTTTGTTACAATTCTACACATTTTGTTCGGATTTTTCCAATCTGGTCCAGACAATCCAACGATCAGTATGCTGGACAGTGATCCCCGAAGGTTGTATGCGGCACAACGCTGTCTACCAGGTGCCCAAGCCTGACCACTTGATCAATTAAAGTGTGCCAGTGGTTACAAAGGTGTCCAACGTACTGTAAAGGAAATAGTATTGGATAAAACACACTTCGTAACAAGCAACGTGTCAGTAAATTCCTCTGTATGTCTATTGAAGACTATTATGGCAAAAGGGCGGTGGGGTAGCCTAGTAGTGATAAGCGTTCGCTCGCAGTGTCGAAGACCCGGGTTCGATTCACCACATGGGTACATTGTGAGAAGTCTGGTGTTCCCCGACGTGATATTGCCGGAATTTTGCTAAAACCATAAACTCATACTCACTCACTCCATTATGTTAAATTGTAATAGTTGTTTTATTCAAGTGTATTGTAGGCCATTGGTTCATGGTACATACGGAAAATGTACAGGGGACGTTCGAGGATCATATGTATGTAACCTGACGTCCAAAAGAAACTTTACCAACCGAAAATATAAATTTCAGACAAAGAATTTATTTTTTTTCGATGAGGTCTATCTTAAACACGTAACCTAAATACAACATTAGTGTATGCAGAAAATGTTAATCGTCTGTTACATGTTTGCGAGATAACACGCGAAAAAGTGAAAAACACGTGCACCACGGACAACTGCAAATGCACGTGCGGGTAAGGGTATAAAAGGATTGCAACGGCAAGTCAGACATCGACAGTGATAAAAAAAACACACAAAAGAAACGCCACGACTCACAGTCGAACAACGTGAACGAGCCTTGGGTATGGTACAGATGGGAGCCACCCACGCCCATATTGAACCTTCGTTTGCTCCCGTGTTGCCGTTAACAACTTGACGTGATTGGCAGAGGGTTGTCTTCACTGACGAAAGTCGATTCTGTATGTATAGGGCTGATGGAAGACAACGTGTTTACCGCCAAAGGGGTGAACGAACGACGGCTTGTTGCGTGCAGGAGGTCGTACCATATGGTGGAGGGAGTGTCATGGTGGGGAGAGGGTCCTGTGTGCAGGAAAGGACACCACTGGTCATCGTTGACTGAAACTTGACAGCTCAGCGTTACATGGATAACATTCGTCGTTCAGTTGTCCTACCATTTCTTCAACAGCAGCCACGTGGTGTCATTTATCAGCATGACAACGCTAGAGCCCATACATCCAGAATTGTCACTAACTTCCTCGCAGCCAGCACCGTCAATGCCCTGCCGTGGCCTGCACGCTCACCCGACATGTCCCCCATAGAGCACCTCTGGGACACCCCTGGGACAACGACCACACTCTCCAGCCAACCGGCAAGAACTGATCTTGGCTCTCCAAGAAGAATGGCGTCAAATCCCACGTGACCTCATCAGACGACTGACTTTTTCTGTGCGTCGAAGAGTTTTTGCATGTGTTGAGGCATTTGGTGGCCACACACGCTACTAATGGCTTGTTATTGAACGTGAGCAATTGTTTATGTACTCTGCCTATTGTCCACGATTCTGAAAGCTCGAATTGTGTACCACACCCAACTTTGGGGGGCTCAGACGTCATTCTCGGTCGCGGTATGATTGTCATTTTCAGTGTTGATTATGTTGAAATATTGGTCTTCCCAATACACTTTACTTCATAGATGTATGTTTTGTTGTTTTTGGGGAAGAGTGATTTCAAACTCTGGTAAAGTTTCTTTTGGACGTCAGTCTATTTAACAATGATTGTCTAAAATACATGGTTTAACAATAAACAAAGATATATTTGTACAGTTACAGATGACATTAAAATGAACTTTTGCCTTGTTTGAAATTCATAATATTTCCTTGGTATACATGCTTCCCTTCGAACCTGGTAACATATGCATATTAGAATACATTGGTACTCATCTTCAACATAATTGTATTTACATGCTTTGCAAACTCGTTCAACTCTATTTTTCAGTTTGTGTCTTCTAGATTCGATCCGAAGATGATCGGAATTACATCGTCACCCAGCCAGAGCATGTCTAAATTTCTCATGTGGCAACAGAGGCATAACACCTGTTAACCTAATAATACCTCTTATGTGTTAAGCCCATTTAATTGTACAATATTGAAGCGCCTTGTAGTTGCATATTATAAGATTTTTCCACTTATCGTGAGTCAGGCATTTTCAAAATATTACACCAGTATTCATCAGCTCTTTCATACGCGTAAATATACAGTGGATAACATCCACATTCACCCCTCACAGCATCATTTGAGGTTGAGTTTGGAAGTCCTAAAAATCGTTTACAAGCAGTTATATGTGCGCTCTCAATTTCGTTACAAATGTCAGGACTCAAGCCCCATATTTCTGACTCATATAACATTATAGGAGTGATTAAACAAAATAATAAACAATATAGGCCTCAGCTTTGCTAAAGTTTAAAGTAATACTATCTTTGCTTGTAGCGCTTCATCCTGTACATGTTTACCCCATGATAAAGACCAAGTAAATGTTAAGCCTAAATATGTACAGGAGTTTTCACTATAGAGATTGGCTCCGTCAAAAAACATTTCTCATGCCTTGCTGAGAAGCCGCCTCTTTTTGAAACAACCTCTAAATATACATGTAAATGATATTCATCGCAAAACAATTTCAATGTATTAATACGTTGCTGAAGTCCATGCACACCAACATGATATCATCAGTAAATAATGACAAAAAAAGATTCTGATAAAGTTGTATTCCAAGTGAACATAATCATTCTATATCTCTTGCCAGTTCATTGATGAACAAAGAAAACAACATTGGGCTCTATACACAACCTTGTCTTAAACCAAGAGTGAGTGAGTGAGTTGGGGTTAACGCCGCTTTTAACAGTATTCCAGTCATATCACGGCGTGTCAGCTTAATGTTGGAGGAAAGCCACAAGTGATGCAGGTCTTCGACGTTTACCACTTCGGTGAAACCCACGAGCACGGGTATGGTGCTGACAAACCTAGAAACATAATCGGGGCGAACCGGGATTCGAACCCACAATCATAGGCTTCTGGCGTGCCCAAGGGATGCAACTCTGCACAGCGAATCGCGGCGCCTTAGACGACTGGGACACCCGTGCCCCCCTTTAACCAAGAGAACAATAGAAATCCTCCGAAAAGATGTTATAGGATCGGACACTTAGTCAAGGACCAACCTGTAGGTCCCGTGACCAAATCATGGAAACAAAGGTTTGAAAATGTTTTTGAGTTTCCTGATGTATACTGAACAATTTTGACTTGGGCTGCCCGGTGGAAAATCCCGGGCATTTTGGGGAAGGGTCAACAAAGGTCAAACAGGGGTCAAAATTCAAAATTGTGTCGATATGCATATCAAATTACTCGTCCAGTCATAAGGAACCTAGGAATATATAGTTTGTTATACTTCTGACCTTAAATGGGGGAGCTATGGCCAACAACGTTGAAAGGTCAACATACTTTTGGGAGTCGGTGAAATTCAATAACACAGTTAACATTGTCCGTAATGTTTGTCGTATATTGCCATACGGATGGGTGTTTAAGATGCTTTGTTGTCGTTCTAATAGTCAACATTGTTTCCGAACACAGGTTTTTATTGAACCAGAGAGGAGAATCCATCCTTGATTATCCAGCCTAGCATATCTTCATTCTGTTATAAGGTTAAAAATGCACCTCAGAAACGAATGATGATAAATAGAACCCAGTAGATATAGTTCGTGACAGAACTGGTAACTGGAAGGGAATCAATAGAGAAAGACATTTCACATTTATCATTGGATTGGTCTCTGGCTTTTATCCATGAGTTAATGAAACAAATGGGTAATTACAAGGTATAATCCATTTGGAGCTTCGGAGCGAGTCACGAAATCAATAGAGAGATGAGCAATCTAGCGCGTAGGGTTTTGGTATTTTTCCGATGGTGACACACATGAGTTCATGGTCAGATATAAACTTGTAACGAATCAAATGGAGGTATTGAGACATGTGACAAGGACAGGTCAGGCTCGAACACTATAAAATGATACCCTCAACATTAGGAGAGTGGTGCGCGGTTTGCAGTCGATCGAGTCGAATCCCGATCGTTCTAAGTTTCCACCAGCTAGTGACGAGCCTGGCCAGTCTGATCCTGTCCTGTATTGTTAGATGGGCTGAGAGTAAGTAAAACTATGTGAGTATAAAACTGGTGTTGCGTTTCTTTATTATGCGTGTGTGAATGCTGCTAGAGACAACTTGGAGTAAGGGTCGTTAGACCAATCACTCCTTGACGGAACCGAGCCGTGGTGGACAAGGCGAGGGCAATGTCCTGGCTTAATTGACCACAAGGACCAGGAACGGCAATACACTTAGTAACTGTAGCAGGGTCGCACTGGACCCCCAAAACCAGTTACGACAATTCCATTACAATACATAGCCTGGACCAAATTGCAACCAAATCTCCGACACGACAGTAAAAATTGTCATCCAATCAAATTACACGATATTCGTTATACGAAGGTAAATTATCGATATCACTCCTACTCGAATTATTATGGACAACCGAAATAAAGGCTGTATCAGGGTTGCTTGAATGGGGCCGCTATTTTGAGTGTAGATCTAAGCCGAACTCTCGTTACGGAGATTAATTTTGTTTGGTTGTTGAGTTAAAGTTCTTCTACGACAGCAATTCTGCGCTAGGTTTGCAATACGGTGGAGATAGGGACGCCACTTCTGAAAAAAGCTTTGTGCGTTATGGTCTAGGATATGTTCATGTACATCCTAATGGATTGTATGATAAAATATCAGATATAATAATAAAGCACCTCGTAACTTTATGACTGACTGACAACTCATCCCACCATACACTGTTACCCTCCACAGTTGCAGAATACCACGTGTAGTTATTGTTGCTCTTTGATTCTTCCCCGCCCTTAAGGCGGGGAAGTATACGGGAGACGTTAATGTTGTAGCATGTAAGTCGACATGTTGGTTTCTTTGAAATTTCAAGCCACACAGTTACCGAAACGAAACATACAAATCATGTGAAATGTGCGTGAAATGTTGATGTATATCTTTTCCAGCAATAAGAGATACTTCAAAATCTTCTTGCTATTCAGAGACTTAGTCACTTTTCGTAATGCTGATAACCCATGAAATTTGTTCATTTTGTTTTTAAAAGAGCTAAAAATGATCCTATTTCGCTAAAGTTAACCGGTCTATATTTTGTAAGAATAAACTATTGCGCATTGAGCGATTGTCTCCTTTAGCTATAGGCGTAGTATAGAAGTGATTAATTCACGCACTGACCTTGCATTGCTGTACATCGTATCTTATTCAAGCTGTATCACTGAGAGTGAGTGATTATCTCCCTTACCCGAACAGCTCAATTGCGCACTACCTTTGCAATGTATCGTATGTTATTCAGGCAGCCATCGAGAAACGTTCCAGGAAGGAATTTAGGCCAAGCCTGTCACGCGCACTCAATTTTAACACTGCTTTTGCAACATATTGTTCAACACGAATAAATAACAGGCTTCTATAAAGTATGACTTTTTTCAATAAACAACACATGTAAAACAACGGGTTTGATATGAGAAATGTTTTATTAGTTGTCTTCATAATCACATGTATGGCGCTTGCTGTGCATAGTTGAGCACCGAGCGAACCGAGATTCAAACAGTCTGTCATAGGTTTCTGGCGTGCCCAAGGGACACAACGCTGCATAGCGAATTGCAGCGCCTTCGGCGACTGGGCCAACCATGTCCCCGTAAACAACTGTAAGAAACTGTTATACAATAAAGATGTTTTAGATGAGATGTGTATTGCGTAACATTCCATGAAGAAACAGTGGCAATATTACACAATCACAAACTACAAAATACATGCACAATAAACAACAATTAAAAAACACAGGAACATTCAACATTCAAAAGAGGTACATTATAACAATTTAATTTCTAAAATAAGTGTATTATAATGATATGGAAACAATATGAGAATTGAGCAAAACTATGGTAATGTAGTACATACATGTACAAGGAATTTGTTTATAATTGTTGATATGTTAACAGATCTTGGAAGTTGTTTCTGGATAACTGTTGGTAAACGTATTAAGAATCTGCTCCACTTAACAGAGTGTACCAAATTCTTTATCATGATTGGGGATTATTTGTGATTCTCTGTCTTGGTTGTATTATGTAAGACAGTACGTAATGTTGTTCATCTTCTGAGACATCACATGTTTCACAGAGACGTTGTTCAAATGGGGTTGTTTTTTTTGTATATGTACAATTTTTTCAGTTTTCAGTTTGTGATTACTTAAACGAAGTTTTGAACTGAAGTATATTTAGAGTGGATTCATTACATTTTTTGTGTTTACTATTTTAAAAGTTTGCTTTATTTAACCCAACCAACATTTTGACCAGAAATATTGATGTTTGCTGCAAAAGCATGCTTTAGAATGACATTTGTTGTGTTATCTTTATAGGACTTTTTTTATTGGTACTAATAATGGGTATACATCAAGTTTTGCCTGACAGGCCCAGTTTTCTTGCCTGGGTTTTCTTTGTGCAGACTAATTAAAGACACTGTTTCTTTTATTGTGCTTTCCAAAGATAAGTACATTAATAACAACCAATTTGTACTTTACACCAATTCTCTCCTCCCATAGCTACACTTCCTTCCTCTGCACATAACATTATATGGCGGGGAGCTATTGATGCTCTGCAGCAATCTCTACTTGTGTATATATATCCACCGTCATGAATATCAAATGGGGATTGTGATTCAATGTCCTGAGCGTGTGACAATCTACATAATGTACCCTGAAGGAAAACATAGTGGTAAAACGTATCACAATCTGCAAACGTTATTCAGCAATTTCAAAATTAATCAGCTCTTGAATGGGTCGCTTAAATGGGGTTTCATTATATGTTAAATATCGTTAAGATAAAACATGGCATTCTGATTATGTCATTTGAACATATTTATATTGCGTTTAATTTAACTCTGGATTGGTAAACAAGCACGATTGCGAATATGTCAATACGTCACCTGAAAAGACACTCATACAACAATACGTCTCCTGGGACCAACTGTCAAAAGTTGGTAACATAAACATGTTAATACTAAATACAATTCATCTTTTACAGATTTGAAATTGGTTTCATAAGATTTCTTTTCGCCTAGTGTCTGGTGCCACGAACTTCGCCACACATAGTTTCTTGAGCATCCAAATGTAACTTCTGGTAACAGAGACTATTTGTCCACACAGGTGTCCCAGTAGGACAGTGATAGTAACAAATGAAGGCGATATATTGTCAAACAACCCACCTTCATGGCATCACATCGTGCCTTCGTATCATCACTTAGAAATGTCAGTTATGCCAATATTTGTTTTCATATTTATATTTATGCGCAACATGAGTTTGCAACTGGTTTCAGTTTGGTCTGTCAACGAACAAAATTTGTTATGTAGTTACACTTAAATATATATTTAACGTGGGTAATATATAAAATAACACACTCATCCTCGTTATATTAGATACCATTTGAAGAAAACTCCTGAACTTTATATGGTATGTAACGAGAATGAGTGTAGTATTCTCTGTTTATCCCCTTGGTAAAACGCCCAGGACGGGTATGATGCTGACAGTCTTTGAAACATAATCGGGATGAATGTTGTATTTGAACTCACGACAATAGGTTTCAATCACGAGTAAGCGACGCAACTCTGCATAGCGAATGCTGGCGCCTTAGATGACAGGACACCCGTGCCCCCGATAGGATAGGCATTTGGAAGGCTATACACATTCCAGTATACCATTCTTACTATGGAATACCAAACCGATGCTGATATAATTGCTTTTGATTGAACCCTGACAGATATCTACAGTGAATCCGTGAGTTTGACTGAGAAATATCACGTCCTGTCAGCCTAAGGTCATTTATACTGTGTTTATCCATCCATTTGTTCGCATGAAAATATATCCTCCTCCTCAGGACACTTAAGGATTTAACGAGTTTCATAATCCGCGTGGTACTTTATCGTGAGGGTATCGGACGGGATGTGACTCTTCCAGTATGGTTTTACCCTTTCCGCCTTTCATTCTTACCAATTTATCATCTTTTATAAGAACAAATACAGCACCGATACACGCTATGGTATATTGGGAGACGATAGGGTGATGAACTGTCACTGGAAGCTGAAAATGGAGAGAACCACACTTACCGAAAAAAACAAACTTTTTCCTTCTGAGAATGAGAAGATCATTCGGGTCCGTGGTGGTGAATCATGCTATGACTTTGTAGAAAAGGGAAAATGTACGTGTTCGCGTCATTTTAGCGGGGTGGAGGGATGGGTGGGTGAGCTGAATTATATATAGTTTAAACTGTGGTATTATCCTTGTTAATGCGCGCGGAATATATCGTGTAACATTGTCGTTAGATGGTGCGGTTAATGATCTAAGGGAGGCAACTCGTACAGGAATAGAGCCAATCACCTCCTGAATGAACATGTTTAAATATTTCTATTCAGAGTAGTGTTGTCTGGGTGATTTCGGGCGTGCACCTTCTGTAACTTGATAGTTCTTTTTGATCTTTTTAATCGTTGTGATCTCAATACATGGCTTGAATACTGTCGTTCTGGTGAACGCCCAGATGGTTCATTCGCAGGACGGTGACCAACCAATTTTGTACCATTCTCCTACAGGGACGTCGTGCGAATCTTTATCGAAGTCGGTTTTGCAGGTCCCTTGAGACGGTGGTCGACATCAAAGCTGAGTGTTAATAAAACATGGCCAGCATGAGCTTATAAATTGAAGTAAATAACAATTTATTTGTCTTACTTTTATATTCGTTATAATTAAGCTAACACATATTTTCCAGTGTGTGATTCTAACAAATTTGACCAAACTATAAATGTTGTTTTACGTAATGTATCCGCTATGGAAAGCAAGGTGAGAGGTAGCAAGAATAATTTATTGCTACTTCAGTGGTGATCAAGTGAGAGAGTGACTATGCTATTACCCAATATCATGAACAATACGATTAGGCCAGAAAGAGCGGCAGTGTTTGAATTGGTTGTTGTTGTTGTTACAGCATAACAGGTAAACAGTAACTATTTATTTTTTATCAGCTATTATGACACTTTTGAATGCATTGTCATGTGCAAAGCTGTAAACGTGCCACAATTCAAAGAGCGAACATTAAAAACACCTTTCATATGTTTTCCTTAGTTAACACAAATAATGCTTGTGTCATCGTCGGGCGTGGGACACAACTTGACTGAAAAACAAATCGGTAGGGAATAACTACTGCCTTTCAAAAGGTGGCATTTTAACGATTCAAAAACGACGTCTATCCGACAAGTAAGAATGCACATCAAAAGACCTGAACACTGCGATCGTGCAGAAAGACATGACTGTGTACTGACATTCGAATTCACTGCGAAAGCCACCTTGCCAGTTACAAGAATATCAATAACAGCTGACCATCTCTATTCGTCTACAGCTGCAGACGCGACATACAAGAATAATCCTTGTTATAGTTGATCTACCAAACAAGTACAATGCAGAGACTAGCATAAAACGTACTGCATAAAAAAAATATTTCACCGTTCAGAAACGAATAAGCTATTAGTCCTGATGTCACTTAATAATTAGCTTTTAATTTAATCGCCGTGGCAGAAGACTACATTCGTTCGCCTTCACTGCAGACATCGCGTTTACGAATCCCTCTGGCGCTTCAAATTGGTCTATCGTCAAAGGAAAGTCCCCATGGACCCTAGCATGGTGATCTTCCTTCAGCTGCTGGCGATCTATAGCCCATTTTTATATTGTGCCGTAATTTATAGTAATATCTTTTAATAGTTGTTGACTAGTTTTACATATTACTCTGTGATATTCCAATAATTTTATTGTTCTTTGTCGACAGATTTTAATGTCTATATTTATGAATTAATAATGTACAACTTGATTTAGTCACGATATGGCTGAAATATTGCCGATGTGACTATAAATCCTAACTCACTCACTCTATCGTCAAAGTAACTGATTGGAAAATGTTTTCGGTGTTTTAACTGATATCTGTATTAGTTAGATAAGTTAAGCTTGCCCGCATGACATAGTCTATTGGACCCCAAAACACATTATAATCGCCATGTATAAATGCCATGGATAACCTAAACTGTAGACCTCGCGTCGATTCCGAAATAGGCTAAAACGAGGAGATCCGTGAAGATCCGGGGTAGAATAGGTCTTCAGCAACCCGTTCTTGCCGTATAAGGCGACTGAGCTTGTCGTAAGAGGCGACTAACGGGATCGGGTAGCCAGGCGACTAACGGGATCCCAATTGCGTGGATCGATGCTCATGATGTCATTCATTGGATTTTCTGGCCCGGACGCGATTGTTTACAGACCGCCGTTGACTAAAACATTCACTATTCACATTAGATGATGTATCGGTGAAGATTAACACACTTGTAACTCTCTGGGCATACATTCTGGTCGATAATGGATCCTATGGCACTGGTTCTGACCAATTGCTCACCATATCATGTTGATTGGACGACCATAATGTACCAGACTGCTTGAAACTCTTAATCTCCAATCTTCTGATGAAATGCAGTTAATGCTGTCGACACCTGCGATATTGCATTGTCAAGTGCTGTCAGGAAGGATAGCAATTCGGACTATTAGTTGGCATACCACTCTGCTGCAGTTTGGAGTTCGATTCCCGGCCGCGTCATACTACAGAAGTTGAAAGTTGCAACTTGTTGTTCCCCTGCCTGCAGCTCGGTACTTAGTGCTAAAAAGGGGCTATTCGGCTTCAAATAACTTGGTCTGTTTTGGTATCCATGTTAAACTCCGGCATTGTATCTCAGTGGGCCAACACCATAAAACCGTCATTTTAAGGAGAGTTTTGCCTCAGATTTTAGTGTCATCGTATCCCATTTGCGTGGATCGATGCTCATGATGACAATTCTTGAAATGTCTGGTCCAGACTCGATTTGATTTCAGACCACCGTCATACAGCTGGAATATTGCTGAGTTCGGCATGAAACAACAATCAATCAAACAAACATACATAAGGAGTCATGAAGAGTCGGCAGGGACACAAGCCAAGATAATTATACCAACATGCTAAAAAAATACGCCTGCTTACAACTTTGATGATTATCTAGTGTTTATGTGTTTATCAATAAGAACTTGCTTGGATTTGGCTCACCCTAGTCCATAATCAGTGAATGTGCATCCACCCATGTTATGTTTGAGTGACGAGTGTGATAATGTTAACGTCGCATGTTCAAAGAACATTTTAGTTGTTAATTACTTAAACCTGCAACTGCACTACAAATAGCGAGATTTCACGAGACCTCACCAATATGGAGTGGCAGTTTCAAATCAGCCACTTCTCCACTTGGGACATAGGTAAGCTGGTAGCTTGTTTAATAAACCAATCTGGACGCACATCTTTGTCACAGATGTAGTTGGTGACAGTGTGATAAAGCATGCAATCCTTGGTTAATAACCAACACAGTTTTTTTCAAGCTGTGATAAATCTGCCATTCAGCTTTTTCCCAAACTTCTTGTACTTCGACTTCCCCAGGGGGCTGTTTTAATAAGTTTGGGCCTGCGTATTTCCGGTGACACACGACATGCAGAAACTATGAAGACATTGGCCAAGAATTAGCTGTGCCTCAATGTTATCAGTGTTGTCAATGCTACCACAAACATCTGCAGCGGCTGTCTTTATTTCAGCATTGTGTAGTTTGTGTGTTGTTGACCCTTTTCACATTCTTCATGCACAATGTCAAGGTCCAAGTTAAAATGCACAAAGAACCCTTTTATTGCTTCCTCTTGTTCCTAAGTGAGGTGAAAAGTAACTAGTTTTTGTTTCCATCTTTTCTTTGTAAAATGCTCAACAGAATGAAACCTCAAGAATGAGATGGAAATTGAGCTAGCTGATTCATATGTATAAGCATCCTTTGTCAAACTGATACAGTGATTATGGTCACTGGCATTTCCTGCGATAATGTATACAGTTCACGACCTAAATAACGATTCTCCGTACCCATATCAATTTTTTAATCATCTGCTTGTCAATAGTAAATGAATTATCAAAAATCTGTCAGGCTTATTTCACCAACATTGTGTTACACTTTTCCCAAACACCCTCATACTCAATACTCAAAAGTGCCACGTATACTGAAGTTTCCTTTTAAAACGGCATCTTTGATGCATGAGAATAACACTGAAAAGAATTAAACAAATAGTTCTTCAACTGGTTCACCATTTGATGACGCATGCATTAAGGACATTAATCGTCAACTAAATCCAAGAAACAAGACCGCCTCCGTGGTCTTGTGGTAGAGCGTCCGCCCGGAGAGCGGAAGGTCCAGGGTTCGATCCCGGGCCGCGTCATACAAAAAGACGTTAAAAGATTGTACTTGTTGTTACCCTGTCTGGCGCTCGGCATTAAGGGGCTAAAACAAGGACTGGTCGGCTCGGAGTCAGTATACTGTGTCTGAGTGGGGTATTCATGTTAAACTGCGGCATGGTATCTCAGTGAGCTAGCACTATAAATCGGCATCAGTCCGGACTAGTACAAGCAGCCACACACACATACACGTGCATGCACGTCGCTATATAAGTGCAATAATCTTGGACGCGACGTTAAACCCAATTTCACCTCACCTCACCTCACCAAGAAACAAAAGACCAAAAGACCATCAATCCAGTATTACAGCAAGGGAGGCAATGAAAACAAAGTATGACGGAAACAGGTCGCAAATAAAGATCCGGCACAATCTGTCTTGTGATATCTTCATACCCTCCCAATGCATTATGTAAGGACACAGGACATTAGGTGGAGTCTTTTAATAATACTATGCTCCAGTATGTGGAAGAAAGGGTCTAATTTGGAGAACATAGTTATAGAATGAGAGTTTCAAATTGCAATCCTTGACTAGAATGAGAACGTTGGCAGATCGATCACATCACGTCGACTGAAACTGTCAAGAATCAGATGGCACAATTGGGGTACCCTGTCCACAAGAGGAAGACATTTGGATTTTGTGATGTGTTGTGCCTGATATGGATGGAACGTTTCTTTGATGATCACGCTAATTTGTGATTAGTGTCATAAAAAGGTGATCATGTACACTGATTACGCTGTGATAATATGAAATGTCAATGAGTTTATATCAGTAGAAATTGCAAAGTCATATTTTCCTTTAGGTTGAAGATGATAATGTTCCTCTTGACATACACGTAAGTTAACCTCTGTTTTCTGCATATTAATGATGTATGTATGAGGCTTCGCCCCTCACACTAGCGTCACATGGCATAGGCAATGTGGGATTCTAATTGTACCCCCAACGGGAGTATCACAGCCTGCTTACAGTGTGGCAGCGAGGCTTGGACCAACCTGCTTCAGGTAAGAATGTGCGGTACTACCCTACCTTTAGTTGCAGGTTTAAGTAGTTACTAAGTAAAACGTCATTCTTGCTAGCATTATGTGATAAATACAAAAACAGTTTTATTTGTGGCCTTACTGGCATAGCATTTTTATTCAATAAATGTTACACTTATTATAATAGTAATCATCGGCATAATTAAACCATCGTAGGTATGAATGCAGTGAATAATAATTCCTAATCATCCAATATGACCAAGCAGTTTTTACATGCTTTACGACCCGTGGAAATTCCGGTGTAGAAAAGGTCTTCAGCAATCCATGCGTGTCGTAAAAGGCGACTAACGGGATCGGGTGGTCAGTCTCGCTGACTTGGTTGATGCATGTCATCGATCCCAATTGCGTGGATCGATGCTCATGATATGAATCACTGGATTGTCTGGTCCAGACTCGATTATTTAGACAGCCGTCATATAGCTGTTACATTGCTGAGTGCGGCGTTAAACAACGAACCAACCAACCGACATGCTTTACCACGTACAGTATATCAACAGACGTCTTTGTACAAACATGTAGATACGTGTGAATTACATGTGTGAGTGTGTGAGAAAGCATCTTTTCTCCGTTTCTTAAGCTAATATTCAAACAAAACAAGAAACACCAGAAATAGAGTTCACATTTTGACAACACAACCTCCCTAATATTTGCTTGAACATATAATTACATGATATACAGCATACCTTAAAAATGAAAGTTATGACCTTATTTTAAAACTTAATGAAAGAAAATAGAATGCATTTGATGAAAGATGTTTAATTTATTAAAGCTGTTCAGCTAATCTGCTTGTGTATTTGATCGGATATAATTAATCAGTGATCATTGTCAATGTACATTTGGTTTTTGATCTTTTATGTTGTCGTCTATTGATACAATTAGTTGACAGTAATGTGACATGTTAGCATTTTATTGAATATTGAAAATACTAATAACATTAATTCTCGGGACAGCCACGCGTCCCAAGAAGATCATACATTAACATCTGACCATTGTCTTTTGAAACCATGGTTGCTGTTTTTCCATCCTTGTTCCTCGCGTCAATGTTCACAATATTGTGCAAGAGTACATCCTCCACTAATCCAATTTCACCTCCATGAGAGGCAAGATGGAGAACAGTGTCATCAGCGCTATCGGCTAAGGCAAGATCAGCTCCATTAGTAAAAAGTAAACCAAACAAATCACTGGATCCCCCGTGTGCTGCCATCATCACTGCTGTCCGACCGTATCTGTCTTTACAGTTGATGTCCACTAAGCTACGTGAGAGAAGATACCGAACAATATCCATGGCAGGCTGCATGGAGTATGTTGTTTCCACACTCGTCTGTCATTGACAAGTCGGCGTTGTCTTTCACAAGAAAATCAAACACTTCTTTCTCTTTCTGAAGTTTTGACCACATTACCGGTGCCCTCCAATATGTACACAGAGTTTATATGTTCCTCTGTCCCTTTGACAAGATGCTTTTCACACATCCAAGTCTCTCCGGTAGCTTGAATCGTGGATTGTGAATAGTTGTGTTTCTGCATTAAAATATTTTCATATATATCTGGTTAATATTATTATTATTATTTTCTATACTTACAATCGAATCAGCGCAAGTTGCAAAACTAAAATGGTTGACCAACCAACTGAAATAATACCCTAATAGCCTTAAAGGAGAGAAACATCCTTTGTACAGTGAAAAGTACATTTACATTTCGCTTATTTAAACATAAATAGGACTTAGGTAAATACAAGTCTGTAGTATACGACAGGCAATATGAAACAAATATGTATGTTCCTTCGGTTAACTCCCACGAAATGAAGTCTTTGTATTTAGTGTAAAAACAATTGTGCCTCGACACTGCGGCTCACCTGGATAACAGTAAAAAAATAACTGTTCTCAACAGTGGCTTTCAACATTGATATAAATCAATTTCTGTATACATACTTAATTCTAATGGTTTGAACCAAAATCTAGCCATCAAAAGACAAAACATACATGGAGAAAATTTGTTTAGAGTTAAAAACACAGTTTGAGAGGATGTAAATACAACAAACAAACACATGCGAGGCAAGTCTATTGTTGGTACAAGTCACAGAAGGAAATTGTATTGTACATTATTTTTGTCACGGATGTTTACAAATATAATTCCATTTTGAACACCAATAGCAGAGTATCCCCTTGAAAATGCAGGTGTCATCATTTTTGGAAAGAACTTCAGTCGTTTGAGAAGTGATGATCGTCTTCGGAGCGCGGACGGCATTTTGAGAAATGTAATGTATGTATATATCTCAAAAAAAACTACCGACAACATGTGTACCTGACTTCATTACATATTGAAGACAAATGGCGTGTAATGGTCATTCTACCATGAATTTGGAATTTACTCGGTTCTGATTGGTCAATCAGAGGCTATTAAATCACAACAAACCCCCTCTGATTGAAACAGCTGGTTTGACGGCCGCATCACCGCGGAGGGGTTATATTCATAGAATAATACTATTTTCATCGTCGGTAGGCATATTTAAATAATTATATCTACAATTACAGGTTACAAAATGCACAGATGCGGTTACTACAAAATGCGAAGGATGTGTGGTAATACATTTCACGCAGAAAACACGATAGAAATCTACAAAGGCAATGTATTTACGTTTTGGAGACAACAGCGAGCTTGGAAGTTTGGCGCTTTTCTGTATACGACAGTGACGTCATATCTTTTGCGTCACAATGAGCGATATGACGTCATAATGGTGACACGCGTTGGCGAGCGAAAGCCTTGCAAAACTTGCTTTGTTTTCTTTAAGCATACCCACCTCATGTAAGCTTACCAAGTTGCCGTGCTTATATGCTTTCAATGCCTGTCGTATGTTTGAGTGAAGTATTACGGTGTAAACAAACTGCTTGAGTATAAACAGCGCCATATTTTGTTCGGTGATTCCGTAATTCAGATCGACAACCCACTCAAAACACTGGACTCAACCCATGCCGCTTCACTCAGTATATTTGCTAACCAAAGAGTTCGCGTTTTCTTTAGTCATGGTAGAATGGAGATAAACATACTGTGTTTTCAATGTAGAGCTAGGTTACTAATAGATTTAACCGCGCTAAATTTAACATTTGAAAACTCACGCCGCGCTTTCGGTTCCAAATTCAAGTTAGCGCGGTTAAATTTGCAGGTAACATAGCTCTACATTGAAAACACAGTATGTTTTATCTCCTAATTGGCACATTTTCTAATATACACCCTCAATTGCCATATTGAAGAAATTTCATGGGTTATCATTGTAACAGCCCACGGCATAAGCTAACTTGACTTTCAGTCAGGTGAGCTTAACTGGTTTGTCACTATACTTTACAAGAAATTACATTCGCATTACATTCTTGGATCTGTCAAGTTCACAAACACATGTGATTTAATATGTCATCTCAGCCCAAACGCGTAGATCGTTGCCTAAGGGTCATCATGAGTATTATGACAAAATTGTCTGGTCCAGACTCGATTATTACAGACAGTCGCCATGTAGCTGGAATAGTGTTTAAACGACAAACATACAGAGGCTTGAGTGCACTACGTGGATTAATTGTTTTAACACACGGTCTTCACGGCGCACAAATTATTTCGTCATTACATTACTTAAATATTAGATAAAGAACGTATCCAATACGATATCAATGATCACAAATTGAAAAAGCAATGGCAGGGCCAGAGAATTACTCACGTAAACTTCCGTCAAAACTCATGGCCTCCTCTTCATCTGCATCAGCGTCAGATTCCCCTGAGAATATAAAGATACATTTCCACACATTTATCCGTAATGTGTGATATCAGAGGCGCCACAATTCGCTGTGCAGGATTGTAAAGATTGCCATCACTTTATTCCTCTCTAACCTGACATGCCGTTTGGGAACATTCTTTGACCCTCTCTTGACTGTTTTTTTCGACATTGTCTCAAATACCTATCATCGAGGATATCCATTGTTTCGGAAGAACCGGCATTTACTAGAAGATTTCTGGTTGGTGAAAATATTTAGGGTTCGCTTCTGTGGTATGACGTAAAACGTAAAACGTGTATACACACATTGCGGTCTTATTTTAAGATTTGTTTTGGTTTGTATGCATTGCATCTCCTGAGGTAGTAGGTTGTACTTTGTAGATTGGATTCATTTCCGGAGAATATGCTGTTTAATATGTGTTGTGAAAATGTGTATACATTTGGAGCAACTTCTGAACGTTTCAGACCTGTATGTTATATTGTTTTCGTATATAGTTCATTTCCTGAACTCAATGCATTAGTTGTTTTATATTATTGTGAACTTTGGCCTGAAAAGCAGAGACGTGCTGAACTGATTCTTTATCATGTGCATGATATCGTTTTAAATGTTGTTTGAGATTTAGCTTTTCCAAGATCAAATTAAAGGACCATAATATATAAACATAACATAATTAATAAACGAACGCATGTTTATGAATCTGCCACATTTACTATTTCTACCGTCAATCTGGTCATGAGTTTTTAGGTACATCATAGTCCTACATCGTTTTTAGTCATAGTCTCACTTAATCTAAATTTATTCAGTTTTCACGTCACGAATTGAGGTGTAGGAGACGTATGCCAGTTCGTTAACAATCCAACCATAACTGATTACTTACCAGAGTTGGTATTGCTGAAAAAAAATACAAGATAAAAATGAGACTTTAAATTGATAGTTACACACATCCGTAATACACATGATCAAAACATAATAAATGTCCAATTAAAAAATAATCATTGCTGCCCTACTTGATGACACTGTCGGCGTTGTCTGAGTAACGTATAATAACTTGACATAGATTGTACAAAAATGGTAAACAATATAATACATAGTTTTCCATATACACTGTTCTATTCCGAGAAAGGTCAAGTTGCTAAGGACATCCGTACGTTCGTATATATATCCATTGAAAGTGATTAAAACGTTATAGCATTGTTGAAATGAAAATGTCGGAAAAGCGATAAGATATTCATTATGTAAACCAGTAAAGAATAAATAATTTACAAATATGCATGTGTGCTAGCTCAAGCCGAGTCCTGAATGATGATTAGTGGTATTGTTGTAAAACAGGAAGTCGATTATTCTATATAAATTAATACTAATTTGGCTTCGGAAAATATTTTTCATCCACTGTAATTTAAAACAAAATAATGTATAAGTGGGCTGAACTTTGTTGTTTCTTAAATAATAACATATGAAATAAATACTCTTATTCTCTAATTCTTTCGCCATTAGAGATGTAGAACAGTGTAAGAGGGATTGTAAATTTGGTGTCAATTTCTCTTTTCCTCCAGTTCACATTGAAATGACATAAAGCTACTGGGATCTACCGTTTGATTTGAACGTTACATTTGGTCTCCTTTTACGGCCAGCATGTTGGTTGTTGGGCACTTATATTACCACAACCCGGAATCCCCTCGGGTAGTATATGTAGAGCGTAAGCTGTGGTGTCAATGTATGGCAGGCATGGAATAATATGAAAGAGATAAGCGTATGCAAATTTCAGGTTTCCTTACCAATGTCCGCTGAGTCTCGGCCTGCAAAGGGAATAATTCAAGATGCAACGACCTAAACTCATGTACTGTCATATATGACATGAAACGCGTATCCATATATATGCTTGATTCTTTTTTTGTCACTCTCACTTTTACACAAAGTGAACAAGGTTTGCAACTTTAAATATGTCAAGATGTGGTATTACATGTATAAACCTTTGTCGGAATTCGGTAATACTATTGGCATAAATGATTTTCAGAATCAAGGTCAGTGCACTATGAAATAGACTCGAATGAGAACTTACCTCGCGAATTTGATGATTGCAGCGCCTACAACGAGGATGCACAGAACAACGCCGATGACGATCAAAATGATGTGTCCATTGTTTTCATCTGGCACATGTGGGGGATACACTAACAGATTGAAACACCATAGAGTTATAAAGAATACCCCACAATACGTTAGACGTAGTGTATTTAGTTCTCTTCACTGTGAAATCCAGACTTGAAGTAGGATGGTAAATGGACAGTAAGATATAAAACACATGCTCACAATGTTTCTTTCACAGATAACGTTTGGAATATTTTGTGAATAGTAGTGATAGTATGGTGAAATCGATATTGATTTTAAATTTGCCTTCAAGGTGGAATTGTGAGAATGATTTTGTTTTAACAAATCAGAAATATGATAATACATCCAGTTTTGAGGTTCTTTTTGTAGAAAAGGACAAAATAGAAAGTAAAACCGACACATGCACGTGATACTCGGGTGGTTTACAATCTGGGTAATGCAGAAGGCAGTGTTAGGGAGTCTTCACATTCTCTGAAACGTTCCGGGTTAGATTTGACTAGGCGGCGCTTCCTTATAGAAGTCCCATTCCCTGTCTGGGCTGCGTGTAGAGGGGGCAAGGGCCCTGAGCTGATTGTGCCAGGATCACCCATACCCTCTTTGCTGCATTTTATATTTTAATGTGTAAATGATAATCATTAGAAGAAGAAGAAGGATAGAAGAATGTAGTGTGAATTAACCAAAACTGAACGCATGTACATGTCGCTTAATCGTATATACCTTTAGGTTCGTGACACAAAGCCCCTCCATAGTTTCCTTTGCAACCGTATGTGCACTGTCCATTTTGGTAACACACACCACCAATGCAATTTTTGCTACACGGGATAGTGCATTTGTCATTATACCATCCAGGAGCACAACCCAGTAGGCATATTCCAGAGTGTTTCTCACAATAGATATTCCTATTCATATCAGAGCGGCAGTTGTCATTGCAACGCTTGTCACAACGTTTTCCGTACAATCCCGGATCACAAGGGTTGTCGCAAATTACTCCTGATACTGCAGAAAGACAAATTGTCATCAATTATTTGTGGAGGAACATTTGTAAATAATGCGAAATTCATTCATCAACATCATAATATATGTGTATTCATGTCCGACTGGTGGCACCCGTAACAAACTCACATAAAGGCAAGTGACCTATTCGCCTGATAAAGCCTATGTTAAAATAAGGAATTGAGACATATAAATTTGGTTACTGATGCATCAAATATGGAAATGTCCACCACGTGTTTACCATTAAAACTAAGCTCGGTTCGGATACGGGTATCGTTTGCAGTTCTTTTGTAAGAAATGCGACGATTACAACGTTTTGTTATTGTAATTGTAGCATTAAATTGTCAAATCACTGTATATATGATCACTTACATTTTTTTTTATTGTTATTGTGTTGATATAATTTGCTTCTGTATCTGTCATGATTTAGGAATTGTGTGTTTGATATTGCAACTGGAGAAATACCTACCCATGTTTTATGAATATAATGAAATTCCAATAAATACATTCATAATTTAGCTCTAGATTTAGTGACATACCTATTATGAAAACAACAGTAAAAATATTTCCTTATAAAATAACAAGTTTCGGCCACTGGTTGTCATAAGGTCATTGTTTAATTCGCGTCATTTTATGGGAGCTTATCGTACAACCCTAGATATATCCTGCACGAATGCATTAATTGAAAGCAGTTGTTTAAAATATAATACTAGGTATATATTATCGGTACTTAGTTTTAAAAAGGATGACATTTACTTTTGCTACTTTTGACATGTTTTACATAAGTTTCAGATGAGCGAGTGAGTGAGTTTGGTTTTACCCCGCTTTTAGCAATATTCCAGCAATATCCCGGCGGGGGATACCAGAAATGGGGTTCACGCATTGAACCTATGTCGGGAATAGAACTCGGGTCTTCAGCGAGACGACCGAACGCTTTAACCACTTGGCTACCCGACCGCCCCAGTTTCAAATGACACATCATGTGTATGTCCCTGAATACTTGTATTTATCTAAAATTCATATAAATTTATTGAAACCGCTCTCCCCACTCGATTTTAAATTTAATAATGAGGAAGTAATCTGTATGATTTTGCACTTCAAATTTACTTTATAGCAGATTATTTTGATGATAACCTAATAACAAAAACACTGACACGAATGTGACCCCAAAACTCAGCAATTTTACAGGGGACGACATATGTAAAGGGAAACCACTCACACCTAGCGTATAAACTAAGATTAGCTGATCTTGTTATCCAAAGGGTCTAGGACATTACTAATCGCTTGCCGACACGTTCCGTTTTGATCTTTCCCTTGATTTGCGAAAAGGTATCATGATGTTTCGCACTTCTTGAAGCATTGGGAATGGTTGGGAATGCTACTTTTAACTATCAACTCGATAGTTATGTGGTTCACTATCGTAATTAAGGTTATTCATGATGTTAAATCTGTGGCCATCTTGCCGAGGCAAGAGAGTTACCTGACTTTAAAAGTCCAGTTTGCCGAACCAGGCTGGATTCCTGGGCTCGATCGTAGCGCCACCAGTGGCTCTTACGAGTTATGTTCCTTCTAAGCCTCTCCTATGGACCAATCAGATTCCACCTCTCGTATCACTTGCATTTGTTTCAAACAAAATGGCGGCGCGCGGCCATGACGATCCGATCAATAATTAAGGTATTTTTGGAAAATATCTGTTGACACCGATTTGGCGATGCACATGCTTTGCAAATCCTCGACCGAAATCTGTAAGACAGTTTACTAACCAGATTTCGATTTCTTTACGCGATTTTGATTGGACCATGCATAGACTCGTTAGTCCAGCATACATGTAACTCCATGATACCAGCCTAGTTGGGCAAGGGGGGAAACTGGACTTTTACAATCAGTTAAATCTTTTGCCTCGGGAAGATGATCTGTGGTCCGTTCTTCGAATCATACAGTTTAATAAAATAAAAAGGCACAGTTTGAATGGAAATGGATTATTGCGATGAAGCACTTCCTGTCTTGCACGCCATTCTGTCAAGTTTATTCAGGGACTATAATGATCTTAGCAACTTAAGATTAGTCAGGACCAGTTGTAAGTTCGATTGCAGCTTACAATGATCTTAGCCTACAATCGCTTTGTGCAAGTGGATTGCGATTGTAGCCGAAGCCTAATGGCGCGATCTTAAGGATTTACAATAATTGTAGCGATACGATTCTTTTGTGCAAGTGGACCCTGATCTTATCATCAATACGAAGCTGCACAAATGTATTTGGTTATTTCTTTTTCTCATTCCGTATCATGCTTAGAAATACATGTATCCAGTTCAAAATTAATATTGTTGTTGGCTCTACTGGTCTCTAATAATAACGAATGACAAACATTCGACATACTCACCAGTTAGAATGAAAGGTAGCCAGGTAATGGACTTTACTAAAATGACCATCGTTGACTTTCGCATCTGGAAAAGGTAAAGTAATAAGTGGCTTGCGACGACGTTGGAGATAGCATCACATCATATTTTTTAGTGATTTGTAATTACAGTATTTTTTATTTAAGAATTGACCTTCACTTTGTGTGAGTTCATTGGAGTATGAACCATCATAGAGTGAGGGCCAAACTGTATGAACGTCGGAGTTTGGCCCTCACTCTATGAAGGTTCATACTCCAATGAACTCACACAAAGTGAAAGTCAATTCTTATAATTTTTTTATCACAATTTCGTTCCTCAAAGGATGTAGGCCAAGATCTAAACACAATTTTATTTAGTACGTGTGACTTCATGTTTACACTGACGGCAATACAACAACCAGCTATATCGCGGAGTAAAATAGTTCCTCATTTCCTCTTTAGATGAGAAAGGTCTGTAAAGAACTACCTCAGTAAGTCAGTCACAATGACAGCGCGTTGTAATACATTTACGTCAAGTACAAGACGTCAAAATGGCCGACACGATAAACGTGACGGGAGAGATTTCCGAATGAACCTGGCCGATCATTGAAAGGTGAATAAAGATGCGTCCAACAGACACAAAGGTAAATTCATAGATTGCTGGAGACGGTCAATGTCAGCCTAGACACAGATCGAGTCGATACTGACGATAGTTTGGATGTGCATTTCTTCGTTTGTTCATTAGGATGGGCCGTAGAAAGGATATTCGTGAACAGTCATGCAGTCACGCTCTCTGACATTTCTCAATGTATACTGAAACGCTGAGACCAAGAATAAAGGTTCTAAATGATCAGAAAGAACGCTTCTGTGTGTTTTCGTGCTAGGGAATTCCCTGGGGTTTCCCCAGGAATGTGGAAGTAGTCCGTCAGTGTTTACGTCATTTCAAGAACACGGTCTCGTGAAAAACGTATGAACGTCAAATTGTGTCGTTCATACACTTATGAACGTCAATTTCGCGGTCATGTGACCGCTCTCTCGTCCAATGGAAAAGCCGTATATCGTGTAAACTTCAATTTAAAAAATTATTGAATAATGAATTTGGGATAGAATATGTCTTCAGCAACCGATGCCTGGCGTAAAAGTTGACTATGTGTGCCATAAGAGGCGACTAATTGGATTGGGTGGTCCAACTAGAGGACTTGGTTGATGCAGTTGGAGCTATCCACTTACTCATTTCTTTTTCATTGTTAAAGTAATCATAAAATGATGATAAAAATAATTTTAAATACATTCTATCATCACATATATTAATAGTGGCTTTCCACTCAGTAACATGGGAAAATAACGGGAAATACCACCGTTTTCGAAGCTTCTGTAAAAAGCACGTTCGAACGTTTGGTATCGTTAGAAAGCTCTGAACAGCAATGGTATTACTATAACCTCGCCCATTTACGTAGTTGTAACTATCGATTTTATCGACTGGAAATAGCTTAATTATGATGCTTTTGCACTTATCTAATATAAGGATCGTCATTGGTCAAGATCAAGCAGGTGACCTAAGTAATCCAATCATATTACAGCAATGGATTCCACCCTCGTTTAGGATATATTTCAGATTTAGGAGAACGTATTTGGTTAAATATTGTTATTTTGGACGTTTAAAGGAGGAAATCGCGACCTACGTTTAAGATATGGAGCTGTGGAACGTTCATGCTAGGTCACGACCTCTGACAAATATTTCTCATGCATACATTTTGACATTAAACATCATATTTGTGGGTTCGAAAGCAGGTTCGCCCCGATTATGTTTCTAGGTCTATCAGCACTATACACGTGCTCGTGGGTTTCACCGAAGTTATAAACGTCAGAGACTTGCATCACTTCGGGCTTTCCTCCCACATTAAGCTGACACGCCGTGATATAACTGGAATACTATTTAAAGCGGCGTTAAACCCAAATCACTCACTCACTCAATCACGGAATTTTCTGGTCCAGACTCATTTTCTTTACAGACCACCGTCATATAGCTGCAATAGCTGAGTGCGGCGTTACACAACAAACAAGCAAACCCTCTTTCCGGACGTACGTATGCGTATATGAACTTGTTGAGACTGATTTCATCCATGGGCGCATTCACCTAGCATAAATACTCGTGTTCTCTTAAAATTTTGAATGTAAGCAGAAATTAAAACTAAAATTCGGGAAGAACATGATCCATCCTATCTTCGGTTTTAGAAATAGACCCAAAAACTGTAGTTGCTTAATAATTAGCAGTTCATGGTAACGACCTGTAATGTCACTGTTCTAAACTTTAAGTAATTATGTTCAGTGTATACAGTGATGGATATTTATATTTCACTTACCAGGTTCTCATGTGAGAATTAAGTAACATCCGTTGTCACATCTGAGCGGAAAAGTGTATCCACTGCAATCACAAACTACATGTAACTGCTTTCGTTCCCGTTCCTTTCCACAGTCCGATTCACACTGGAGCGCAGTGGGCTTTATGATTGTCCCACGGCTGAGAGTGTTGCATGTGTGCTGCACTTCTAAATTTAGACCATTTGGCATACCAAACAGGTTCAAGTTTAAAACTATAAATAACCCAAGGAGTCCCTCGTCTTACTAAATGTTACTGTGAATTTCATCCCACAAATTACGTCCCTTTCTATAAGGAACAAATCTCAGACCTTTACTGGAGAGGAATTCTTTACTTGAATGACTCTTTTCACTAATACTATTTTTTTTAGAACGTTACTACTTGGGCAGGACTGGACAACTTATAACATAGTTAATCAGATTTAATTTCGTGTAAGGGGTCCTGATGTTTAGAATACAAGATGGAGATTATATATAATTCTTTATACACAACACTTCGAGGCTACTTCATGCCCATTCACCATGTGAATGATCAAATATTTTTACTAGTAGCTAGGTGACAAGAGACGTACAGGAAATAAGGGTAGAACCACAAAAAGTGAGTGACATTGAACACATAAGTAGGGAATTATGCTACATTTGTATTGTGTTGAAAGGGACAAGAAATGTTTTCAAAACGCACTATGAATGATAAAGCAAAACAACAGGGAAGCATAAACACACAAGATCAAAAACATTATTAAAGTACACCATTGGAAAATATATCAAAACATATACTAATTAGACTGACTGACTGAGTATGGTTTTACGCCGCTTTTAGCAATATTCCAGCAATATCACGGCGGGGGACACCAGAAATGGGCTTGACACATTGTACCCATGTCGGGAATCGAACCCGCGTCTTCGGCGTGACGAACGAACGCTTTAACCACTAGGCTACCCGACCGCCCCTATACTAATTAGACTGTGTACTTCTATTTCCGACAAAATATGTATGCTTTTGTTTGTTTTTTGTTTAACGCCGCACTCAGCAATATTCCAGCTACATGTATATGACGGCAGCCTGTAAAAAAATCGCGTCTGGACCAGGCAATCCAATGATTGACATCATGAGCATCGATCCACGCAATTGGGATACGATGACATGTATCAACCAAGTCAGCGAGCCTGACTACCTGATCCCGTTAGTCGCCTCTTACGACAAGCATAGTCGCCTTTTACGGCAAGCATGGGTTGCTGAAGACCTATTCTACCCCGGATCGTCACGGGTCTGAACAATTGAGATAAATAAATTATTGTTTGAAATTCCCCCAAATCAGCTGACAAATGTTGAAGCGACATTTCGTTACGTTTGATGGTGTGCAGAATTGGAAACCAACGAGCGTTCAATGTGTAATTAACACAATGTAGCTGATAAATTCCATCCCATTGCCCTGGAGGCTTTGGAAGGCAATTCATTATGGTTTGTGTCACACCTCTAATTTTTTTGTTATCGGTGAGGTGAAATGGGGTTTATTTAAGGTCGCGACCTGCAAGCACGTGTGTGTGTGTGTGTGTGTGTGTGTGTGTGTGTGTGTGTGTGTGTGCACCAGGGATGGTGTACCACGGAGATGCGATCGAGATCGTCAAATTCAAATTGTGAATATTTATATTATGTTCAATCAGAAGAATTCTTGGATCAGTCTAAATTTATCCTGATTGTTTTCTTTTTTCAGTACCAAATTCTTGAATAAATGTAATTGGCGAGTGACGAAATCCTGAGGTTAGTTAGCTCCCCTCCCCCGAGCATCGTTAAACTAACGGTTAAACTAACTCAACACACTCACTCCCTGAATGAAGAACGATTGCTATAAAAACGAATTACAATTATTTTCCTCACGCGATGACCATGTTTGTCAACGCAGTGCATATAGGAAGTTCTGTTTTTAGTTACTCAATAAGCCCAACTGATGTCCGGTTACATTTTTCTGTTCAGCCATTAAAAGCCGAGGAGTGAGTGAGTGAGTGAGTTGGGTTTAACGCCGCTGTAACAGTATTCCAGTTATATCACGGCGTGTCAGCTTAATGTGGGAGGAGGCACTCGTGAAGAGCAACCTCCTCGTGGTGAGTGCTGGGTAACGCTAATAGCTCTTCCCCCGTGTGGACTCGGGGTAGAATTTGTCCACAGCACCCCATTGCTGGTCGTAAAAGACAACCGAATTGGGCAACCTATTTGCCATGGGTTGCACCCCTGTGTCGGTGGAGGACGGGATTCTGGTGGTTGAGGGCACTGGAGCCAGGAACAATGTTCCTTTGCCCAACACACCACTTCGACCCTTACTTCACCTAGACGGGTGGTAGAATGGACCCGATTCTATCAATCGGCTGGTCACGCCATGCCCTGAGCATGGAATACTTCCACATTTCGACATATATTAAACTATGTTTGATCAGAATATTTTATAACCAAATGAATTATGTGAATTTCAATTGTGCCTAGAGTCCTATGGCAGAAGGCGGTGGCTCATGGGCCAATCTGGCATTATAAACCTCTGAATTCTGTGTTTCTCCAGAAAGGTGTCATGGGCGAACCAGCCTGGCATTTCTTCTTTCAGATTTCATAGCTATTCAAGTTTCTATTTGCTGGAGTATAACATCCCTGTAGCCCTGGTGGTGCAGGCGGGTTGACACTCCATGGCGGGTAGGGAGCAGAGATGTCGAAACCTTTACTTTTACCATGGCTCTTCCACTTCTATCTGGTTCATCAAAGAATAAGCGTAGACATGTTGAGTCTTTATCATCCGATGAAGCCTAGTCTGAAATTGTTCACTCGTGGCCACGGTTCGTTGTGATTTCATCTTTTGAAACTAAACCCATTTTCTATCTCCTTGGGCATTAAAGGTGTCTGTGGAGAGGTAAAAAACGTAACACGTCTCCGAAGCGGTGCACTCTTAGTGGAATGTGCACGGAGACAACAATCTGACAATCTCTTGAAATTAAAACAGTTTGTGATTACACCAGTTGTTGTCTCAGTGCACAAGACACTGAACTCCTGCAGAGGCATTGTCAGAGACAGGGCTCGCTGCCTTCATGACATAAGTGAGGAGGAAACTGCAGCTGAGCTGCAAACTCAAGGTGTTACTGCTGTGAAGCGATTCACCAAAAAGAACGATGATGGTACTATTATAAAACTGAATACATACCTATTTACATTTGCTCTTTCTTCTATTCCAAAGAGTTTAAAAGCTGGATACTTCAACATTGGAGTGGAGGTATACGTACCAAATCCACTCCGATGCTTCAAATGTCAACAGTTTGGTCATGGGGCCAAGTTTTGCCGTAACAACACGGCGTATTCCCGTTGTGGTGGAGCTCACGAGGGCCCTGAGTGCACCAATACCATCAAGTGTGCTAACTGCAACGGAGAACACTTGGCCTCATCCAAGTCCTGTCCTAGATATGAACGTGAAACTAAATTTCAGAAAATAAAACACACAAACAACATATCTTATATTGAAGCAAAAAAGTTGGTTCCTGCTCCAAATATTTCAACTGTTACGTACTCAGCTGCAGTTTCCTCCCCAGCACTTGTTGCCAGACCTACCATGTCATCGACATCGTGTCAAACTTCGATATCTTGGGTAGATGAACAGCACATCCTGGATCACCATACCCAGTTTGTTCCTTCTCTGCAAGCCTCACAGACAGACATTCTTTCACCAGAGCCTTCAGTAGATCAGTCATCTGAACCGGAAATTGTAAGTGAATCAGTACAGGGGAAGCCCACATGTCTGAAAAAAAAGAGAAGCAATTGAAAAAAAAGGCCAGGGCCCTCCAGCATTTGGAGGTGCCTTCTACTCTACCTGTGGAGGTTCATAATCAGTTTATACCTTTGCAGATGGAGTTCAGTCCTTCACTCCCAGTCCAGGGGAGTGGACCCCTGTCCGGCTCACGATCTCCCATTGAGCCACCATGAACAGCTCAAATACTATTATTCAGTGGAAGTGTGGAGGACTAAATAATAATTTTAATGACTTACAGTTATTGATACAGGATTTTCAACCGTCAGCATTTTGTTTACAGGAGATCTATTTTAAGGATACAGATCAACTTGACATCAGACAATATACTTCATATCATTTATTTTCTCCTCCAGGGCCAAAAGCCACTGGAGGGTCTTCAATCTTTGTGAAGCAGGGAGTGATCCACAGCCCTGTTCCACTGATTACTCCACTACAAGCTGTTGCTGTCCGTGTGACCTTGCACATTGTGTTTACTTTGTGCTCTGCCTATGTCCCTCCGAATTCATCTCTTCAGCTTGTTGATCTCCAGGCCTTCTATGACCAGCTACCTAAGCCTTGCATCATTGTGGGTGATTTGAATGGACTGAACCCTCTATGGGGGAGTGCACATTTTACAATAAAGGTAAAGTCCTGGAAGATTTTATTTCCAACAACAATTTATGTCTTTCTAATGATAATTCCAACACTTATTTACATCCTGGTACAGGTACATACTCTCCCCTGGATTTGTCAATTGTGGATTCTGATCTATTGAATGAGTTTGAATGGTCAGTCCATGACGACCTGTGTGGAAGTGACCATTTTCCAACAATTCTTAAACCTGTTCCTCCATCTGATGTTCCTACATCGTCAAGATGGAACTTCACCAAAGCCAACTGGACTTTGTTTAAAATACTTTCGTCCAACAAGTTAAAACCTGACCTGTTTACCGATGTCCCTGATCCTGTACAACTGTTCTCTGATGAACTAAACAAAATAGCTGATACATGTATCTTTAAGTCCTCTACAATTCCACACATACGTAAACCATAGTTTAATTCTACCTGCAAACAAAGTCGGAAGGCTCGGAAAAAGGCAGAGCATTATTTCCGTCGCCATCCTATGGTTCATAATCAAATTAAATTTTTAAATGCTAAAGCTCGGCGAACGTTTAAACAGAGTTACGTTTAAAAAATAAACCCACGTACGCCAATGTCAAAAGTATGGAACATGATCCAACGAATCAAAGGTAAGGGTTCTAAATCTAACATTCGCCATCTAAAAAATGGGAATGAATTATTGACAAATACTTCCGATATTGCAAATAAACTTGGTGAAAACTTTGGCTAAACATTCTGCCTCATCTAACTATGTACCTCAATTTCAAAAGTATAAAAAACAGCAAGAGAAGCAAACTATTAATTTTAAATCAGATAATGGGGAAGATTATAATGAAATATTTTCTCTTCATGAGCTTCATACTGCCCTTGGGCAAGCTCATGATACTGCCACAAGAGCTGATAACATACATTATCAACTCTTAAAACACTTACCAGAATCATGCTTAGAAACCCTTCTATTATTATTTGATGAAATATGGACATCTGGCAACTTTCCGTCTTCGTGGCGTGATGCCATAGTTGTTCCCATACCCAAACCAGGGCGGGATCATACTGATCCCTCAAATTATAGACCTATTTCATTGACCAGCTGCGTTTGCAAAACCATGGAACGCATGGTCAACAATAGATTAACATGGTACTTGGAATCTAATTATTTAATTACTAATATTCAGTGTGGATTTCGGAAAAATCGAAGTACTGTTGACCATTTTCTTAGATTGGAGTCATTCGTTAAGAATGCTATTATAAACAAGCAGCATGCAGTGTCTATCTTTTTCGATTTAGCGACACTACATGGAAACAGGGTATTTTAAATGATTTTGGGTTGCGAGGCCGTTTGCCTCAATTTATCTCCAAATTTTTATCAGACAGGCAATTTCAAGTTCGTGTGGGTTCCACCCTGTCTGATCATTACAGTCAGGATCAGGGTGTCCCACAAGGCAGTATTCTGTCTGTCACATTGTTCAGTTTTAAAATAATCAGCCTAAATCTAAGGTTTTAACCGATTCCAACGATGGATCTCTATTCGTGGATGATGTTTACATTTCATGTCGTGGTACAAATATGCGTACTATTGAAAGACAATTACAGTTATGTCTAAACAAAATCCATAAATGGTCATTAGAATATGGTTTTAAATTTTCAAAATCCAAAAACGAATTGTATACACTTTTGTAGAAAATACAAATCACTTAAAGACCCAGAACTAGTTTTGGATAGCACTCCTATTAAAGTTGTAAAAGAAGCCAAGTTCTTTGGCATTATTTTTGACCACCATCTGACCTTTTTACCACACATAAAATATTTGAAAAAACTGCCCGAAGGTCCTTGACCTTCTGAAAGTCGTTTCAAATTCAAAGTGGGGAGGGGATCAGAAAACCCTCCTTCAACTGTAGAGAGCACTTATCCGCTCTAAACTGGACTATGGCTCCATCATCTATGGTGGAGCCTGTAAAAGTAATTTAAAAATATTAGACAGTATTCATCATCAAGGCCTGAGGCTTTGCCTTCGAGCCTTCAGAACCTCCCCTATCGAAAGTCTGTATGTGGAGGCTTCATCAGCGTCGGATAAAACTCTCACTACAATATCTTACAAAGCTTTATTCAAATCACACTAATCCTGCATATGATTGCGTTGTTCATCCTCTCTATGAGGATGTATACCTTAAATAGCCATCCCTTATTCCTCCACTCGGTCTGCGCATCACAACTGCTATTTCTGCTGCTAATATCGATCTTAAAAATATAGCTCCCACTCAGCTTTTGTCTTCTCCACCATGGCAGTTGGTACAGCCAGAGGTTGACCTGTCATTGACTCAACTTAAGAAATCCGAAACAAACCAACTTATCTACCGACAAGAATTTAATCAGTTGCGGACCAGGTATGAAACTTACAAAACTATATTCACAGATGGATCCAAGGATGGTGACGCGGTTGCCAGCGCCTCTGTCATTGGATCCAGGACAATGTCTTCACGACTTCTAGATCATAGTTCCATTTTTACAGCCGAATCTCATGCCATTTTAACAGCTCTAAAATATATTGGTAAACAATCTAAGCATACGCAATTTGTATTATTTTCAGACACTCTCTCGTGTCTTCAGGCTATTAAAATTTCATCATGTAAGCATCCACTTTTAATCCAAATTATTGAATAATATAATGAACTTGCTACTGGCCAATATGACATTGTCTTTTGTTGGTTACACAATGGCCGATGCTGCTGCAAAAGCAGCACTCAACAAATCTGTGACACCACTTCTGATCCCATACAGAGATATCAAACCTGTTATTAGATGTTACATCAGAGATCAAATGCAGCAGAAGTGGGACACTCAAGTAGGTATCAATAAATTACATGAAATTACACCAAATATCGGTTACACCTACTCGGGCTGTCAGTCCTGATTTGAAGAGATCTTTACGACGATGTCGTATTCGCCATACAAGATACACACGCGAATATTTGTTAAAATGTGAAGATCCTCCATTTTGTATCCCTTGTGATGAGAGAATCAAAGTCAAGCATGTCCTGCTTGACTGTATTGATTTTTCCATCACAAGGGATAAATATTTCAAGTCATCATCCATAAAGGATCTTTTTAATAGTATTGATTCTCGTTTAATTATTGTTTTTTTAAAGGAAATTGATTGAAAATTGTTGATTGATACGTGTAATAACATATGAATGTTTTAAAATTGGTAGATTAAATTAGCAACTCAGATTGTTTGTGGCAGTATCCTTGAAGGGGGTTAAAGTACAGTAAAATTATTGTCCCCCGGAGAGGATACATAAGTTCCATTTCTTTCACAGTAAATTTATAGCTATCACAATTTTAATCGTAGTATATTTGTTCATTTTAATTGGTGGTTAATATTGACTACAATCGCCAGCGACTGAAGGGATGGTGTAAATCCTGCTGGGGAGCCGTGCAGGTAGCAAAAGCATCGTAAGTCCCCTCGGTCCCTAGTGTGGTGGCCTAACTTTGGTTGCTGGCGATCTACAACCCGTTTTTATATTGTGTTGTAGAATTGTACCATTGTTATTTTATATACTCTCAAACTAGTTTTAACTAAAATCTGTGAAACTCTAGTTATTGTACTGTCCTTTGTCGACAGGTTTTATAGTTCAGTTTTGTGTTTCATGACTATATAACTTGATTTAGTCACGATATGGCTGAAATATTGCCGACTATAAACAATAACTCACTCACTCACTAATGTGGGAGGAAACCCGAAGTGATGCAGGTCTCAGACGTTTACCATTTCGGTGAAACCCGCGAGCACGGGTATGGTGCTGACAAACCAAGAAACATAATCGGGGTAAACCGGGATTCGAACCCATTCTGGCGTGCCCAAGGGATGCAGCGAACTGCGGCGCCTTAGACGACTTTCCCACCCGTGCCCCCTCAAAAACAGTAAACTATCACATAAGGAATTATTGATGAATCGTTATTTAAAGGGGTGAGATAGATTGACTGACCTACTTGATAGACTTACCGCCTGTATGATTAAAGAATTGCAGATAATGCTGTCATCACATTCTCATTACGTTCAATTAAATCGTGTCGAAGGTTTTGGCCAAATAAAATGATGATACAGTTGGGTCAACTTAAATAGATAGAGACTTTTACAACCATATCTAAACGACATTAATGTATCGAAGCTCCTTCGCAAATCATATATCATGGCTAATTATCAACTTGATAATTGTCCAAGGATAAGAAAATTGGAATAAATCGTTCGTTTCATCTTGAGGTTTTGAGATGTAATTTAGCTTATTTATCAAAACAAGAACTCTTTCAGCCTGATTTTCCTGTGACACAAGATCCAGAAGTGCACTCAGTTGTTGGAACGTCCACAGAACAATTATGCTTACATCAATCTTTTGTCATGAAACATCCGTTGATACATTTTCCAGTCTTCTGATCACACACATCGGCAATACATGGGTTACTGGTGTTTCAAAGAACATCTTGTGTTGAAAGAACCAAGCAGGTAATAGTTATTAGGATCACAACAGTCATTATTTGTCTGAAATAAATACAGAGACATGTATTGGGAACACATTAATGTTGATACATATTCAAGAGACATCGTAATGATACGCTTTATGATTTTATTCGATACGTATGACAGAAAACATTAAGATGCGCGTCACCAAATACAAAGACACCAGATAAAAACGAAGCCAGAAACCATGTGCAAACCGTAAATCCATAAACTATCTATGTATAATTTGAAGAATAATAAATAAATTTCGAACATAAATGTATTATTTGATCAGGTGTGATTACACAGTATAAAATATATTTAAATATGTCTTACCTGGGCCCCTGTGTCAGTGTTTATAACATATAAAGCAATATAAAGCAACTAAGGAAGGCACGAAGAGTTGTAGATGAAAGAGGACACAATGCATGCAAAGGGCGTACCGTCTCGACAAAACCCTGAGGTACATGGAAATTGAAACTATGATCTAGGCCCCTACAAACACATGTGTTAATCAACGCATACTTAAGCTCATAGTTTCATTTTCCTCTTACATGAACTTGCCACCAAGATACCGTGTGATACAAGCAATGCATTGGTCATATTATCCTATGTAAACGCTGTTAACGGGACGTCACTAGCATACAATGTTGTAACGTAAACGCGATAATCATAAGAAATGTCTTCTAAAAGCCATGAGTTTTGAAAACTTAATTAGTTCTCGGATGCTGCAATCCTGTCCAAAATGCCTTGGCGGAAAGGCTACAACAACTGGAATATAACTCGACAGAGAGTTGTACGATGGGGCGGTTTCAGGGGTTTCTTTTATTTCTAGGTCTGGTGGACAAATCAGTGGAAGTGAATGTCTATTTGACCATTATTTAATATAGATCGTCAATATACCTGAGGCTACCTCAACTTCGTGTCCAAATTTCCCTGTTGTGATTTTGTCAACCCGAGAAGAAATTTGAATTCCTTTGCACAAAGAAACAGATTAGCGAGAACATGCTGACGCCCACCCCCGACTTGTCAAACAAAGTACACTCTGAATCTACACTATATAATGTCACGACGCTTCCAAGCATTTTACGCGTGCCTGTATAAAATCGCGGACTTGACACAATCAAGTGAAATATGATAATAATAATGAGAAAATCATAAGGGTGCATCAGGAGTAGCAAATTCCGTATGGGCTCAATGTAAACCTTCAGTACAGCTGCTCAGTGCCACCGACGACACAATTTAAAGGAGACCCCCTCCCCCCCCAAAAAATGAACAACGATAATACAAAACAAAAATAAACAAAAACACCTAATGCTATAACGTGGTGTAATGCAGCTGAATGTTTGTTAAGTGGTGTCGTCAGCAACTTAGCGATAAACATATTTTGTTGACACACCAAAGTTAGCCTTCATGTTTGGCTGACTATCCTTCTGATATTTGACATTACATCATGTTTTTCGGTCATCTTCTGAAGGCGCCCCCTGAATGCGTGGCAATGCCATATGGTTCCACTGTCGTAAACATTTTGAAAGTTTTGATTTAAACTAAGCACTTCATGTTTAATTTACATCAATAAACTAATTAGAATGTCCATGATATAATAATGTAGCGTAAAAAATACACTAATCTGATAATAAATATATGTCATATGTTCGGTGCATCAACAATCACATCCACATTCTCTATCGCACAATTTACAATTTAAACAACAATCTTCAATGCTTGGAACGTGAATGTCATCACACTGGATCAGTGATCTTCCCCAAATCAGCGTACGGTGGTCTGATTTTGGTAACGCGAAGATATCAACGATACGAGTTGGAAAATATACTGAACCAAATTAAAAACTTCACAATTCTAAAATGTTTACATTTTGACCAGTTATCATTGTCGGCCCCTTATTGTGTATTTAAACAGTAATGGACACGTATTGTCTTCAGATAACACCCGTCTTTGTGCAGGGGAATCGATCAAAATCATGTGCACAGCACTATAGTGGCAAAAGAGTTTTTGCACGTGCAACTGGTCACATGGCCATAATACGCACGTGTTTTCACACATACTTGTTCGCAGTCATTACAAAAAACAAAAAAAACACAAGAAAACAAAAGTCTTTACGGCCATTAGTCATGCCACGCCTTTCAAATGTGCAACGTGAACGTGCCATCGGCATGTTGCAGACGGGAACGTCCGTAGCTGAGGTCGCAAGGACGATGGGTTGTAGTCGACGGACTGTTTATGATTAACAGACGCGTCTGCAGCAAACGGGTACCACCGCTGATCGCCCTCGGCCAGGTCGACCACGTGTGACGTCAAATGCAGGGGATCGTCAAATTGTCTTACGTCACCTCCGTAACCGATTTTGACGGCTACATCAACCAGAAAAGAACTGTTTAGGGGTAAACTGAGTGCGCAAACTGTTCGAAACCGTCTGAGAACTGCTCACCTTCAAGCACGACGGCCATACTGCGGGCCGATTCTGACTCAATTACACAGACGTCAACGTCAATTGTGGGCACAGCGACACTTACGATGGACTCCGAGGGTGTGGAGGCGCCGTCACGAACGTTACGCCAAGTGTTGTGTACAGGAAGTTGACAGATTTCGAGGCGGAATTGTCATGGTGTGGGGTGGTTTCTGTGGCAATGCACGTTCCAGGCTTCTTGTCATCCGTGGCAATCTCAACGCTGCTGCTTACCGCGACCAGGTACTGGCACCAGAACTTCTGCCTTTTATGGCAGCACATATGCCAGACCCCACACAGCAATTTTGACTAAGAATTTTCTTCAGAATGCGAGAGTCAACGTCATGGACTGGCCGCCAAGGTCTCCCGACCTCAATCCCATCGAACACGTCTGGGATGATCTTGGCAGAAGTCTGCGCACTCTCCAGAACCAACCACAGAATTTGCAAGATCTTGGCACCATTTTGCAGCAACAATGGCGTCGTCTTCCCAATCATGTGTTCACAAGCATCACAAGGTCCATGCGGAGGTGTTGTGTAGTTGTTGTCAACGCACGTGGTGGCCATAAACGCTACTGAACGTGCTTGGGACTTATGATTTAAACTGTTGATGTTATTACCGAATACCGTAGATGCTTTGAACAAATTATGGTTATCACCGTTAATTAAAATCCTTCTTTGGACATTAATGATTAAAAATTACCTTCTCTGATACATTTGTCCGTTGTATATCATATATGGGATTACTTTTTAAAATTTATAGTTTTTAATTTGACTCAGTATATATTCCAATCATGGAAAACTTGGTTCTAACAACGACTCATTATCAACTCTTGGTGGGTGTTTCTAGATAAGACTACAGACAGGTATTGATAATCGAAGACACTGCAACTACCCAAACATGCCACATGTGAATTTGAGGATATATTTGTATTAGTTGTGTGAGCAATAATTAGGGAAACAACATACATTGAAATCGAAGTTGAAACTATTAAGAACATGGTTAAATTCTTGTCAAAAACCTGAACTGTGGTCGTAGCATGTCATGTTTCAAGTGAAATCATGAATACTGTCCCTTCATCAACAATTGTTTACACGACATGATGCATTTCATTTGCATTTAAACTCTATCATTACATTACATGTCTGTCAATAAGAATGTTTTATGGTATCATTTGCCTAAATCAGACCTTTCTAGCTTCATGCAATTCGTATTATGTTACAAATAATAATATACAAAGTAATATTGGTTGTCCGAAATATATGCAACATTTTCCGTCCCGTATGAGAGTTTTGTCCTATTCAATAAGCTAAAGCACTTTCACTTTTCCTCCGTGTAGTCGAAATTTTCTCAGGAGAAGATTGAAATCTTGGGGAGTACGTGTTTCGTTAGACGCTCCTACAGTTACAACACTTTTGTGCTGTTCAATAACAGTGTACATTGATCACGTGAATAGTAACAACCGCCGTCATATAACTGAGTGCGGCGTAAGAATAGTAACCCTTTTCGTCTTCCGTACTGTTGCATTGACATACCGCTAGAAAAACAGCATTACGTCCTGAATTGACCATGCAGTATAAATGCATATCACATAATGATATAAAATGCGCGTTACAACAACCGTGCCCTGTTATGCTTGTGTTTATCACATGAATGACGTTGGGAAGGTGTCGCTATCAAGTAACTGTTCTTGTTCTCTCAAAGCTGATCTAAAATAGATCGGACCTTCATACAAATCTTCACAATGACATGGTAACATTGCATGTAAACGTGAGTTTCGACAGTCACTGACACTTTGTACTCCGGGGTTAGATCAACCTAGGCAGTCCCCCACCTAATTACGTTGTACATGCATGACTCGTGTACTTGGTGACATACTGCTATATATGTTATTTGGAAATTACAAGTCACATCCTAAAATATCAGCTATCGACTACTGCTTGGCTGGTCTGGACTCGACCATGTACACGCCACTATGATATTCCATGGGGCCATGGGGAGTTGACTTACACATGCCCGCTTTTTCACCCCACCTCTCTCACTCACGCTCTCTCTCTCAGTTTCACAGGGACGCTCTGCCGCTAGCTTCTTTACTAGAGAGTGAACAATGTAGTTCTTTTATGTGTGCTTCTTTCCTGTGTTAGATAACTATTTTAGTTTGTCCTGGTTAGCCATGTGTTAGTATGTACATTGTACGTTAGTCATGATTAGTCAAGTTGTAACATTTCTGATTTCTTATTTGTTATAGTTTGTACCTACCTGTCTGCAGTAGGATTGTTTAAAAATGGCCATTTTTTAAAGAAACTGTCAATCAATCTTTTGTATATCAAGTTTGAAGCAAGGCTCGTCAATCTACCTTAATTCAAGCATAGAATATAAAAAGGTAAAGACAAAAGTACTATGCATGTGTGTACACCTACACCCACTCAGACAAAGTGTACTCACTACGAGCCGACCAGATCTTGTTTTATTCCCTTAATACCGGGCGTCAGGCAGTGTAACAACAAGTGCTATCTTTTTATGTCATTTGTCATGACACGGCCAGGGAATCGAACCACTGACCTTCCGGTCTCCTTCCAGATACGAGCGCCTCTGTGGACTTGTGGTTAAGCGTCCGCCCGGAGAGCGAAAGGTCCGGGGTTCGATCCCCAGCCGCGTCATACCCCCCAAAAAATAAAAATATGTTAACCGTTGTTAACCTGCCTGGCGTTTGGCATTCAGGCGCTAAAACAAGGACTGCTCGGCTCGGAGTTTAGTATACAGTGTCTGAGGGGGTATTAAAGTTAACTGCATTATCGTATCACGGTGGGCATACACACCCACACCCACACCCACACCCACACCCACACCCACCGTTATAAAAGTGCTGTAATTTTGGACGACGGGACCTTAAACCCCATTTCCCCTCACCTGCAGATACTCTGTCCACTTGATCACGAGGCGTTATGGCAAGTTGAATTCGAATCATACAAACGAAACTATAAGTCATGGCCCTTTTGAGCAACCTGGCTGGTCAATTTACTCGCCGTCACGGAATGTTCGTACAATGTTTCAAAGTGAGTGAGTGAGTTGGGTTTAACGCCGCTTTTAACAGTATTCCAGTTATATCACGGCGTGTCAGCTTAATGTGGGAGGAAAGCCCGAAGTGATGCAGGTCTCAGACGTTAACCACTTCGGTGAAACCCACGAGCACGGGTATGGTGCTGACAAACCTAGAAACATAATCGGGGCGAACCGGGATTCGAACCCACACTCATAGGTTTCTGACGTGCCCAAGGGACGCAACTATGCACAGTGAATTGCGGCGCATTAGATGACTTGGTCACACATCAGGGAAGACATGAGTCATTAATACAAAAAAGTTTGGATTATAGAAGGGATTGTACGACTGTTTCAGAGGAATGCGTAACTCAAAGTTGAGGTATAAAGGGTTTAAACGTTGCGTTTAATATTATTGCAATTATATCCGACTTTCATCCACGTGTGTGTGCGTGTGTGCGTATGTGCGTGCGGGTCGACTAGTTCTTGTACTATCAATGCCGGGTGTGTCAGGCACGTCTTTTGATATGGCGCGTCCGGGGATCGAACCGCCGACCTTCCGTTCTGTGGGCAGGCACTCTATATCCACCAGAGCAGGGAGGCGGTCAGGTAACGTAAACGATGTATATGTACTATCCTCCATGAAGTTCAATCGCATAAATGTTGGGAAATATCTCTATATTCCGTCATGAAGGAAACAAGGTCATGAGATTGTCTCTTTCGTTTTGACACATTTATGCGTAGTTGCCATCACTACTATGCCATTAGTATTATTCATTGTCATTATCCACAGTAATATGTAAGCTCTCAGCTCTTGTTTGTATTAATCAAAATAGGGATTCGTCAGCGAGAGGTCGCCAATATGCTCTATGTGTCTCAGCGTGTGATTAGCAGATACTGAAGCCGGTTTCTACAGACGCCAACTGTTAATGATCGGCCCCACAGAGCGTCCTACGCCAACAATACAAGTCCTGAACAATATAGCATTATCATGGATCCATTTTCACAGACAGGTCCAAGGATGGTGTGAAAGTTGCAAGTGCCACCATCATTGGATCCAGAACTGTCTCCTAGAGAATCCACGATACAAGTATAATCTTTACTGCTGAGGCCAAAGCTATCTTAACATTTATTTTTCTAAACAAGTAAATCAATGTAATCAAAATCACATTTTTAGATACGTTGTCTGGCATTCAGGCATTTGAGAGTGTCTCGTCATATCACCCTATTATCCCAAACGTTTTAGAACCATATAATGATCTTTCTACTAGCCAATGTGACATAGTCTTTTGCTTGTCATGTAGGCAAAAAAGGTTACTCAAACGTCGATGCTGCAGCTAAAGCAGCTCTTGACAAAACGTTATCCCATATATATGCATACCTGAAGCTGGAATTTTGCCCAGTGTGGCGTAAGACAACAAACAAAACAAAAGCATACATGAATAATAAGTCAAGTACGAGGTTTGATCGATACGTTTTTTCATTCATGGATGAGAATCAGACATACATCATCTTTGCTACCGGAGAACGATAACGTCCGCCTGCCGAAGGACGTTTAGATCCGACTGCCGGAGGTACATTACGAGATCCCTCCTGCATGTTCGCCTGGCGCAGAACGTTCTGCCGGAAAAGGTGCAAATCCGCCTAGCCCCCGTCCTCGACGTCTTCTTGGCGCTGACCGTAGCATAACTACTCTTGTGTCCTCTTTTCCCATTGCTTCTTGAAACTCTGCGTTGGTTACTGTGTGTTATATTCAATGAAAATATTAAAAGGACTTGTAATATTTGCAGATTCCTTTACATCGACAAACTATGAAGCAACGGATGAAATATTCAATTGTCTGGCTGTATTTACAGAACAGTTAAACCTAGGGGAAAGTCAAGGGCGGAATCAATTTTTATTCCAAAGTATTCCAAAGATGCAATGTAATTGCATGTAATTATCCTTGATTATCTAAAGAATAGCAAAGTGCTGTCGGTATGATGTTGATAATTAAACGTTTGTCAAGCAGAAACATACCATTATAGCGAATCATTTCAACAAAATGCCTAGTTGTATAATGTTTTTAACCACAATGTACGCGTAGAAAATTTGTCCCAGTACAACACTACAATGGACGAGATGGAGGCGATACTAGGCGCAGGAAGGAAAACTAGAAATTGCTGTATCAGTGAAAGATTCAATATTTAACATTTGATATTGCACTGGTTATTTCACACCCATAAAGCAACGAGAATATTTTATATATCCTTCAACACTGAGATTAAACTTCATGTATATCAGAGATAAAGTATTGATGAAAATTAATAATGAAATTAAATAGATACAAGATACAAGTTAAATATGTCTCGACATCTACATAAAGTACCATTAAAAGCATTTCATTACTATAATTTTGTAACATAAATATGTTCAAGAAAAACAAGTAAAACATCTTTCACACAGGATCCTGTCTCTCAGATATGTTCAAATCGAATACCCGCATGAACAGTTCGTGCCGAATATGACATTAACCGATATGTACTAAGATTCCAAACAGGAATGATATATTCCTTACATAAATCCATCATTCAAACGACCATTCCAATAATTGCAGTATAAATATTATTGAATTGTATTCGTTAACATTTCTCCCATACATCTTATTATGGCGGGTCCAGTTCAGACATCTCCATGAATATTATGACTATGTTAAGTCGTAGTTTCTTTACAGTCACATCGGCAATATTGTATTCATATTGTGACCAAAATAAGTAAACCGTTCATAAATAAAAGTGTCGACAAGGGACAATAGAACAAGAGAATATCAAGGGTTTGTATTTTGTAGGAGAATATTAAAAGGATATGAATAAAATATGATGCGTGTCCACGTTTGAGTAACTGTATACATACGTACATCCTGTAGATATTCAGTTAGCCTGGTGATTAGAAGGAGTTTGAGCTGTGCATTTATGTCTGAACTCATCAATGTGTGTGTGATGCCGAGCAGATATTCTGCTGATTGTGTTAATGTTGCTCTGTTAGTTTATATAGTGTGTATTTAATGTTCACGGACAAAGATGCTGTTGTTGTCCTTCATTTCCGGCTGGAGCTAATTTCCCTGAGAAAGCCTAGCGTCAGACGTAAATATCGAGACCATGAGATAGCTTTAGGGATAGATTAAGATTTACATGGAGCATAAACGTTATTTTTTTATGGGCAGTTAATTATCGAACTTTGCTTTGTTGTTTATATGGTATGTATGAATTGTCCAGGAACTGTGATACCGACGTTGTCCTGCCCTCGAGATGGCATGGTGTCAGACGTAAACATGGAAGACCATCAGATAGCGTCAAAGGATATATTTAGATTCACATGAAGCTTTAACGTTAAGTTTTAAGACCCCGACTCAAAGGTAGTTAAATCATCGAACTGTGACCAATCATTATAAGTTGAAGGAGTAAAACGGTAGTCGCCTAGTGTTTAGTCATACACATAAGGAAGAGAATGTATGGATGTCAACTTCTTTATTAATAGGAAGATAACGTTTCGGAGCATATGCTTAAGAAGAATGGACATAGCAAAGGGCAAATTGAAGCCAGCTAGGTAATTAGCCCCGACAGAGATCAAGGCAATAAGTCTCAAGCACTAGGCAGATAGGTTCCCTGGTCACTGGTCATGGCTGGCTGGTGTCTCCTGATGTCAATGGCTTCTTGTAGTTCTCTATGTCGCCAGTTGCTGTTGTTGGTAGACAGGCCTTTGGTAGCTTCCCACACGATGTTATGGTTTTAGTTCTTCTTGATATGTTCGGAAATAGCGGATTTCAGGTCGAATTTGTTAACAGACGTCCGATGTTCTTTGAATCTGGTGTTGAGGGGTCTAAGGGCTTCTCCAATGTACTTGGGGACTTATTGCTTTGTCGGGTCTAATTGTCCGAGCTGGCTTCAATTTGCCCTTTGTTGTGTCCATTCTTTCACCTATCAGTGCTAATTACCCCGGCCTCCCGTTTGTCCAGTGTCCATCACCTATTGCTTATCTATGATAACCTTAGCGGTAATTACTGTCAAGTGTTGACATCCATTGTCTGTTGCTAATCACCTTTCAGCGCCAATCATCTGTTGACTTCCCTTGCTAGTGTTTACCCTTTGTTATTTTCCACCTTTTGTTATCTTATTAATTTTGTTGTCCTTGCATATATGATCTCTGCCTCGTGGCGTTCATTCGCCTGGCCGGGCCCGTGTGCGAAATACGCATCAGTCGGAAAGCGCACGTTAAATCTCCAAAGTTAGTAAGTAAGTTAGTTTGTACATCATTTGCTTGATAACGGTGTTAGAATCTGCATCGAAACGTCGCCCAATTGTAATAAAGAAGTTGCTCATCCATAACAATTTTGTCTTAGTTACCATTCCAACTTCTAAATGCCACTCAAAGAACTTACCGACTCCCTAAGTGGACTGCAAGCCCTCCAAAACAAAAATACCAAAAACCGACCTAAATTAATAAATCAAATACTTAAAAGCTCCAACGACCTAACTAAGGCAGGCAAACAAATAACCTTCGTGTGGATACCCGCCCACGTAGGAATATACGGTAATGAAAACGCCGATAAAGCAGCTAAACTATCCCTCAAAATCCCAGAAATAAGCTTAAACTTACCCATCTCAAAATCAGAAATTAAAAGTGTAAACAAGCAAAAAAACACAAAAATGGCATAACCTATATCTAAACTCAAATAGCCAAATCAAAAAAGTTCTCAGCAAACCATTAACCAAACCAAAAATTCTCCATCGATCAAAACAAATCGACAGAGATATCACTGAACTCCACACAGGACACACCAACCTAAATAACCAACTAAATTTTTTTTTAAAAACACACTACAGGTAACTGCCCACACTGTAAACAACTAGAAACCCCAGAATACGCACTCATCCACTGCACACACTACCTAACACATCGAACCGCATTACAAACCACCCTCAATCTAAACAAGGCTCTCACTCTAGAAGCAATAATAAACCCACAGAATAAACTAGAAAACTTCAAGGCCTTAGGCGTATTCTTAATAAAAACGGAACTAATAAAACGCTTCTAAAAACACAATAACCTACCAAATCAAAATCACATAAACAAACAAACATCCACCATACCCATCTCCCTTAGTTCTCCTCCCCAACCCCATCGGCATCTATTCCAAATCTCAAAATTCCCAAATTCTATATCAGCAACCCCTAAAGCCCCCTCTTGGGTTGCACACACCACTTTCGCGCCTTTCGGAAACACATTAAATGGCCTGACCGGGATCGTGTGCGAAATACGCATCAGTCGGAAAGCGCACGTTAAATCTCCAAAGTAAGTAAGTAAGTAAGTAAGTAAGCATTCATTCACCTGATGTGAGTAAGCATATACTCCGAAACGTTGTGTTCCTCATAATAAAGAAGTTGACGTCCATATATTCTCTTCCTTAAGATTACTACAGATAAAATTATTAAAAAATGGAGTGGCCGCTGCCTCCTAACGCTAGGTAATTGCGTCAATTTGTCATTCAGTTATCCTGATGAGGGATGATTAAGAGAGGAAGGGTTAGACAGATGATTGAGAATACTAGTAGAGGAATGACTAGGCAGGTTATTGGGAAAACTGGCAGTGGACGGGTCAGAGAGATGTTTGCGAATACCAGTAGAGGAATGACTAGGCAGAGTATTGGTTTGGCGTGAATTGTGTTCGTGTCATTTTCTCTCTTGCTTACCAGCACGTCCCAACATGGCAGCTCTCTCTTTTCCTTTGACACATTCTGCCGTCAACAGGGTTACTAAAATGGAACAGAATCAAGCCTACAAGCAATGCTAAATTTGATTGTTCAATCTAACGGGCTGTGTAATAGACACCATAGTCACCCACAGCCTATCACATCCCAAACACACAATAGTACGTGTCCAAGTGTTTATCTGTACACATTACGTAAACCGGAATTCAAAATTTCGATCACTGGATAGAGACTGGTGCTTATACATTCAGCTGGATAAAAAAAATTAACCAATGCATTACGGCTCTACGAGTTTATTTCTTATTGAATTCAACTGATGCAATAGGAGATTAATCTATATAATGTCTTCTGATATAGGTGTTGTTCATTTGAGTTATAATGAGCAACATATAATTACATAGAATTACGCCAAACAGAACTCACATTTTACATATCTGGTCAAGTTGTACATATGGCGTTCTTGTTCTTACAATGCCTGGCGCTCGGCAATTTGACGATATAGCAACGATTGGACACCTTGTAGTCAGTATTACATATACGAGCATGTCTGAGTTGGGTATGCTGTTAGGCTGCGGTATGTTATCTCACTAGGCTTGCACTAAAATTGCCCTGACTAGAACAAGTATCCACACACACGCGCGTGCTTACAAATGTTTATAGTCAAATTATCTTGAACGCGACGTTTAATCCCATTTCACCTCATACGACGTACGATGTGTGACAATGACCAACCTGCATGAAAGAAGGTACCAGAAGGGCATGCACGTAACATGTTCATGTGTTGAAATTAGTTTCTGCAACTAGTTTATGCCGTCTTAAAGAGAATGCCTCCCTACATATCGGCCAATGGTGAATTACAGATCTTTTGCAGCCGTTGTGATCATGATCAATAGCATGCTCTACAAACTGTAGACATGACAATGTGAAATATAAGTACTTACCCAGAGCTAACATAAGAAACATCTTCATGACCGTTAACGAGATGTCGCAAACCAAATCTACAGTAAGGGTGGAAGTGTTTTACTTGGTCACAACCGTACACCTAAATAATTGGCTCGTAATTCGCCACTTGGGTACTATGTCTGCAGCCTGTTTCTGGTTCGCTGACAAGTCGACATAAACCTCAGATGTTGTCTCTTACATGATCATAATTAACAGGAAAACGTCCAATAGGACAAACGTGAATGTCGAACAACAGCATATACTTACATTTCTAAAATGCATGGCAATAAATCATATACCCATCCAAAAAGACATTATATGTGAAGATATAATGTTACCTTATAGAATTAAGAACATGGTTCCATACCCAACATGTGACGATACTGGTAATATTAAGCGAATATTGCGAACGGTGGTATTAACTCATCTGCAACACAATTACCTGACATGGAAGGGCGTTTGTGTAGCCTAGTGGGTAAAGTTTTCGCTCGTCACGCTGAAGACCCAGGTTCGATTCCCCACATGGGTACAATGTGTGAAGTCCATTTGTGGCGTCCTTCGCCGTGATATTGCTGGAATTTATTCACTCACTCACCTTACATAGAAAGTTATCAGTGAACCCTCCTGAAACGAATGCCAACAAAATGAGCAAAGACAGTATTATCTGATGAAACGTTATGGTCTGAAAATGCAAACTGCAGTAAATGGGTACCAACATATTTTTGGTATGTATATGACAATTCATGAGCCGAGAATAAAAAAAGTCATAATGATAATAAAGATTATACATAATGCACTCCTCCGACTCGTCTTGCTCAGAACAGCAACTTGGAACATACGCAGCATGGAACACATCTGTATTGTACCAGACTAGACAGCACAGATTTGTTCCTTGTGTCGGAGTATTGGTTAGGTGCACAAAATGCCCCTTGCATGAACACTGTACATTATTTTAAAAATATCACCTCAGTTGCCATATTGTAATTATATATTGTTTTGAATAGAAAATAACCATATCCAGCTGAGCAACCATCTTCTGAATGATAATTCTATTAGTGATGGGGCCACTTGTCGCCAACTCGTCTATATCTGTTGCTGAGCAGAGTTGTATGCCACAGGCGTGACAGAACCCTATGATTTCAGATTCTTCCTATTACGCAAACCTATTTCAGCACAATACTACACTTTCGAAACTTCCCCCAAAGTGGGAGTGTCTAGGATGTGCCTCATTTTATGATTTCTTCCCCGTCAAGTTGACTCAACGTGGTGTTTCTCTAATATTAAAGCAGCGTTAAACATCACTCATTCACACTATTAAATGGATTCATCAAAAAGTATCAAGCAAGATGATACATTAATTCCTTTACTAATATATCTGATATCAGTATAGGTAGCTTTCGTTATTAGTTGTGTTAAAATATGAGGAAACTTGCATTAGTAATAGCTTTAAGTACAGGCAGTTAGCATGCTAGAGCTTAAGACTACGTCTATCGCATGTTGAGAAACTCGTCGTCTCAAAGCCGGTCAGACATGCTAGATATACACTGCACAAGATACACTACACTATACGGGGGCAACTTTGCCTTGCTCTCGCATAACCTGCAGGGGAGAGGCTCACACTAACAACGCGTGAATTTCGGGCCGCTAAGGCTAAGGCGATTACAAAGCGTGCAAAGTCTTCTTGTGTATCCGATTAGAGAAGTAGGACATTCTACTCCAGCTTTTGGGTCAACATGACCGCATGATTGTATCGTAATATCCAAAAATAAGGTTAATTTTTTCCCTATTCACCGCTACTGACGTGTTCTTGTGGTGGGTTTTGTTCAAAGTCGAACAAATCTGCGGTTATGTGTGATGTTGAATGGTCAACAATGTTGTCCCCGTGGTGTGCATAAACTCCCTCCTTGTTTGACTGTATAATAACCAGAAGCAATATATATTCAGATATTTATCAGTGTTTGGAAGCTACAAACATTTTCTTAATCAAATTAGTATAACTCGCCCGTTCATGTTGTCGAGGTCAGTGTTTGTAAAGTAGGTTTAAGGAGGTATGATACATTCTGGAGAGATATATGACTAGAGCTGTGGTGTGTGGTGGTGAAGCGTCAGTGCGGGAGCAACTGGCTAGTTTTGCTTATGGAAGGTGAGGTGAGGTGAGGTGAGGTGAGGTGAGGTGAAATGGGTTTTTTACGTTTATTTAAGATTATTGCATTTATATAGCGACGTGCATGCACGTGTATGTGTGTGTGTGTGGCTGCTTGTACTAGTCCGGACTGATGCCGATTTATAGCGCAGTTTAACATGAATACCCCACTCAGACTCAGTATACTGACTCCGAGTCCTTGTTTTAGCCCCTTATTGCGGAGCGCCAGACAGGGTAACGACAAGTACCATCTTTTAACGTCTTTTGGAATGACGCGGCTGGGGATCGAACCCCGGACCTTCCGCTCTCCGGGCGGACGCTCTACCATTAGACCACGGAGGCGGTCCGCTTATGGAAGGGAATGGGCTCTTCCAAAACGGTTTTACCTCTATATAGTCAAGTTCAGGTATCGTTTGTTTTTATTAACATTAAATATAATCCTTGCCTGACCTTTGTGTTTCAAAGACAATACAAGAGACCAGTGTTACACAGGGATGATAGTCATTGTGACATACAAACAATATCTTAATGCTAGGTTTTTATAACATATTTGTTTGGGCAACATAAACATCCCGTATTTGCTGATTATATTGAACATACATTTGACTCTGTGGTGAGACTCAAAGATCAAGTTCAAGCCGAGGCAAAACTTTATGGCATGAAGGTTCAATTTCCAAATCTAAGGTTGTTTCCCAGCTAACAATTTCACGTTGTGGGAACGTTGCGGATGTTACGTCCATATGACGTTATTCTGTGGACTCCCATTTATGTTGTCACAACGTCATGGCCTAACGTTGTGTTACGTCATATTCACGTCGTCACAACGTTGTGATGACGTTGTATTTTACGTTGTGGGAACGTTGTGTTAACGTTGTGGTAACGTTGCGGATGTTACGTCCATATAACGTTATTCTGTGGACTCCCATTTATGTTGTCACAACGTCATGGCCTAACGTTGTGTTACGTCATATTCACGTCGTCACAACGTTGTGATGACGTTGTATTTTACGTTGTGGGAACGTTGTATATTTACGTTGTGGTTATGTTGTATTTTACGTTGTGGCAATGTTATAATAATGCGTCCCTACAACGTTATTCTGTGTACTACCATGGACGTTGTCACAAGGACGTGAAATAACTTTGTGTTACAAGGATGAAATACGGTTGTGACCATTCCACAATAAAATGTTGTAAAAACAACCCCAAAACTTGTTCCGGAAATGTTTTAGAATATGCTTTAGTCACGTGAATGTGTATGATTCGAAATACCTTTTACCAATATTTTAAAACCAGGGCGTCGAATAGCCCGGTTAACAGTGAGTTAGATCGTGTTTTGCTAACAATGTTCAAAATGTAAAAACACCACTGAGCTGTTAACTAGATACATGATTTGACTATAACAAAGTCAGACACCATTACCCTTTAGGCTTGTACTGAAAGAAACAAAAAAAAGAATGGCAGACATTGTAAGGGGTTGATCATGTGATATTTTCTGGGGAGGGTCGGGTCCTGGAATATTATCGAAAAAATATATTGTCACCGAAAATTCTTGACAAAAATAATTACGGTTCAGACTGGTGAAAAAAATGACATAGATCTAGATGCAAGGTGCTTATCTTCAGGCTCATAGAGTTAAAGAAAATCATATATCTGCTTTTGTAGCTGTGACCGAAAACATATGTAATCTCCATAGAAAAGTTCCAGGTCCCCACCTCCTTGAATATTAAATGGTCGGTCTCTAATCAAGTCCATATAGTATACTTCAACTTTCAGTCATGCGAAGTCACCATTCAACAAAGAACTCCAAGACACATTTGCGTTGACATTTTATTATTTTTAGATTATAGAAAATTTATACACTATTCGAAATTATTGAATGCCAGAATCTTCTTTCTTTGGTGTTCACTTCCACTTCCCTGAAATACAACCAGCTTAATAAATCTCGAGCAGGTAAATGAAATATTTCATATGACGAGAAACATTCATTTGAAGATAAGGTTTTATCAATATTCAAACAGTAATGTATAAATCAAGTGACTGATGGAAACAAATTTTAACTTTCATTCAGAGACATCAAGAATCAGGTTGAATACAAAACGTGGTACGAGCATAGATTTATATAAATAGATCTACATTCTTAGCATTCATTTCAAGCAAAAATACACACCAATTAACATGGATATAGACAATGGAATGTAACTGTAAACAATTGTACTTACGTTAACATAATTCACAGCCCAGGGTTTATTTGGTGTGTTCCTCAATGATTCAACATTCTTGATTTTATCTCCTGGAATGGTCGTGTAACATTTTCCCCCTTGCTGCAACGACAACATATTAAAAAAGTCAAAACTAAAACTATAGTCAATAAGCATACATTTAGATCTGTAGTCTAAACAAAAAGATAACATACATTGTATAATTGCCTAAAATTTAGGAAAACTGTAAATCTAAAGTCTTCATGTATAATGTCCGATCGGAAATAAACTCAGACTACAGATATAAGTAACAAAATTATGAGTACCATCATAAAAAAAACCCCACCTAATGTAATTTGGTTTTACAGATACACCGGTCTGACAAACCGGTCAGGCAAACCAGTGATTATTATAGTGAGCCACGTCTCACAACCTCTGTCAGAGTACAATGACACACAATCATGTTAGTACAAACATGGTTTGTTGGGGACCTTTTCCAAACGGGAACAGATATATTAGACAGGCATTGTAGTTACGACTCACATCTTCATCGCAGCGCTGTTTATATAGATCTAGCTACAGTACGATTTCGTAGCGAGCACTGGAACTTACTCGTTCAGTTTTCGATCACCATTTTATTCTCTCTCATTGCCAAAAAGTGTCAGAGAAACAAGTATCATATACTTACACTACGTTTATTAACATAATACAGTTCAATATCGTTAAATATAATTCTGTAGTATGGTAGCCTACCTGGCAACATACGGAGATCGAAAACCGAACGATTATGGTTGCTATCAATTCCATTGTATTTTTCATTGGTGCACATTGACTAGATCGACACCTATTTCACCTTAATAATCAACAAACGATGACCAAATCACTGACAATGTATGGTGATATTTAACTTTTGACTATCGACTAGCTTATCATCACCAGCGAGAACAATACCGCAAACACCCCATTATTGCGCGCGACGAGACTCGTTTTACTATTGCTCGTTTTCATTAGAAGGGAGTCGGACATAGATCTAGTTATCGGAACATGATGAATTGATTCTTTTTTTTTGGAAAAATTAAAAATACACATGATAAGCGCCTTGCTCAAATAAACTTTATAGACAGCACCAACAACCATATGATCCACATTTAGGCTACTTCAGTCAGTGCTGATTGGGCCTTTTCGGGAACAACAAGTATGTTTCTGTCTCTTCCCGAAAATACAATTTTTCATAACATCATTGAGCCCTTTAGGCTAGGGCTATAACTAGCAGCCTACAGAGAGTCGATCTGAAAATAATTCCATTGTTTTGATTCCCTCTCTTCGCTGTATAAGAGAAATCTACTCAACCTTTCCCCATGGCCTGAATGAGCCACATTGTTTCACAAAAATCAAAGTCAGAATTTTAGTACATGTAAACTTTCAGATTTCAGAAATAAGACGGAAGAAATGGCGATAACTGTCAGTGGTCAGTAGGCGATGCATACGTTAGGCCTATTTACAGACCTTATACGCTTACGATCGAAACCCGAACATAATATGACGACCACAAAACGCCGCCAGACTGAATTCTGGTCAAACATATACTGCTTGCCCTTGGTAATTACCCTTGGTATCCATAAAATAATAATATGGAAAAAAGTCATGGGCTTCCTTCACCTCTATATACATCACGTTCTGTGTATCAAATATTACTATCAACACTGACGCTCAGCTCAGTGAAAGTGACCGGCAAACTGCATTCTAAACCCCGCCACTTCTGAATAATACGATACATTTAAATCATTTGACTATCTGCATGTACAGAAATATATCAACAAGCGGAGACTGCTTTTGAAAAATAACTTACCTTATCTGAATCACAGATCATCTGTCCAGTTCCCGTTGCTGCACAATCACTTGGTTGTAATATATCCAGAGTGTGCTTGAACTAAGATGGCGTGTGACAACAAATCTTCCGCGACAATGTGACGTCATTTTGACGTCACTTCACGAGGCAACAGGCTAAACTTTTCAGCAGTCGCTCTCACGCCGCAAAAAATGCGCGCCAATGTGTTTTTAACTGTAATTTTGCTTGTGACAACATTTAGTAGACAGATAACAGCGTTCATAGATAAATATGTTTAAAAAAAATAAAACTACGAGATGGTAGATCTACAAGTGGCTTCCTAAACATCATTTTCAAAAAAGTGTTGTAATGTCCAAAGCATAACGTTATCACAACGTTAATTTGCAACGTTGTTGTTACGTTGTGGAATAACGTTACAATGTAACGTAATACTAACGTTGTAATAGAGATACGCAATAACGTTCTGGAAATTTTAGTATTAAGAGATGAAAATTCAAACGCCGAATAAACAGAAAGGTAATGCATTACTGCCTTGGTATTCTGACAAATTCATGTTGATTTTTGACAAAGCAGTTCTATTCCTTTATGACTATCAAGAAGCAAACTTTATAACATTTCACCGACGTTTCAGAAACGTAGTTACAAAACATTGTGCGATGTCCGATGCACAACGTTTTCACAACGTGAACTTGCAACGTTGTTATAACGTTGTGAAATAACGTTGCACGTTGACGTTATAATAACGTTGTGACAACGTTATTTCACGACGTTACCAATCCACAACCTTTCCACAACGTTGTGACAACGTCGTGTGTTAGCTGGGTTCAGTCTACAGGATTGATGTGATCAAGCATAACCTGATAGATATGTTTTTTTCAGATATAAAATAGACCCCTTCGAGTGATCCTCATTGTGTTTTGGTGTGGTAGAAGCACACACAGGACGCTGAGCTGGCCATATTAAAATAATAGGGAATGTAATTGTTGTCAAAGTTAAAAAGGGTTATTACTAATTTTGGTAGTGTGTGAAGACAACGGGAGATTCCATACTTACATCTAACAATGTATCAAAGAGATCCCTGCTTGTAGTTGATCAGCTGTATGTGTGATCTTTCTCCTCACAAGTCCAAATCACACTATTTTTCACATTTAGAACTGCGATTTTAAATATAGTTCCTATTGGTTGTTGTTAAATTGTTAAATTTGAAGGAACATGTAACGATCTTTCACGTCAATCCCCCAGGAGTATATATAACTGCAGTAATGGACAACATCTATATAACGTTGAGTGTAAAGAGCGAACATGTAGGCTACTGGCTACTGACTACTCTACATTTAAGTAAATGGCATAATATAAGAGGAGTCGAGAATAGCTTTTATAGATAATCATATTCTTCACTACTTACTTGTGTTAACACTGCAGTGAATAAATGATCTCAGAGAGGGGCCGTGGGAATTACACGTGGGCATGTGACGTTCTTCATTCTTTATCAAAATATTACAAAGTCGAACAAGAAACTCAGTCCTTGTCATGTTTCCTTAAACCGTGTGCACCTAGCAGGTCGCCTTGGACAAGCGCAGTGCACAGATGCAGTGGGGGGAGGGGGGTGGGGGAGGGGGTGGGGGTGGAGGGTGGGGTTGACTGTCGGTATCTCTGACGTTAAAGTATTTTATTTCAATAGCGATAAATGTTTCTGGTTACTTCTGAACACCACATGTGCCAAACTAGAAAAACACCAGATGTTCACACTTTACATCATCATTTGTCAAACCGTTAAATCAGACATTCCTACTTTACTCCCATTCGTGTCAAATCAGTTCACCAGTCATTCACACTTTACACAACAGTATGTTAAACCGGCAAACCCTTGTGTCAAACCAGTGTATCAAACATTTACAACTTTACACCACTTCGTGTCAAACCTTTACACCAGACAGATTCACTTTACAGCCCCTTGTTTCAAACCAGCACACCAGACAGTCACACTTTACAGCCCCTTGTTTTAAACCAGTACACCAGACATTCACACTTTACAGCCCCTTGTTTCAAACCAGTACACCAGACATTCACACTTTACAGTCCCTTGTTTCAAACCAGTACACAAGACAGTCATACTTTACAGCCCCTTGTTTCAAACCAGCACACCAGACAGTCACACTTTACAGCCCTTTGCTTCAAACCATTACACCAGACAGTCACACTTTACACACCCTTGTTTCAAACCAGTACACCAGACATTCACACTTTACACCCCCTTTGTTTCAAACCAGTACACCAGACAGTCACACTTTACACCCTCTTTGTTTCAAACCAGTACACCAGACAGTCACACTTTACGGTCCCTTGTTTCAAACCAGTACACCAGACAGTCACACTTTACAGTCCCTTGCTCCAAACCAGTACACCAGACATTCACACTTTACAGTCCCTTGTTTCAAACCAGTACACAAGACAGTCACACTTTACAGCCCCTTGTTTCAAACCAGTACACCAGACATTCACACTTTACAGCACCTTCTTTCAAACCATAACACCAGGCAGTCACACTTTACATCCCCTTGTTTCAAACCAGCACACCAGACAGTCACACTTTACAGCCCTTTGCTTCAAACCATTACACCAGACAGTCACACTTTACACACCCTTGTTTCAAACCAGTACACATGACTTTCACACTTTACACCCCCTTTGTTTCAAACCAGTACACCAGACAGTCACACTTTACACCCTCTTTGTTTCAAACCAGTACACCAGACAGTCACACTTTACTGTCCCTTGTTTCAAACCAGTACACCAGACAGTCACACTTTACAGCCCCTTGTTTCAAACCAGTACACCAGGCAGTCACACTTTACAGCCCTTGTTTCAAACCAGTACACCAGACAGTCACACTTTACAGCCCTTGTTTCAAACCAGTACACCAGACAGTCACACTTTACGCCCCCTTGTTTCAAACCAGTACACCAGACAGTCACACTTTACAGCCCCTTGTTTCAAACCAGTACGCCAGACAGTCACACTTTACAGCCCCTTGTTTCAAACCAGTACACCAGACAGTCACACTTTACAGTCCCTTGTTTCAAACCAGTACATCAGACAGTCACACTTTACAGCGCCCCTTGTTTCAAACCAGTACACCAGACATTCACACTTTACTGTGCCTTGTTTCAAACCAGTACACCAGGCAGTCACACTTTACAACCCCTTGTTTCAAACCAGTACACCAGACATTCACACTTTACATCCCCTTGTTTCAAACCAGTACACCAGACATTCACACTTTACAGTCCCTTGTTTCAAACCAGTACACCAGACAGCCACACTTTACACCTCCTTGTTTCAAACCAGTACACCAGACAATCACACTTTACAGCCCCATTGTTTCAAACCAGTACACCAGACAGTCACACTTTACACCCCCTTGTTTCAAACCAGTACACCAGACAGTCACACTTTACAGCGCCCCTTGTTTCAAACCAGTACACCAGACGGTCACACTTTACAGCCCCTTGTTTAAAACCAGTACACCAGACAGTCACACTTTACACACCCTTGTTTCAAACCAGTACACCAGACATTCACACTTTACGCCCCCTTGTTTCAAACCAGTACACCAGACAGTCACACTTTACACCTCTTTGTTTCAAACCAGTACACCAGACAGTCACACTTTACACACCCTTGTTTCAAACCAGTACACCAGACAGTCACACTTTTGTCAAATCGGTACAACATTTCAAATCTGTCCTATCTGCATGTAATCGTATCTCAGATGCGTCCTCGTACTGTAACTATAACAGCACAGGGCAAAACTATATATGTTATATTACACCTAGGGAAGAGCAATCTCTAGTTCTATATATATAAAAGAAATGCATCCCATAATAACGCCACACAATTAGTTCAAGGTTACACATGTTCACACAAAGCGGGTCACTTATAGCAACACTGCAGCGCCAAGCGACTTTAATGTCCACAACGCCTTTCTCACAGATGAATAGAACTGACCAAGCGCGCAGCCCCGACACAGTCTTTTGAACATGTTAAAAACTAGTGTCGGGGCTGCACGTTTGGATGTGTTGTGTAGTCTTTTCAGATGCACGGAAATATCTCTACTCCACTCGAGGATGTCGACAGCGATAAGATGCTTCTCAACGATTACTACAGTAAGTTCAGTCATTCATTCGCTTATTGCAATAGTTATTGCACCACCTACTTTTCATAATTGATAATCATAAGTATGCAGTGTACCTGGTGTCACCGGGTCGTAAAACAAAGCTTGTCACGGTGTAGTGACGTATAAATAAGGTAGCGCTTCCCACTCTCGAATCTGTCCGGCATAGTTCGGTGTGTATGTTCTTTAGCGTTAGAGAACTTGTTGTTCATAAGTTGTATTCTCATGCAGTTTAATCGCAAACTTTTATAAGAATGTAATTTGATATATGTTATCTCATATATGTATGCATCTTATTCATGTATTGAAAGTGTTCATTGACGGTTATTAAGTGCTATGTAGATATTTCTCATGTATTACATATAGAATACTAAACGGGCTCCCGTGTAATACCAATTTTATGAAACGAGTGAATAGTTGTGGTGTCTGAGGAGCGAAAGTAAGTCAGATACCACAACTATTCACGAGTTTCATAAAATTGGTTTTACACGGGAGCGAGAATCGTATTTTTTTTTTACTTGCCATTTATAACGTTTTTAGAATTATACTATTGAGTATGAAAAGGCTGACACCTACACAATCCACGGCATAGTCCAATTGAGTTTAACAGAATAATACTTCAAACACGTCAAAAGTTGAAACGTATGAATTTAATACCATACAATAAGCCAAGGGATGAGCTTTCAATATTTGTTCTAGAAACGTGTTCCGAGAGTACATAAGCACGCGTTTTGGTATTACACAATGTGTAATACAGCTGTATGTTTATTAAACGGGTGATCTCTTCACGGACAAGTAATAGTGTCCTTTTATATGTTCAGTTTTATATTTTGGTATCTATATCTCCCATATTGTTTTTTGTAGTTAGTTTGCATCACGGGGTTTCATTATTTTAAGAAACACAGTCCGTTACCTGCAGCCGTTTATCGTTCTCCAAGCTGACAAGGGGAGATTGTTTTCTCCTACGTCCGCGCTTATGGTGGATCTCCGCTAGAATTCGCTAGACTGTTTACGTGTCGCCTTGTTCCTGTGTAGTCAGTTCGAAATGTGTTTCGCTTTGAAGTAATTACAGAGTTGTTTTGATTCTGGTACTGGCTTACTCTGGTGTTACTGACCTAATCAGCGTTACATTTTAACCCCCTGTAAGTACTTTTTTTATAATTGTGAGTCAAATTACTCTTTTGATCGAGTACCAGTTTCCTTGCTCAGTTCAAGCGACTTGAGTTTATAAGGCTATTTTCTTATTTAGGCGTCATCGTCTCTCTCAATTGTCACTCATTTATCCCTATCTTGTCAAGCTGATGGTATTTATTCTTTCATTAGAGTGTTGCGTTAATTAACTCGCCGATGATAATAGGTCCCAGCCACCGACTTAATTTACTGTCTTGTCCATTGCCTTGTGAGAGTGTGGATTTAGAAGTCATATCTTTTATACAGTTGCGTAGTTCATCAGGTTGTATATTTGTCCTGGTTTAGTCATCAGTGATCATTGTCAGTGTCAAATGCGGTCTTGATTCTTTAGATTGACTCATTTTAGTTACAATTAGGTGATAATAACACTGCGAACTTTAACCACCTTTTTCATCATCACTTTATTCTTATATAATGACACCCTCTTGAACACAGCTCCGTGGCACTTATATTACTCACAGTCTAGGTCATTCGATTCGTTCCTACATGTCCTTGTTAATAGTCAAGGTAAACCAACATGTATACAAAAATTCCGTACTTGGTACTAAAATCTCCATTGTCAATAATGAGTTGAATCCCAACACGCAACATGGTTATCTGGAAATTCATTTGTCTAGGACCTCTCTGTGATCTGCCTCGGTTGATGGTTTTAGCAAATTTCAATATGCTGTTTGCTTCGGAACGTAATAGGAAAGGAAAAGCTATTCATATTTTTCTGAAGACTCAAGTAAAAATAAAAGCGACAAAACACTTTCCATTTTCAAAAGAAATATCTGCTAATAGCAGACTATATATCATTAGTCATGTGCTTATGTATCGTTATCAAATAGTGATGATACCAGGTGTTCGCGAAATGGTGTCATCCGACACAAACACATGCAAAAGCAAGTCATTTTTTAATATGAAAATTATTCCCATGGACCTTCTTGTGGGCATATATTGACTATCAGACTTTCAACTGTTCCTTATCTTAAAACTTATTTCATATTTTGAAATGAAATAAACATTGTTTATGTCCTCAGTACATACCCTTGACATTTGTTTATGATGTCGACTCGGAGTAACAGAGGGACTGTTTTTTAAATGTATTCTTTTCAAGAACTTAAAATAATAGGACGTGTTAATCCATAAGACAACCTGATCTATAGTTTTCTGTAGACAAGTGTCTATGATATGCATTTCCCGCTTATACCAGATATCAGCAAAACCCATGTACTAACTGTGTCACTGATATACCCGATATTTTGTTGTTGAGCTCTTGCTGATGCTGCTTCTTCAAACATCCTTTTAATATACAAAACCAATAGTTGTCATAGATGAATAACATAAACGATTCGTGACAAAGATATAAGGTAACAATACAAATGCCTCAATATCAAGATAAAGAGACCTTGTATTTCAACAAAAAGAGAAGTTATGGAAATGACGTAAGCCTTACGTTTTCACTTTTTTTTCCAGATGCGTTTCACATTTCCGAAAGTAATAGTTCTGGCGGTTGTCGTTCTGGTCGCATGGTTGTCGTTTGTATTGTGGGGCGGCCTTAAGAAGTAAGTACTTGGCCTGTGACACCCGGTGTCCGATCGATACAGTTCCAACTTAATTAAATACTAGTAGTTAACGATTCACTGGTTCGTTGTTCAGCATAGGGCGCCAGCTTACCAATCAATCGAGGAGACGTTATCGCAATGGTTTCACTTTGTAATGACGGGATGGGGTTTAAGCACCTTCATTATGATTACGACATGTACAGCTAATGAAATAAAGTACAATATGTACCTCTCCACTGAACCAGTCCCAGTGAGTGAGTGAGTTGTGTTTCACGCCGCTTTTAACAGTATTCCAGTTATATCACGGCGTGTCAGCTTAATGTGGGAGGAAAGCCCGAAGTGTTGCAGGTCTCAGACGTTTACCACTTCGGTGAAACCCACGAGCACGGGTATGGTGCTGACAAACCTAGAAACATAATCGGGGCGAACCGGGATTCGAACCCACAATCATAGGTTTCTGGCGTGCCTAAGGGACGCAACTCTGCACAGCGAATCGCGGCGCCCTAGACGACTGGGCCATCCGTGCCCCCGAACCACTCCCAGAACGAAATGATGGAAGGAGGAGTGTGTGTTAAAATGACAGTGTTTTCATGAGATCCCGTGTGTATGTGTTTTTGAAGAATAGAAATACATAGAGAATCTCACCCGAGTGTCTTTTGATATCAAATATATCAACACAAGTTGATAAAAGTGGAAGCCGGGGAGTTTTCCCACTTTTATCAACGAGTGTTGATATATTTCATATCAAAAGGGTGAGATTTTATTTATCATCCAAAATAATTCTTCCACTTTTTCAGTTTGTAGACAGCAATAAGCAGTGTCTTAAGTGTAAAAAGTACTGCTAACAGCTTCAGTAGCAGCGCCATTAGTGATGTCATTTGATTGTGACGGCATGGTCACCAATGACGTCACAATGGTCTGAAAAGCATTGTGATGCAATTTAATTGCAGCGATATCTACAGTGTAGATATCGCTTGATCTCACCCAAGCGATATCTCCTATGGGAGCCAGTTTGGATGTTAAATCCTTTTTATCGGCATTTCAATGGGTAATTTCAAAGTTATGGAACACTTATGATTTCCTGTGAGCATCACGACATCATTTTTTCTACAATTGAATGTTCTAAGTATAAGGGGGCCCAGACGGCCCAGTTGTCTAAAGCTCGGCAATTTGCTGTGCAGAGTTGCGTCGCTTTGGAGACACCAGAAACCTATGAGTGTGGGTTCGAATCCTTGTTCTCCTCGATAATGTTGCTGGGTTTGTCATCAGCATAATTGTACCCGTGCGTTGCACCTGGTAAACGTCTGAGAGCTGCATCACTTCGGGTTTTCCTCCCACATTAAGCTGGCGCATTCAAGCCAGCTCACTCACTCATACACTCCAATTTTACGATTGGATAAGATATAAAAACGTTTGATCATTTGGTTTCAAACGTTTAACAAAACAAATTGTGAATTGTTAAGCAATGGAGCCTTAAATATCTGTCGATAATATTTTGTATTATATTTGTTTCTGTAAGAAGAGATATCTATAACCTTATGCAAATTAATCACAACAAACCAGTCTTTACAATTGTAGTGATGTGTTGTTATTGTTGTTGTTAACGTTATTGTGAGACAGAGAATCCAGTGACTGACATCAGGAGCGTCGATATAAGCAATTGGGATACGATGACATGCCAGCACCCAAGTCACGTAGCACGATTTCCTCTTCTGCTTAGTGGTCTCAAAGCGTGGGAATATCTGGATGTTGGTATTCGTAACAGAAATCGCCACTTGTAGACCCGTTCAATTTCACCGACAGTACCATTGCGGTCTAAAAAGTTAATCGCAGCCAGAGACCCAATAGCGTCACTTCTGTACAAACTATTATTGTAAATAAACATATTACGTAAGTTTATATATTCTCCCGGTGACAACAGCTTGCAGAGTTGCGTCCATTGAACACGCAAGAGACCTATAATCGTGGGGTCGAAACCGGGGTCGCCAATATTCTGATTCTTGGTCACCATAACAGTGTTCATGGGTATTCGTGGGTTGCACCTAAGTGTTACACGTCTACGACCAGCATCACTTCGGGCTTTCCTCCCACATCAAGCTGTCACTCCGACATGTAACTGAAACTGTATTTTATGTGGCGTTAAACCCAAAAGTACACTGACACACAAGCACAAACCAACACACATACACTTGATACCATCTCTCACCTGTAATCAACTGACATGCATATTTGATATACCTTACGTCAATGATGTATTGATATTAACATCATAATTGAAGCAATATTCAATATAGAAAAGTAAAAAATCGAAAGAATTAACTAAAGTATATATTTTTGTAGGTTTCAGAGCGTACCAGACCATGTTCCTTCAAGAACAGAAGACGAGGGGCAAACATCACAAGTTGAAAATCAACTCCCCTTGAAATCTGTGAAGGCAGACGCGGAAATTATAAATGATCCCTACTTGAAAGATTCAAATCGTCATGCATCGGGAAAGTTCTCGAAGTTATTCCTCATTGACAAACAACAAATCTACAGACTTAATGAAACCATCAATGTGAAGATAGTGTTAATGGATCGCAAAGAAAGACCTAAAACTCGAGGAGGAGATATGTTGGTTGGCAACTGAATCTGTCGACCTGTAGAACGCTGTTCGGTGGTAAACGTTCATTTCAACTTCTTCCATCTCGGCGTTGTTGGAGAAATCGTGATGCCTCACTGAACCAGAGTCGCCGCCAGTTTCTCAGAGTCTATGCCCATACGGGGCTGCTCCATCGCATACGTTGTCGTCGATGAAACGTCTCCTGAATGACAGGAACAAATACCGGTCTTGAGGGTGTTATTCCCACCAATCGCAGAAGACTCCTGATTGTTTAGTCCGATACGTTTATACCCACCTCAGACATGTCCCGCCAACTCGATGGCAGTTGCATGGCGATGACGTAGGTGAAAGAACCAGATGTAACGGTTTGTGCAGGGTGGCGCCTCTTGGTCTAGATCTATCATTTCTAAGAAGACTTTGGGTTAAACTGAGGCGGGCATTCGGATCCCATAAACGAGATAGGTGTACGTTGAAATGACGTGTAGCTGCCGACTAGGGCTCTCCGGCTTCAAGGCATAATGTGGCGATGTTGTGATTTGCAGCATTCAGTGTCGGCATTTTCCCGGTTCTGTTTTAAGGTTAAAAATGCATCTCAAAAACATTAGAAAATGATAACAAATAAAACAATTATAGCTGCCATGAGGAGTTGCATTAGATATTGTTTGTGACAGAACTTTTAGTTTGAAAGGAATCAATAGATAAAAGACGTTTCACATTTATCACAAGTGTATTCTGGACATTTCATAATTACCATTTGATTGGTTCCAGCCTATCGTCCATCAGTTAATGAAACAAATAGAGAGTTTCAAGGTATATTTCATTTGGAGCTTCCGGATGCGTGTCACAAAATCAATTGAGAGATGAGCAATATGGCACGTCGGCTTCTGTATTTTTCCGATTACGACACACAAGAGTTCATGGTCAGATCTAACTTTTACCGAATCAAAATGAGGTATTGTGACATGTGACAAGGATAGGCCAGGCTCGAACACTATAAAATGATACATTTAACATTAGGAGAGGAGAGCGCGGTTTGCAGTCGATCGAGTCGAATCCCGATCGTTCTAAGTTTCACCCAGATAGGGACGAGTCTGGCCAGTCTGATCCTGTCCTGTATTGATAGATAGGCTGAGAGTAAGTAAAACTATGTGAGTATAAACTGGTGTTGCGTTTCTTTATTATGCGTGTGAGAATGCTGATAGAGACAACTTGGAGTAAGTGTCGTTAGGCCAATCACTCCTTGACGGAGCCTGGCCGCGGTGGACAAGGCGAGGGGCAATGTCTTGGCGTAATTGACAACAAGGACCAGGAACGGCAATACATTCAGTAACTGTATTAGGGTCGCTCTGGACGCCCGAAAGCAGTTAAGACAGTTCCAAACGTCGACAAACGTATGACAAAATGTTGATTGACGTTTGACCTTTTATAATCATTCTCACGGCACATGATTGTCAAAACTATTACTTTCCTTTCCATGACATGCTCGTATAAAGCTATAGACGTTTAAAACGTATGCATTTGTGCACTACACCAGTTAACGACTGTTTGAATTTTATACTTCATGAATCAACAAAATCAGCATTCTCATTATCTCCTATGCGTTTCTGCTTTTGAAGAGCGTATATCAGTTTCACGTAAAAGACACAGAATTGTTCAGTTTTGTCCTGCAGTTTCTACCTTGGGAGTGCTGTCAGCCGCTTCTGCTTTTGGGGGATTTAATTAGAATAGCTGAAATAAAATACCATAGCAATTGCGCCAATTAACATGGGCTAAAGATATAATTCCCGATGATGCAAATCACCATCAATATTGTTGAACATTTTCACATACAAAAGATATTACAAATATATTAATCTCCTGCTTATTTGAAGAATATTTCTTGAATGAAAAGTTGATTGCATATGTTAAACAAATACTTTCTTGATATGCATTTTATCTGTACTCGGAAAAGGAACTGGCTGACTTAGCCAAAGTTTGTGTTTTTATGCCATCTTTTAGGCCAGGATGTGCATACATGTTCATGTAATTGCTGTTGGATGCCTGGTTATTTTAAACAAATATGACTTTACTATAGAAGTCTATTGGAAAACAGTTGGCTGTGTGTAACAAATATCAATGTTTGCTGGGTACCCTCAGAGAGTTAGCTCCCTTTGACCGTCCGTGCCAGTTTTGCTGTAGCCCATGCTCTGCTCTACAAGTACGCCGTTGTTTCCACCACACCATGACAAGGGTGGTATCTCAAACGGATGGTTACGGCATTTTCGTTCGAAATGCGCTATGTGCATCACGTCTGGACATGGGTATTTATAGAAGTTATCACTCGAGTGTTTTGGGGGATGGTAAATGTCCTATATTAGGAATAAACATGACATTTAGCTAGCCTTGGCTTTATGATGTCAAGAAACCTACCCATTATATGACAAAGACTTACGTTGCCATGTTCGGGTTAATTCGTAATACATATATAATATGAGGTGATTTGCTTGTTCCTCCAATTACCCACTTGAAAACAGTTACCATTTCTTCTTGAATGTTCAAATTATGCTGCCAAACACATTTTGTCTAGGCAAGGGAGTTAGTTCACTGACTCTCCAAATCCTGTTTACACCCTAGCCGAATGGCGTTTTATTTTGAACGAGTCTATGCACAATCCAATCAAATCCGCGTAACGAAGTCGACATCCGACAAGTAAACTGCCGTGCCGATTTCGGTCGATTGCAGGATTTGCAAAGCATGTGTACCAACAACACGGCGTCAACAGATATCTTTCAAATCTTTTCACGTTTTTAAGTGTTTACGAGATATGATGTACTTTGCGAAGTAAGACCTGTTTTATTACAATATAGATTCTGATCATCGATCAGATTGCCTTTACTGGGCGCCGCCATTTTGTTTGAAGCATATCATATGAGAGGTGTCATCTGATTGGTCAACAGGAGGGGCATACAAGGGACATAAATCGGTATAGCCACTGGTGGTGCTACGATCGAACGCATACATTCCACCCTAGATCAGCATGGGTGGGAACTGAACTTTTAAAGTCAGTTAATCCCCACTGCCTCGGGAAGATTGCCAAACAATGTGACGTACAGTATCACCTTTTTCACATATGGAAATGAAAGGGATTTTGTCCATCACACTGATTTAAACAGATTGCATATGGGTGTTCTGAAACTATTACATATTTGAATACAAGTCCGACCAAAAGGTTGTTGGTTAGTTGGTTTGTTGTTTAACGCCGCACTCAGCAATTCCAAGCTATATGACGGCGGTCTGTAAATAATCGAGTCTGGACTAGACAATCCAGTGATTCATATCATGAGCATCGATCCAATCAATTGTGATCGATGACATGCATCAACCAAGTCAGCGAACCTGACCACCCGATCCCGTTAGTCGCCTTTTACGACAAGCACAGTCACCTTTTACGGCAGGCATGGGTTGCTGAAGACCTCTTCTACCCCGGAATCTCCACGGGTCCCGACCAAAAGGGTAGCCCTAGGAGAGTTGGGACGATCTCTACTTCAAGCAAATCAGTATGTAAAATATTGGATTAGATTACTTTATCAATGAGATAACGTTATATCCAAACAGGTTGATCTACAGCCGACTTTGGCAAATAAGGATGTAATTGTTGGGCAGTTAATGTAAAGAATATATTATTTAAATACGGCTTCTTGTCAGTATTAATTTAGCAGGAAGTTGGTAATGTTAGCCATTTCTTGTCTTTATTTAACCAAGCTTGTAGTGACAAAGACCATCAGATATGGTCGGAGAATTTGAAACAAAACTTGAATTTAGGACTGTAAAGGTCGCTGAAGTGTTTTATTTGAAATGTATCTATCACAAGTATCAGTTGATGCATCGTATTCTCTCTGCTCTTTCGGGTGTTCTGATTTCCGTTTAGTGACTGGGGGTGGTACAAAAGTTGGTCTTATGTGAGACTTTGCCTATTGTATACCGTGAGTACCGTGTGTTTCTGGTTTGCCCTTTCTATACTGATTTGAGAACTCCCTTTTACCGAAACAATATTAAATGTCCCTTATATATATAATTTCACTACCTACTCTCCTCTCACAATACAACTTTATTATAATATTTAACGCAATAAAAATCTTTTTAGCATTTCAAAATCGAAATACTTTTTTAGGAATATGAGCATATATGTTGATGCCAATGTATCTGGGTTAAGGTATTGCCTGGGGCTCTCTTCATTCATGTACAATGTAAATAGCGATTGTGTAAGGGGCCAGTGACTGAAATAAAGGGCATTCACTCCTAAGCACTAGCTTTGGATACTGTGGTCTGTTCGATCAGGGGTCCCTAAAGATGCATGGACTCTTTTGTCAAGTCAAGTCAAGTATACTCCAAAATAATGCCAGTCCCTGTCATGTCTCAGTGGATTCATCCCTGATATTTTCACCATCAGCTGATCACCAGCGTCCAGCTGCACCAATCAATGAACATCACTGGAGTACTCCAGACTTGCTCCATCAATGATGCTGTTTTTGTTCTCGCTGATGACATTCCTCAATACTGTTTTTGCCTCTTGCTTCAGTGCACTGTACCGTGTTATATTATGATGAAAATCAGACTCAGCATCGTCATGATTATTTCTTTCTGTGTAAAACTTTATGTGGCTATATACGACATACACTCCAGTGGCGGGCACTATGATGCTGCCATTCTTATACTTCATCCAGTTGTACAAAAGTTGTCTCCCTGGTCCGACAAAAGGTACCCAGTTTCTATTTGCAGTTTCCTCAGATGTGTCTACTGAAATGTAATATCGATGTCACGTTTTTACTACACATTTAGTTCCCTCTTAATAAGGTTTCATTTTTCTGGAGGGAGTGAGTATGGCTTTACGCCGCTTTTATCAATATTCCAGCAATATAACGGCGGGGAACACCAGAAATGGGCTTCACACATTGTACCCATGTCAGGAATCGAACCCGGGTCTTAGATGTGACGAGCGAACTCTTTAACCACTAGGTTACCCGACCGCCCCTATATTTCTGGGAATGGATCGTTAGACAGAGACCTAGATAAACATAATAATATGTACATACTGATATGTCGACTTAATAAGTATCATTACTTCACCGGTTGAAAAAATTAAACAATGAAAGTAACTGAAGCGTATTTGAAATTTCACAAATACGAAATTGTGATAGGGGAAAAGTTACATTATTTTCATAAACAACATCTTCATTTTTACATCAGGGTTGAAATGTAAAACAGTGTCAAACCTTCTCACAATGTACTTTCCAAAATATGATTTCAAACATCTGAAAGAACCAAATCGTATGAATACAAGTTCTTTTGGTTCTTTTGTTATTCACAAAGGTAGCTTCACACAGAGTATCCATATGAAGCAACGAACTTGAGGATGATGCATTCATTGATAATCTACAATGCAATGATAAAAGTATTACTTCATTATAAGGCACCATGTGCATGCTGTGATCTGACATGGGTCCATGTATACCTTCTGTATGGCCGGTGAAGTCAAGTCCAGGGAAATATGCGATGGGTTTCAGTAGATTCAGAAAGGCTGCAGATGTACTCGGTTGCCCCTTGTCTGCAACATGTTAACATATTTATACATAATTAAACATATATGTGTATATGTGTGTATGTGGGTGCGTTTTCAAATGAGACGAAGATATGGAGTCAATGCGAAAAGGAATGCGTTATCGTAATTAGCGTGAAATCCCGATAGTTCGGAAACTACTCGTTCTGGTGATGACTATTGATTGACTGGGAACGACACTCCATGTAGTAAGAGGGGTTCACTGTACACGTATACACGAGAAGGGTGCAGACAAAAATAGAAATATAATCAAGGCGAACAAGGATTCGAATCTAGGACCAAGGATTTCAGGTACGCCTTATTGACGCAACAGTACACAGCTAGCTGTGGCCCATTGGCGACGGTTAGTTCGTATCACTTTCAAAACGAACAAATTGAAAAGAAATAAAACTTCGGATTATTTTTCACAGTAAATATATTGATGAAAGAATTTGCAAAAAATAATACTGCACGAAAAAGAGATAAACAATTGTTATCCTGTACATCAAAAGCATATTATGTACATAATTGTAAATTATTACAAATGACTTTCAAATCCAAGAAAGTGATTTCGTTTTGTGCTCCATTGGCGCCTAGGGAGGCAACTCATATCCTCGATCGTCTGTACCGTTTTCTTTACAATATGGCGTGCCCGTGTTTATGTACGTAATTTGATAGAGGTGAATCCGCTTGAAATAGGTCAAGTTTCGTTAAAGATAAGCTAAAAAACGGTGAGTGTGTATGGGGGGCGTATTTTTTATTGTATCATCAGTATCTCTGACAGTGACAAAAGTTGAATTAACCCCCACCAATGTTTTCTGCATTTTTATTTATCATAACCGTTAATTAATTTATCGTAACTGAAAAATTGCTCATGATTTTATATTTTATTTTTGAAAGAGGCCTATCTTTTTAATCAGAAAACGGTCCAAAAATACAAACGTAGGTTTTTATTTATTTAATGTTTCCCTATCTGACTGTTTCGGGGGTGCTCCAATCCACAAGGAAAAACAAAAGTGTGGTCCCAGACGCCTGTTCCATCCGTGCCCGCTTTAAATAGCATGATGTATACTGTGTGTTTTCCTCTATGGTTATTTCGATCATGGCGTCTGTGGCAGCCGTGTGTGCCGGCGTATGCTCACCTGTTCCTGCAGTGGCGAGCTTGTGCCAGGCTTTCTCCGAATGTTCAGCGTAGATCTACAGAAGAGAATTGATCGAGATTAAGCGGCCCGGGAAGTTAGGCATTTTATTGATGCGTAGCTTTTATATAATCTTTAATTTAACTCTTACACAATCAAGTTGTTGCTTGAAAACTTTCGACCAGCATTGTATTGATGCATTGTCAAAAGGAGTTTAAGCAAATCTCGCATTCAAATTCGGGTTGGTGAATTCGTTTGAAGTAATGAGGGATCATGTTCCATTATCCAGTGCCCATATCAGTTGACAGAGCCATCATGCTTATTACCATGACCCGTGGGGTGAGGTGAGGTGAAATGGGGTTTAACGTCGCGTCCAAGATTATTGCACTTATCTAGCGACGTGCATGCATGTACGTGTGAGTGTTTGTGTGGCTGCTTGTTCTAGTCCGGACTGATACCGATGTATAGTGCTAGCTCACTGAGATACCATGCCGCAGTGTAACATGAATATCCCACTCAGACACAGCATACTGACTTCGAGCCGACCAGTCCTTGTTTTAGCCCCTAAATGCCGAGCGCCAGAAAGGGTTACAACAAGTACCATCTTTTTACGTCTTTTGGTATGACGCGGCCTGGGATCGAACCCCGGACCTTCCGCTCTCCGGGCGGACGCTCTACCACTAGACCACGGAGGCGGTCCCCATGACCCGTGAACTCCGGGCTAGAAGGGTCTTCAGCAATCCATGCTTGCCCTAAAAGGCGACTATACGTGTCGTAAGAGGCGACTAACGGGATCGGGTGATCAGGCTCACTTGCTTGATGTATGTCATCGACCCCAATTGCGTGGATCGATGCTCGTGTTGTCAGTCAGTGGATTGCCTGGTCCAGAATATTGCTGAGTGCGGCGTTAAATAACAAACCAAAGCTTATAACCATGTATTAAAATACGCCATTTTTTCAGTGCAGTTATGTCAGTCTTGGACTGCAATGTAGATATACACCATGTGTTTGAAACAGAATAGAGATAACGTGAGTTTTGATGAACGCTTGCTTTTGTAAACATTATTTCACTCATATCACGGAGTCGTCTTAATGTTTGACGATCTTGTTAACATTGATGAGTGACGAGTACCATGTATCTAACCATGGATCCTTATCGAGAAGAACTTAGGAATCAGAGGATAGTGGCATAGTAAGGGCGCGTAACTCTGCGAGTTAGGGCGTAGCGTTCAGATAATCTTTAATTTAACTTTTACCCGATCAAGCCGTTCCTTGAATATTTCCGACTGGCTGATATGCAGATCAGTCCTATGTTCGTGTCTCTCTCTTGTCGCAACAAGGCAGATAACTCCGATCCCCACAACTATGTTGAGTAGAAGTACAGTGGCAGCAACAACTTTAGGGGGTATGCCCATGATGAATGATGGAGTGGTGAGCCCAGCCTGAAGCAAACATGGGGGTAATGATACAAAAAGTTACCTTGTGACAGAGTAAGTTAAAAGTGAGTGAGTGAATGAGTGAGCCTAGCCTGAAGCAAACACGGGGGTAATGATAGGCAAGGTTACCTTGTGACAGAGTGAGTAAAAGTGAGTGCCTGAATGAGTGAGCCTAGCCTGAAGCAAACACGGGGGTAATGATTCAGAAGGTTACCTTGTGACAGAGTGAGTTAAAAAGTGAGTGCCTGAATGAGTGAGCCTAGCCTGAAGCAAACACGGAGGTAATGATAAACAAGGATTCCTTGTGACAGAGTGAGTTAAAAGTGAGTGAGTGAAAGTGTGAGTGGATATTATCTTATGCCTCAGTCAACAATTCAGTTATATCACGGCAGTCACTCTTTATAATCAGAATGGTTACATATAGAATCATGCTTCTTGAAGTACTTAAAAAATCAACTTTGAATATCAGCTTTATTGAATACATGATAAAAACTAAATGTATGGCTGCCCTTTATATGACATGAGTCTTCATATACGGCGCCATTCCTTGAATCAGAATGAGTGAGTATGGTTTTTCCCTGCTTTTAGCAATATTCCAGCAATATCGCGATGGCGAAAACCAGAAATGGGCTTCACATATTTTTATCCATATGGGGAATCGAACTAGGCTACCCCACCGCCCACAATGAATCAAAATCAACCATTAAACCTTTTTCATCTGGGAGGTGCATTTCCAGTGAGTAAATATATTTAAATGATGTTCAGGAAATATCCCAACCATCTGCGAAGGAAGTATATTAGTCGCTCATCTCTTAAAAATCGTTATCCATAAAAATATAAAATAGAGAGAAACAGCGGCACACAACTGATGTTTGTTTCGATATGTGGAACTACATACAAAGATATTTTTACAACGTGGCAATTTCAGTTCTTTCATGAGAGAAAACAGGATACATGGAAAATAACCCGCGAAGGTCTTCAACAACCCATGCTAGCCGTATGACATGAAGCTTGGAAAACTAGTCGTGAAGATCCGGGTTAGAATAGGTCTTCAGCAATCTATGGTTGTCGTGAACGGCGACTAACGGGATCGGGTGGTCAGGCTCGCTGACTTGGTTGATGCATGTCATCGATCACAATTGCTTGGATCGATGCTCATGATATTAATCACTGGATTGTCTGGTTCAGACTTGATTATTTACAGACCGCCGTCATATAGCTGGAATATTGCTGAGTGCGGCGTTAAACAACAAACCAACCAATCAACATGGGAACTACCCAGTTTCACGCATGGTTTCCAGTCCTCGCAGAGTTATCTCTCTTTTACCACTACAGCCAACTGTCCTATTGCGAAATATTTATTTTCCTTGGGTGTAATATAAGGATGCTGTCGCGGGTGTAATATAAGGATGCTGTTGCGGGTGTAATATACGGATCCTGTCGCAAGGGATACAAAAACAAAAAGAGATCAATTTATTGAGGTCTAATATTGAATCAGATTCCGGTTCTTTGCTTTTCAATTCAATAGTATTACTAAATAAAGGACTATTTTTAAACAAAGAGATATACTCACAAATAGAGCTTGAATTAAAAAAGAAAAACACGCAGCCGGTTCTCCAGTAAACTCACATAAGATACAATCCAACACACGTAATCTGTAATACTCTTTTAGTTACCGTTATACCAGTATGATTTTCACAGTGAACACGCCATCAGGGATGTGGATTCACAAGGAAGAAACTTGGGCAAACATACAAAGATATTTTTACAACGTGGCAATTAAAGTTCTTTCATGAGAGAAAACAGAATACATGGGAAATAACCCGCGAAGATCTTCAACAACCCATGCTAGCCGTATGACATGAAGCAAACCGCCACGATTGCGAAAGTAGAAAAACAGCAGTCGGCTGAAACGAGTCTAAGTGGGAATACGTAATCTGCTCAAAATAAGAAATCGGACTTTCCTGAAACAATAGTGACGCATCATGATACATTGTGTCATACACTGTAAACTTAGCCCTACATCTTAATGATGTTTTTGCTTAAGGGACTACTCATTTATTTTGGGGGAGGGGGCTGGTAAGATTGAGCGTGAGAGGAGGTTATAAAAAATGAGACAGTGCTATTTGTTTCAAATAAGAAAACATATATGTTTGAACATTACGTGGGGACTGGTCATTTATTATAGGGACCGGCATGAGAAGATGTTACATTATTTGGGGGCCATAACAAACTAGGGATGTGTCACCAATTCACCACCTCAATCCCATCCCCTGTCAATTCACCCCCACCAACCCACATCCGCCTATAATGACTTACCAGTCTCAAAAGATCGTGTGTGGTTTTTTTGCTGGAACTGTGCAACTGTGAGTAGCAGGCAATCTCATTAAAACCAGATATTAGTTATAAAAACAAAAAAACAACTTAACAGACACAGTTTTAATGCATACAGTTTTAAAGGTAAATGGAAATGTATGTTTATAATATTTGCGCAGTATTTGTCACCCCTTCGTTGTCTGCAAGAAAGCCAGTTTGCCCTGTTTAAGTCCCTTGGTCTGCCAGCACTGAGCTCGTGGATTTCATTTAAGCCGTAAACATCTAAGTCTTGCATGACTTGATCTTTCTAACGCTATATTAAACTGACATGCAATGATAAAACACATTTCGACGCGGTATTTTTATCCAATTCACTCAAGATCACAGAGCCATTCCCATTTTATAATCTATCGCTAAGGGGAACAAATCAGGGAAAATATTAATATATTATCCATGGCCATGTTCCACATACTTACAGTTCTACTGATGTTTTGTTATTTTCGTGACGTATACGTTGCCTCAAGATTGTGTCTGAACGTCAGTTTACCGCAAAAGAAAGCGGAATTGAACAATTTGTTTTACATGCACGTGTTAAACAATAATTGCAAGTGATTCCATACTGGATGTTTCCATAAACCGGAGAAAACTGAGGCCATGTCCACTAGCAGTGAATGAGGGAGTTGGGTTTAACGCCGTTTTTAACAGTATTCCAGTTATATCACGGCGTGTCAGCTTGATGTGGGAGGAAAGCCCGAAGTGATGCAGTTCTTAGACGTTTACCACTTCGGTGAAACCCTCGAGCACGGGTATGGTGCTGACAAACCTAGAAACATAATTGGGGCGTACCGGGATTCGAACCCACAATCATAGGTTTCTGGCGTGCCCAAGGGACGCAACTCATCATAGCGAATCGCGGCGCCTTAGACGACTGGGCCACCCGTGCCCCTTATCCACTAACAGACTGTAACTTGATTGGATGACATTTCCGCTTGTTAACGACTTGTATCAAGGTTGTGTTCTTATTTTTCAGCTTCAATTAATCTGTAAAAGTGTGGATGTGGATATTCAAAATAAGTTTGAAAGACACCAAAATATAACAAATTAGAGAAAATTCTGCCAACTTGATTGCATTTCCGTACACGCGTCACATATACACCGGTACATTTTAAGTCCGCTTCAATCACTTTCATCCCATTTCTTCACCGACATCAAATGTGGCAATGTGGAGGCACAACTGCAATACTTTCAGCACAACACTATTCATGTGGGGATTTAAAACAATTATATTACAGAGAAGAAACGAAACATGTCAACAAATTCATGATTTGAAACAACTTTTGATGAATTTGTGCACTCAGTTGATTGTTGTGTCATTTCCCGGAAATGTAGGAAATGTGTGATAAACTGATAGATTACCGCAGATTCATATTCATAACAATACTCATGTGAGGATGCAAAATGTTTCTAATACACAACAGAAACCAGTCCAGTAGAAAACAACACATTTAGCTAACCTTGTTACATTCTTGTACACAACAAACAACACATAGACAGGTAACTTCTATGTCCGCCTCAAACAATACAATCACATTACATTTGACAGTTTAAATAAATATGTCACACTTACAAGTTTACACAATGTCATGTTTATTTTATTTCCTATGTGAGGGCGTTATAAATAAGTGACTTCTTGGAGTCAGTCATGGTGATGTCCACCCCGCTGACCAACTTCATGTTGACTGTGCAGATATCTGGCAGCCCAAGACTAAACATGGGGAGAAGAGACTCCCTCCACTCAACATCCAACTTGGCCAAAACAATCTCCCTGTCGAGATCGATGAAGGCGAGTCTCCCCCTCCCCACGTCCAGCACAACGCCATAGTGGAGGGTGGCCTGTGTGCCGCGTGTGGCAGACATTGTGTTTCTGTAACACTTCCCCCGCTCCCCCGGCTGACACACGCAGGTACAGAGACTCCCCCGATGTGTGAGACATCTCTCTAAACAGACACACCAGGAGCAGCGCTGTTCACGAACATACTGCCCACTGTCCACCTGGCTCTCCTCCCCCACACCCATCTCCAGGACAACAGGCCGCCACCCACCACCCACCACACCCACCCTGGAGTGGGTCTCCCAGTATCGTGGTGTGTGTGGGGCCGGGGTGACATTGGAGGGGGGTGGAGGAAGGGGGATGGGGGTGGAACTACAGGTGCCGTGGTATCTCCGTAACCTGCCGCTGTCTCTGTGTCGTGTGGCGGGCCGCGAGTTGACCAGCTCACCGTCTGTAGTTACGTGGCAGTAGTCTGTGTTGGCTCGAGCAGCGTCCAGTTGTAGTTTAGGACCTGGAAATATACATTTTGTTTACAGTTTACCAAATTTCCTGTCTTCAGATAACAAATGGAGCAGCTCATTGTGAACCTCGTTTCAATGTTTCAAAACACCACACTGAACGATCGGCTGTCATGTTCGTCTGTCTGTGAATTTCATTGTTATTGTGATAAAATACAAATAATTTCACTGTGAAAGTATTTGTATGGGTATTTAAAATGTTTTACATAAATGCTTGTATGGATTGACAATGAAATCTTTACTGCATAAAACATGTTAGTTAAGCTGCTCTGCTGTCAGTTGTCAGAAATAGACACTTGCTGCCGGAACACGCATATGTATCTTCATTATTTCACGATAAAACTATTATTGTTACTATTCTAAACTCTTCTTGTACAATTTTGTAAACAATAAGACAGAAAAAGCTGTTGTTTGACGATATTTTTACACGTGAGTGTTCAACAGACACAGTGTGAACAGGTACCTTCTACGTCCGCTTCAATCACCGGCCGCAGTTTCAGCACACTCGCTGGACGGGAGGATGTCGCGTTATGTGTTGTGACTGGGCAATGTATTTGTGAATATTTCACGCATAATGCTTTTATATTTTTATGACATATTTTTCAAAGTGATCAGTTTCTTATATCTCTAAAGAGTTCATTACAGATTCCTCGAGAAAAAGACACTGATACTGACCAGTACGATCATCACTATGTATAGGTTAGGCCGAGACGACCCAGTGTCTAATCGTTGAAATGATAATTAAACCGTGAGGCGCACAGAGTCCAGTTATTCAACCGATTCAACGATCAGCACCTGCGATCCGAGTGGCCTTACATACTAAAACATTTATGACAGCCCAACTGTGAGAACACTGTGTGAGGTGGCCCCTGCGTGAAGCGCGTGAAATGTGTTCCCCGAGCCTTGCGCACGTGCACTTTGCACTTCGCCGATTTGGGTTAGGAAATGCATGTCCCGGGGCAAGTATACCATTCATTTTGGACCAACTCGAGCACATTAATTATCAATCACCTAAATATTACTTGCCCATGTTGATGGGCCTATTATGAGCAAATATAGCGCTGATCAACATAACAGTAATTTCTTGTATCTGTTCGTTTTGTTGAACGAAAAGCTACAAAATCACAAGTACTGTACATATAGTAGAATGCACAGAGTATTGATAGAGAATGCACTGTATAAACATTGCATAAAACACAGTTCATAAAGGGATAAGGCAATTGGTGCTGATGTAAGTAAATATTTAGTTGTTAATTTTCTTCCCTTTCTCCAATGTCGCCGTGTCGTTAGCCTACAGTGCTGACTTTGCATGTTCGAAACCAGCTGGCGACAACGTTTTTCATGAAATTATTCTATCATCAAGATACATGATAGGGAAAAAAAGAAGTTCAGTCATTGCCAAGTGGCGTTAAACTAAAAATTCAGTCAGTTTGACCACGGACAAAGGGGCCGTGGTTTAAAGATTTATTTAACATTTAAGTCAATGGGTGAACATACAGCGTAATTGATGACGCATGCTTATTTCACTGTAAATGGCGGAATACCTGAACCAACTTTTTACCCATATTCAACTCATACCCGTAAATATTCAAATATGTATACAAATTTAAGTATAAACTTTCACCTTTAATCAATGATCAACCATTTCCAGCCTTCTCTCTACACTTCTCTTCTCGGCGTAAACGAAATTATTTATTATATGAGGACATTTTTCGATAAATGTTTTTACTGCTTCTTGCAGTATGATATTTACTGCAGCGCATCAATATCTTTACATGCTATTGTTTTAAGTGTAGGCTTCCATCTTACCGAAAGCATTGACATTAAACAAACTAGCACCAGTAATTGTTTGACAAACAAGACACATGAGCTAAGACTTAGTTCTAAAGGTTAACAAAGATAATGGTATTATCGGCCCTTGTTTTAGCCATTATACAACATGATACTTTGTTATATTGACTTGTTCAGCTACAAGTACCTGTTGAGAAGGGAGAGCCAGGTTTTGTTTTGTTCGTTTCTTGTTTATCGACGCACTCAGCAACTTTCCCGCTTTATTGTGATCGAGTAAGTATGGTTTTACGCCGCTTTCAGCAATATTCCAGCAATATCACGGTGGGGGACACCAGAAATGGGCTTCACACATTGTACCCATGTCCGGAATCGAACCCGGGTCTTCGGCGTGATGAGCGAACGCTTTAACCAGTAGGCTACCCGACCGCCCTTCACGCTTTATAACGGCGATCTGTAGATACTCGAGTATGGACCAGAAAATCCAGTGATTGACATCATGAGCATCGATCCACGCAATTGGGATACGATGACATGTATCAACCAAGTCAGCGAGCCTGACGACTCGATCCCGATCCCTCATACGACAAGCATGGGTTGATGAAGACCTATTCTATCCCGGATCTTCACGGGTCGGGGAGAGCCAAGTAGGCCTTGCACATGTCTCTACCAGCGTGACACATTACACTGCAAACACGAAAACGTCGTTTTTGTCCGTGTAGATGCAAGAAACACAAACTTCTGACACTCGCACCCACAGGGAATTTTATTATATGATGTTGAGTATTAATCACAATGTTCAGTACAAACGTTGAACAATATCCATTCAGATATAATCGTTGGTGAAGGAGTTGAATTGAAGAGCTGACGTTGAACGGTAAAGACGACTTCAAAATACAACTTCAAACTATGTTTACGTTCTAAGGCGTTATAATGAGGCAAATTCAGTCTCGTTATAAGACGACTATCTTTGTTAACATTGTTTACGATGAATACGTTGGTGGGTGAGGTTCAGAAAACTAAAATAGAAAGAAAATACAATCCTAACTTTGGGCTGAACCAATTAAATAGTCAAAATTACCAATTTAAAAGAATAACAAACAACTGTTTGACAAAATACTCAAAATTGCTTACAACTGCCAAATGGTTACTGAATTGAAGTTATAAATGCATTGAACACTTGAGAGATACAATAATATTAACTTTGGCATTGAAAAATATGAGTTTACTTACATTTGTGTTGCTTTACGCTTTGGAGAATGTAACCGTGGTCCTAACAAGATGGAGATTTGACTGATTGTGTGGGGAACATGTGCTTTTTAGATCATGTGACTTGAAATGGAATTGAGGCTGTAAACAAGTAATTAATTTATCTGCAAAAGTTTATTGAGAAATGGGGATTTGAACTCACAAGCCAAAGTGAGGAGGTTCAAATGAAGACAACTTTAAGTGGACCACATATTTAACTAAGAAAAACTTTGTTTTTTAAAATAAATGAAACTTAAACCATTACCAAAATATAGAAAATGAACTTTAAACAAAACTCTTGAAACAGATGAAAAACACCATTTCTGCATTTACAGTCCGTATATGGTCATTGGACGGAAAAACGACGTTATTTGGACGCTTTCAAACCATCGTTTTTCCCTCCAAATAACGTCGTTATTTGACATCGGAATTTACTGGGAGAGAACGATATCATCAAGCTCCTCCCTTTCTTGATTGGCATTGTCAATCAAGCAACAGCGTCTACCGGTATTCCTACTTCTCAGATTTCATTGGTCAGTTCTCGCGTGTTAGATTACAGGCCCGAGTTTGACGCTGTACTCGAAGCGCTTAGCGGAAGTACTGAAATCAATCGTTCTGCGCATGCGGATTGCTTAATGCCTTGTCCAAATTTTCCGTTCTGTGCATGCGCGATTTCGCGAATTGTTTCCACTATACAGTCTCGTGATGAGTTCGGAATCGTACAATGTCGCTTTAATTTATGGCACGTACTTGATCCGCGCGTATTTCCCATTAACAAATACAATGATAACGGTAATAATTTTAGTCAAAATAATTAGGAAAGCGCAAGGCTCAGGAACGTCTGAGTATAGGAAAAGGATTTATACTTTCGAAAGTTATATAATCGTCAAATACGCAAAAGAATATCAACCGGCTTTTAAAACTTATTTTTGTAAAAGGTGATCTTGGTGTTTATGGCCAGATAGTATATGCATATACATTTTCCCGATATTGCTTATTTTAATGTTTATTAATAGTTTTAAGGTTCGTCCGCCTAATTGACGGGATTCCACTTTCTCATTTGTACATGACACTTAAACAGTGTTCTGTTACTGTAAACAGATTAGTTTCAAATTCCAAACTGGTGATATCTATTCAGACTAATGCTTAGTCTCTAAAACTGTATAGTTTTGAAAGAAACAAGTAACTCCATTTAAATTGAAGAGGAGCCCCAGTTATATGGGAGATTCCTAGATGAACCTACTCTATGGATATCTAAGCTGCCACCAAAACCGACCCAAACGGGACCCGAAAGCTTATTGTATGCTATATAGTCCCATGGAAGTGCACTAGAATTATACATTGTATTCCGGACGATTGTGTTCTTTCATCTACTTTTAAATGTTGCCTATACACTAATCTGGACGTACTACTCATTGTTCTATTTATGTCATCCTATTGTATATATTTATTTATATCAGATATACATTAACGCATGTTACCGTTCTTACGTCATACTCTCATACAACCTTATATTGTTCATAGTATCAAAGTTTATTCAACAACATCAAGAACAGCAATTTAAACTACTGAAACACCCAAACACAAGGCTGTTATCAAGCGCTGGTGCAGACGTGATGCATCGTAAAAAACTGTATCGTGATGTCATCAGAAATACAATTTCTTGCAACATTTATACTACGAGATAGTAAGGCTAACGCTTACTCACCGGTGGAACGTAGACAATATCGCTATTACAGATATCACGTATTTGAGTGTTAATACTAAAGACAACACTCATTATTTTTGCAGTGACGATATAACACTTATACACGTTTATTGGTGACTTTCATCAGTTTTGCTATTAATTTTAATAACTTTGTTTTCACATATACAAGTAACAATACCCGACTAGCATGTCAAATATACTTATGGGGCAGTTTTCAATCTTGTACTGACTTACTCTGGTGTTCCTGAGGGGAGGTTATTGGCTTGGGTTTTATACCCCGTTTTTCTGGTAATCCTATTATTACTTCATTTTTATCTAATGACACCCTGTTCTCTGGATCACGGCTCTGTGACTATCAGTAACAATTAAGATGAACATTCAGATCAAGTACATGAATGAGTTTGTTTTGACGCCACAGTCAATCAAAGACCAATGCTGTGCGGTTTGATTACAAACTTCTACCAGGTCGAACATCGTGGATCTTTTCTACCTCAAGAGAATCATAGTTCATATGCTAATCCATCTATTGCCTACGAAAACCGTCCCGCTCAAGATGACCTTACTTGTTGTTAAATCCATCATCTATCCCCCCGTTCTCACCCCCCCACCCCCTCCCACCCCACCCCACCCCAACCCCCCACCCCCCACCCCCCACCCCCCACACACACACACACCACCGTGTTCACAGCTGACCGACTTGGTATTTTTCTGCACTGACAGAAACTGGATATACTGACCCCCAGCTGTTATAGAAATTTAACTAACCCCTGATCAAATAGATGCCCTTCGTTAATCTCTGTGTGGAGTACCGGTGGCAATGCTGATGCTGACGGTGGTGGTGATGATAAAGATGGTGACGGCGATGATGTTGGTGATGATGATGATGATGATGATGATGATGATGATGATGATGATGATGGTGATGATATGCTGATATCCTTGCATTTTACAGTGGTGATAAATATTATCTGTGATTGCAAACTTTAACATTTGAAAAATGAAAACACATGAGTTGATCATATGATCAAGGCCGCTGGCGTTGCCTAGTGGTAAAAAGCGTTTGCTTCTCGTGCCGAAAGTCCAGGTTCGATTCTCTGCATATCATAGGCACAATGTGGGAATCCCCCGCCGTGATATTGCTGTAATATTGCTAAGGCGGCGTAAAATCCGACTCACATAAACTCACATAAATCATTGTGCCATTGCTAACCAAGGTTCTGCAGATGGCACTGGAGTATGTCAAGATTCAACTCTCGGTTGGTCTTCTTCCATTATATCTCACTATGTGGCGCTACTGGCCTCGCTAGGTCGTTCCTTCATCCACAGGGCTGTGTACATGAATGGCGGCACTTTCTTAAAGCGGTTGTCAAGTAGGAGTTTATGTCATCGGAAGTTCACTTCAACCGATTCCAGCAGTCCTGCTTTTATCTGATCCATTGACCAAGGTTTGTGGCTCTGTGACAACACGTACAAAAGAAAGTCTTTGTACAGGAGATGCAATGGGCTATTCATGGCATATCACATGCTTTTACGGATTGTGAACCGGCCCCGCGATGTCTTATCCGCTGTCCTCGCATAGATGTTAACATATCTTCGAGATCTGTCTGAATGAATGGCGTGACAACATTCAAGAAGTACGTTAACGGTTATTTGAAATATTAGAATGATTCCACCACAGAAGCCAAATCTTAAAGTTGTTTGATTCTTCGGTAGCATTTTCAATAAATTTGTTCACGAAAGGTTCCTGAATACATTAGTCGAGATTACGCTATCCGCATGGATGACCTATTCCTTCATAGATATATCTAGATCGGTGACGCTAAGCCGGTGACCCGTACCCAGATCCGGACATAACAGTGAAACAGGCACTCACTCACTCACTCACTCACTCACTCACTCACTCACTCACAATGTATCAATCTATCAATCTATCAATCTATCAATCAATCAAAATGGAAATCGAGTGACGGATGCTTGACTCATTGTAAGTCTTTGTACGCCATTGTATCGTTGCTAGTGGTACCATTTACCGGTTTGGGCTAGACGAAGCATTGACGAAGCAAAGAGTTTAATCAGACGTCTCCTTGAGGGAGACTGGTATCACACCTGTGATCCCTGGCGATAAGAAATATGACATTGCGTACCAGGTCAGCAGTTAGACGTATCAACGTATAATCGTAAATTCTCCTTGGCGTAATATATATCTTGCACGTGTACGTAAACAGGATGTGTTTTGTAACTTGAGCAGGAAGCACAAGTGCACGAAGGGATGGTATTTCAGATGACAAATGAAAGAAGACAGAAAGATTGTGACCCAAATTTAGTGACTGGTGGCCGTGTCGCACACACGAATTTTTATTAAATGTATCCTCGAGAGTCAGTAACAAACTAGAAATAACTGCCTTTGTTCTGTAAATCTCCCAAGTTTCAGCTTTCGCCTCTTCCTTTGTGGAATGAGGTTTCACATTTGTAAAATGATATCTGTTATCTGTCTGTACCATCAACTTAACTGCCCTCACCCCCTGCAGTTTTCCCGTCCCATATTGCCAAGCAGGTGACCCACAAGGAGGAATACGGCCCTCCCTCAGTCCAGACTCATGAGTTATACTGTGCCTACCACAATAAGTTGTGAATACGTAGCCTTGAATTGCTGTGGCCAAACATTTTGTAACAATTTGGCAAACTTTGATATGTAAACAGCACATATAATTCAGTTTTATTTCATCTTAACATATCAGTTGAATCCCACTTGACCTTTGAAGATCCGGTTAAGAATAGATTTACAGCAACCCATGCTTGGCGTTATAGGCGACTATGCTTTTCGTAAGAGGCGACTAAAGGGATCGGGTGGTCAGGCTCGCTGACTTGGTTGATGCATGTCATTGTATCTCAATTGCGTGGATCGGTTGTCGTGATATCAATCACTGGATTGTCTGGTCCAGACTCGATCATTTACAGACAACCGTCATATAACTGGAATATTGCTACGTGCGGCGTTACACAAAGAACAACAAAAACGAAAAAAAACGGATCCTACTTATTTTGTGGATACCATAACAATAAATCAAACCAATAGATCGTTTGAGCCAGCTAAATATAAAAAAAATAGTCGATAGTCATATTTCCCTCTGTTGGTCCCACGTGAAATGTTCTTCATGAATACTGTAAATCATGAAATTAACGCAATAATAAGTCAGCACATTAATGCGAGTATAGAAGAACCCTGGCCTCAAATGCGTCATGACATTTATGAGAGTAGCCTTGCAAAAATCACTGTAGTCTCACAATTTAATAATGTAGTATTGGCTGATAGATGTTCGACCGAATAATATCATTTGTTCAATCAACTGTTCATCTAATTTCCATTAATGTATGATACATTGATAATATGTTCATGGGTTTCTTCTCTGAACGTATAGTGTTGAGGACTACTTCAGTTGAGGATAAGTAACATAAATAATGATCGATGCTATTATTTTGATATTATTGTCATTATTATTCCTTCAGATCATTAAAAAGAGTTATTATGTTTCACATTAAACATAGAGAAAGAGGTATGGATATTGTGGAGATTATTTTTTAGCATCGACATTATTAACATAATTCTTAAAGATATTATGTTTTGTATATGGTCTAATGCCGCACTCAGCAACTTAAGGATATTACAACATACATTTAGGTTCAATTGTATTATTAAATTTGTTTTATTTTGCATATGTTACAGAGACCTTATAAAGTAATATAAAAATGTATAGCCGCTATTCTTAAAAGTAAGCATATGTTAGATTTATCAACCGGAAATATTGCACACCAAAGGATAATTATATATCATGACACTATTCTATGTCGAAGTCAACTATATTTGTGTTTGCTATTGCTACATGATTGGTTATGACACGGATACGTCATGATAAAGCAATGAGAAATTGACATTGGATGTAAGACAGCTACGCGATAAATCGCAAAGAACAAAGAAGAAGGAAGCGATATTTATTTCACGATAAAACCTTGTTCTATCATTTATGGAGATTCGAACATGCACTCGCAACTTGAGGACGTCGTAACTTTGATGTTATTTGTGAGCGGGAAGTGTCCAGTGAGTTGATCCTTATAGATGTAGCAGGTGAAGGTAGATAAATGCAATGCCCGAATAATCGCATCAGAAAGTGAGAGCGAAATGTTAATCGGTATTGGGAGAAAAGGAACAGACGAGAAAATTGTGAGAATATGCGGGAAAGACCAAATTCAAACCCTCCTGTTCATAAAATGGATTTATCTGGCATTGCCGCGGTCGGACGTAATGTTGATATCTCATATAAGAAATAAACGAGTCGTGGTCGTTGTTTATCGTACAATAAACAACTCTCACTCGTGGTTTGTTTCTTAATTACATGACCATATACCCTGACATTATATCACAGTTGATTATATTAGTTGACAACAACGACATTAGCGTTCCATCATCACAAGAAACCCTTGCCAAAAGTAGCGCCAACTGCACGATTCCGACAACACCAGGAGCATGCATGTTTCATTATTCACCCTATAAAATGATGACACTGGGTGCTCGCAAAAAGGCGAGCTCATCCCGATCCACTAGTGGCACCCGCTACAAACACATGTAAAGGAAAGCCAATTGTTCACCCGAAAAGGCACGGAAACACACGGTACAAGTCAAAATAGAGAATTGCATCAAACATCATTTTGGTCATTGATACGTCAAACCTGGATTTGCCAGCTAAACGTCCTATACAAAGCCCAAGCCAGGACCCGAATCCTTTAAACCCGCCCAAACAACCCCCTGAGCACGAAGCTTGCTTACATTTTCTCCTAACCTAAAGTAATCTATACTAGTTCTGAAGTAAATCGTATTTACCCGCATGGATCGCCTTATGATATTTATTCCCGATAAACAGAGCATGCACACTTTCTGACAGTAATGTGGGGTAAGTCACGCACCAAACCTTTACTCTCGATATACATGTTGCTCTTACTTAAAACACTATTGGGCTAACAAGATACGTATATTAAAATGCCATGCTTTTCTGATGTGCTATCATACTAATTCGAAATAATGACATAAAAAGTTACCACTCACCCTTCAATATTTTTCAAGGTCGGGTTAATCATAAACATATTTGAATATATACCACATCTATACTTACATGTACTTATCTTTATACTTTAAAGAATAAGTGTGTCTGTCATGCAGACCCCGAAACAAATATGTCCAATACAGCCCAAAATGTGGCAAAATGAAGAAAGTCTCTTGGCTCCTTTTTGTTATATTTTATAACTATTGTTTAATAACTGGGTTTTTTTCTGTAAAATATGTTCATTTCAGAGATTAGATGTTATTCTAGCATCAGGTCTGTGGTACGTTCACTGCATCAGCGTTGACATAAAAACGATTTTTACATATATAAATACATACAGAGGAAATGCTTAGCATTTATCTTTTAAGGAAGAATGTGGGACTTGCTTAATACATATGTATGTGGACATATATGTATGTACATTTGGATGAATATAGATATACCTCCTTATAGATAGTGATCGTAGATGATTATAGAACGTGCACGAAGAAAATGGAATAAGTATGTGAGTAATTGGGTAAATACCACGTTTAGCAATATTCAGCCATGTTGCGATATTGGTTTCAAACATACAAGACGGACCATGAAATTATGACTTGAATTTGGACCTGGCTTTCTGGTGTGATGTAACACCCCATAATATAATGTAGAAAAAGAGCTAAAAGCACGAATAAAGATCACGAGATGAAACTTATGTATACATCTGGGCATATATTTGCGTAGTATTACTACGTTAATTCATCAGTATATATGTATTTTGCGCAAAGGATATTGTAGATCGACGCTTACATGCGCATATAAACTATTCACCAGTGCTGTAATATTTAATTCATTTGTCTTTTGATACATATAGATATGAACATGGAGAGTCTGTCTGAAGAATTATAGACATGCATGGGATCTTTTGGATAGTTGTACTAAACGGTTAGACAAACGCTTAGTCTCTGAAAAAACATTATTTTGGTTAAAACGAGAAACTATATTTAAATTTAAAAGGAGCCCAAGTGAGATGGAAATTTCAGCCTGAACCCGTGGAACATCTAGGCTTGTTTCACTGGGGCTATAGCATTGCAGTAAGGCCTGGGCGGAAGGGAAAATAATATGGTTCAGGGACTGTGAGACAAACTACATCACGGTCTGTATCGCCGTCGTGATCTTTAGAGCTACGAAATTAGAGCCATCTGAGACAGCCACTCGACACCTGTTTGCACCCATCAGATACCAGTCACTACTGTCACTACTCCTCTCTCCAAACGAAAAAAAACCCGAAAAATGTCGGAAGTGTATATTTTTAATCCTTCTAATTTACTATTTAGATACATGATGTAACTTAAAAGTAATTATATAGATATCTGTGATGCTGGTACCGTTTTGTCGCCATTGTGTAGCTATTGTGGAGTTATTATGAATATCAAATACATGTCTTGGAATATAGACTTGTAAAAGAGTTCATCAAAGAACCATATGCAGCCATTTAATTGGCGTGTATGGATATATTATCCATTTACTTATACACACTTATTATGGACATATACAGAATTTCATTGTACCTTATTATTGAAAAAATACCCGTGAAGATCCGGGTTAGATAGGCCTTCAACAACCCATGCTTGTACTAAGGCGACTAACGTAATTGGGTGGTCAGGCTCGCTGACTTGGTTGATGCATGTCATCGTATCCCAATTGCGTAGATCGGTGCTCTTGATGTCAATAACTGGATTCTCTGGTCCAGACTGGATTATTTACGAACCACCGTCATATAGCTGGTATATTGCTGAGTGCGGCGTTAAATAACAAACAAACAAAATCTATTATTAAACACCTTCCAACAATGATAAATTAAACTTATATTTCTATATTTTCTGTTATATTTATAACATTATTTGATTCATAATATAATTATTGCGTTGCTTTCTTCCCTGTCATTCAATGTACATGTTCAACCCCCTCAACTTTTAACATTTCATTTTTCACAAATGGCTACGTTAGTGAGTTGCCTAGATCTCTCGTTACCTACTCACATGAACAGATTAAAATAATTTGTTTTACTATCATATTTCTGTTTATCTAATTCATAATACGAAATTGATAATTCAATTATCACAATAACATATCTGATATGAAGAGAGGTGGTAATGATTTAATCTCTACATTGTGCCCTTGTTCGTGAGCCCTTGTTCTATTCAGCAAACAGCCCCAAACCGAAACTCCACAACATATCCGATTAAACTGATTCAGGCTGTCCCAGTTCTCCATGCGATACTGACGCCCGTTCGTCTCCCAGACCATAGAGAATAAATTTAAAAGGAATCCAGCTCAAGTCTAGAACGATTTGGCACTCCTAGATTGCCTCAATTTTATCCATGAAAGTAAGCATTAATAAAAAAATATTGTTCTTGTCTGCTTCAGATTATATTTTGTAGAGACATATTTTTAACTAGGAAAATTGTACTGACACCGGCGCTGTCCCTATTGAAGCTGTTTATAAGAATTTCGAATTGTCGTCCATTGTTCGATGTCAATACATCGCTGACAAGTGAGGATATCATAAAGTAATCGTTGATGCCGCCGCTACACTATAATACAAATTACAATCAAGTTGACTGGTGTGTACATTACTACAGTGAACATGTAAATGATCATGCCCTAATAATCAAATGTCGTAAAGTCAAATACTAATATATTATTGTGTGATGAATTTAACTGGATTAGTGGTAACATGTGATATTAATATTCCATCAATTTCTCTCCTGGTTGGTCCATGTCTACAAAATGAACATAATACAATTAAAATGGAGCCTAGAACAATTCTTAATTTCAGGCTAGGGCTGTGGAAATCTAGACTTTCCCAATCATTATAGACTTGAGTTGGTCTCATTTTTTCCATTATTCTCTTGGGTCAACGCCACAGCTCATACCATACACTAACAAGACCAGATTGCCCCCCGCCGGAGCTCCTGGATTTTGGTTATATAATCTAACATGGCCAACTCTGCTCTTACGTAAACAAGAACCTAATCAGCGAGGGGTCCTTTATCATCCCTGTGACTGCTTATAAAAATCTGATATATCTTCCCAAAGACCTGGTTAATAATATATTTTCTGCTGAATATTCGAAACAGAGTGAGTGAGTTGGTACTACATATGTTTACAGTTCTATTTTAAATGACTGCAGCGCTCCATTATGAAAACAAATTGTTTTAACGCCGCTCTCAGCAGTATTCCAGTGATATGATGGAGGTCTGTTGTATATGAAATAAATGCAAATTGAATCTTGAATCTTGAAAGTTGTAACATCCGCTAATAAGTATCACATGCAGTATACAGTATATCAACTGCAATATACTGTATACAACATTCAGTATACAGTGTGTCGCGAGCTCTGCACATTTCCTACCCCTCTCCCTTCGGCAAACACCTCATGAGGGTTGCAACGAGGTCACAGGTCAGGCATGCACTCGTCAGTTGTCTAATGCGGTCAAGACTAAGATCTTCCGGAAGACCACTGCACTAGAGTTATGTGGATTGTTGATGAGGTACTACGTGTTTGGAACTTGGAGTCGAACACTAAGCACTTTTAGAGAAGAGCTCACAATAAAACGTTATGGACTCGCGGACGGACTTCTGTTTTCATTTCAAGACTTACATGTATCAGGTTGAACTTCTACGACAGATGTAACTTGGTTACCGCTTCCTAACTGTAACATTAACTAAACTTTACGCCTTTTATACACATTTGTGATGGGGCGACAATGCGACAACGAGACATATTTTGACCTTGAAAATGTCGCGTTACGGCATCGTCGCCCTTTTGTAAAATAAAGAAAAGGATTATTCAAAGAGCGACAATGCAAACACGCGACAATGCGACAAATGGCCACTTGTCGCGCTTTTGTTAATTTTGGCACGTTTTGCTTGTTTTTGTCAGGGCGTCAATGCGACAATGTCCCTTCCATAGTGATCCGTGCAAATAAAACTGAGTTATGAAATAGAAGTCTGACATGCCAATTAAAAGATAAAGTGTTGCAGCTTCTGATTTCATAGCTCTTCAAGAAGGATTATCAATAATGGGATGGGTGATGAGTTCATCTGCATGCCGAGTCTATACGTTGTGATTAACAATAATGCTCCGAGTCAATACATTTTGTCAAAATGTATGACATGTATTACGTGAATGAACATATTGTTTATACTCGTCCATGTTTTTGACGGACAATATAATTTACATGCTCGGTAAAAGTGAGGACGGGCATCATTGTGTGTTTCCGTGCTTTGTTCAGGTGAACAATTGACTTGTCCTTGCATGTGTTTGTGACGGGTGCCACTTGTGTGGCAGGATACGCTCACCTTTTCCCGAACACCCGTTGGATGGCCTGAACCACTTCGGATTTTAATCCCACATCAGTCTGTACACCGTGATATAACTGAAATACTGAAATACTGTAGAGTTGAAAATGGTGTTTAATGCGATTACCGTAGTGTGTTACTGCAACTGTTCAAATGTTGTGCAGTGCTGTTATGTAATATGTAAAAGAAAGCATATTCAATTATCCAATTGATTTGAATAGAATATACTTGCGTCAGTGTATTTTATTAACGCCCCAAACCGTAATTTAAACACAGTCATGTAATAACAGATCATATACACGCATGGTGCCTTGACTTACTGCTAACTTTAATAGGCCATCCCGGAATAAAATAGTCCCCCCCCCCACACACACACCTCATGTTTTAGTATGTTTACAAGAAAAATATTCCAAATAATATCCTCATTAGATGAGAAGATCTTTTTCAGAATTACCTCAGTAAGTCAATTACAATGACAGAGCGTCGTAATACATTATATTTACATCAAGTACAAGACGTCAAAATGGCCGACACGATAAACGTGACGGGAGATATTTCCGAAGTTGTTAATTAACCTGTGGCTATTTCAAGCCTTTGTCATCACTGATCAATTGGCCGATCGTTGAAAGGTGATTGTAAAATAGATACTAAGGTAAATTCATAGATTGCTGTAGATTGTCACTACGATAGTTTGGATGTTTTTTTCGTTAAGTTTTTTCTCTGGGATGGGTTGTAGCGAGGGTATCCTTAAATGGGCATGCAACCACGCTTCTGTATGAATTCGTACCAGGAAATTCCAAGGGTTTTCTCCAGGAATGTGGAAGTAGTCAGTGTTTACGCCTTTTCAAGAATACAGTCACGCCAGGAACGTCATGTGACCGACCTCTCGTCCTAGCCGTATATCTTGTAAACTTCACATTAAAAAATTAGTTATTATTATAACCAAATGAAACACAACCCATTATCCGATAGGGGTAACTGTTCATAGCCGAGGCATATGTTACCACAATAAACTTGGTAACATTGTTTGGTTTGACTTCTTGGCGCGTGCCTGAATTCCATTAACATGTTACATATCCTAAAACTGGCTTATCAGCAAATCTCGCTGCACTGCGCGCGACAGATAGTAGAGCAAGGCATGCCAGAAATACGAAACCTAAAGCTTTCGAAAGGAAGCCTTAGGAATCACGTGCGTCGGGGGACCAGCGCCATCTGATTGGCCGTTAACAGTTGTACAAGGCGGAGCAAAAAGCATCGTTTTTCCGTCCATTTTACGCTTGAAAAACTCGACCCTTTTTCTGCACACTTTCTAGACGCTCACCAATTAATCAATTTTAATGAATTTTTAGTCGTTTTTCCGTCCAATGACCATATACGGAAAAAACCGACGTTTTCGTGTTTGCAGTGTTAAAGTCGTTGATGAACAAAATAACGACTAGTTCTCCAAGCTTCGTGTCATCCTCTTATTCCAACAATTGACGAGAGATCTCCGTGGCTGTTAGTGACGAAACTTCACGGGTGGACAACCTCAGTACACACAGTATCATGTCTTGTGTTTAAACAAACGACTAACGAGATATCTCCGTGTCGCAGTTTACATGGCATACATGACAGGCTTGGGCGTTGTCACGTTTTCTCCCCCTACACGATTCTCGTTGGGTCAGCTCTTCTGGGACACACACGCGCGCCGTGTGCACACATATCTACCAACCTGCAGATGGGGACATTACCTACTCGTTGCTTCCTCCAGAGTTGTTGTCGGCCGCATCGTGAAACGTTTACGCCCACTTCGCTATTTCTCATGAGCGTTATCTTGGAAGTGCAATTTCAGTGTTACAAGAGTGTTAACTATCTAACGCCTCTGCCAGTCAGGGCAATACTAAGTTACTCACTTAAAACAACATACACTACAAGGGATCAAATTTTGATATATAGCATTTGTGAATGCCATTAACCAAAGAGGTGCAACGCCCTGCACCAAAATATAATGTCCCCGTGGGCGAGGGAGGTTCTTAAGTCTTCAAGACAATCTGGATTTTCATAATAGATCTTCAGTAAACAATGTGAGAAACTCGACAACGTCCATGCGACCAGACACCAGAAATGTCCAGAAACTACAGACATGCAGGCAGTATCGTGTCCTGTGTTAAAAGGGAAGTCAACATCACGCAGTATCATGTCCTGTGTTTAAAGGGTGGACAACATCACAGCACGCTGTATCATGACCTGTGTTTAAAGGTTTCACAATCTCAGCACACCAAGTACCATGTCCCGTGTTTAAAGGGCGGATAACATCACTCCACCTAAGTGCCATGCCCCATGTGAAAAGGGCAGACAGCATCACCACACCACGTACCATGCCCCGTGGCAAAAAGGGGAGATAGCATCACCACACCAAGTACCATGTCCCGTGGTAGAAGGGCGGACAACATCACTACACCAAGTACCATGCCCTGTGGTAAAAGGGCGGACAACATAAGTACACCAAGTACCATGCCCGGTGGTAAAAGGGCGGACAACATCAGTACACCAAGTACCATGTCCCGTGATAAAAGTGCGGACAACATCATAACACAAAGTACCATGCCCTGTGATAAAAGTGCGGACACCATCACTACACCAAGTACCATGCCCCGTGGTAAAAGGGGAGATAGCATCACCACACCAAGAACCATGTCCCGTGTTTAAAGGGCGGACAAAATCACTACACCCAGTCCCATGTCCTGTGGTAAAAGTGCGGACACCATCACTACACCAAAAACCATGTCCCGTGATAAAAGGGGGGACAACAGCACTACACCAAGTACCATGCCCCGGGTTTAAAGGGCGGACAACATCACTACACCAAGTACCATGCCCTGTGTTTAAAAGGTGGACAACATCACTACACCAAGCACCATGCCCTGTGTTTAAAGGGCGGACAACATCACTACACCAAGTATCATGCCCTGTGTTGAAAGGGCGGACAACATGACTACACCAAGCACCATGCCCTGTGTTGAAAGGGCGGTCAACATCACTACACCCAGTCCCATGTCCCGTGTTTAAAGGGCAGACAACATCACTACACCCAGTGCCATGTCCCGTGTTTAACGGGCAGACAACATCACTACACCAAGTCCCATGCCCTGTGGTAAAAGGGCGGACAACATCGCTACACCAAGTACCATGTCCCGTGTTAAAGGGCGGACAATATCACTACACCAAGTACCATGCCCCGTGTTTAAAGGGCGGACAATATCACTACACCAAGTACCATGCCCTGTGTTTAAAATGCGGACACCATCACTACACCCAGTATCAGAACATGGACAACATGACTGGACCCTGTACCGTGTTGTGCTGAAAATGGTGGATAACATCAGTAGACCCGTGCCTTCTTCTGTGTTCAGAAGATGGTCAACACCACTAGACACAGTACATTGTTCCATGCCTTGTGTTTAGGAAATGGAAACATTACAACGCACAGTAACGTGGTGGATTTCAGTGATGCACCAATCACTTTATACTTCGTGAAACGTTTTCAGCAGTGCCCTGTCGACTAGGCAAAAGCGCTTCACCCAGTAACCTATCCTGTCCGTTAAGGGCGAGCAACGAAACATGTAAAGTGTGGAACACGGCCAAGCACGCATATGATTGTACTCACACTTCAGAGTCACCGGTGTCTTCGTTCCTGTTTTCAGAGTGTAGGTTTTATCACCCGCATCTGCAAAACAATTTGTAGATAAAAGAACAAGCATAAATGCGCTCACACATATATAACATTAAGTTAGATGTTGAGATGTTTCACGAGCGGAATACACCATCTTTGTACACTACAAAATATCTGCAAAGACAAAACTGGGGCCGTTAAATAACTACAGTGGTTAAAAGAAAAATCCCAATCTAACTACCCCTCCCCACCACCGACCCCACCCCCCCCCCCCCCCCCACCCCCACCACCACCCCCACCCCATCCCCCATTCAACTGCTGTACACTACTCATTCAGTATCAGATCTTTAACCATTAAATTTACACATATCATAATATCATGTGAAATTGAAAATTTAAATCTGTGAAAAATTGAATTATTCAAATTCATATTTGTAAAAAGCTTACAAGGTCATCTTAAGATTATTCAAACCTATATGTGTTTTGGCATTTTGTGCTTTTGAAAATATAGCCTGTGAAATATAGCATGAAAACTGAAGGCCTATACATGGCTACGTTATTTTGTATTGTTATTGTTTTCAAACTAATGAAACGTATCTTACCAAAACTTGCCAATGGAGTTGGATCGTCAGCTACCTCCAGCACTTTCAGCTTAGAACAAAAAAATCCAAGAATCACATAACAGTAGGCTTGTTTTGAATATGAGATACAGGCGTCACTTGACATGACATGTACCAAGTCAATCGTGAAATGCTAAATTTAATATAAACTCGTACATCAGAAAAAAACGACTCGTATGTACACACGTTTGCTGAATGAGAATACTTACATCTTTGTATTTGTTGTCCAGGTCAGTTAGATGGCTATCGTCTGTCTGTGTCCCTTGATCTGTACAATAAACACACGCAACTGTTACAAATCGATGAGTTATTTGACTTTTCCCTGAGGTGTTGTTGATAATGTATAGATGGCTTATAAGCAACCCATCTTTAACTGAACATCAACATAAATTCGATAACACAGTATTCAGTAGTAATCAAAAAAATAAAGTTTAATGTCATCGTGTTCTACCAACTTTTAAATGCCAAGTTTTCAAATACCCACTCCTTGTTTGTTTTATACAAAGCTTCAATCAATCTTCATATACAAAATGAACTATCGCCAGAGTAAGAAGCAAGTACCTGCAAGTGTATGTGCCTGAGCTGCTGATCCATCTTCATTGACAGACCCAAAGTCAGAAATGTAGGATTTCAATTTCTCCAGGCCCCCTGTGTTGAAACTGGCTGCGGGTGCACTGTGTGTCTCAGGTGGAACTGATCTGAGATGCGTCTTCGCTGTATCTTGTATCGAACTCTCCAGTGTGAGAAAGTCAGAGTTTGAAGCATATCTGAGCGCTGTCCTGATGTAGTCTGAAGTCCACTTGCATCTTTTACTCTCGCCTTCAGAGGTAGCTTGTATAGTGTGCAGCTTTGACAGTTCCTGTTTCGTCTGATTCTCCAGATCTATGACCAGCTCCTTCTCTCTTTGATCAAGTTGTGTCCTCAGAGAAAGGAAAGTGTGGTGGATGGCCTCCTTAAGAGCACTACTTGTATTCTTTGTGTCATTTACGACTTTGCTGACGCTCTTCAAATATGCTTGTTGACAAGTATGATGGGCGGTCACATTCTTCCCATGTTGTTCTATCCGTCCTTTTGCAGCATCAGCAGCCAGATCTAAATCCTCAACGTCGTGCTCGGAATGCTCGCCAAGCCTGCATTTGGCACAAATTGAAATGTTGCAGTTTTTATCAAAATATTCAAGAGGATAACGATTGTGAAGTTTGCATACTTGTTCTACAAACATGTCCCCCGTATCCCGAAAGGTTTCAACAACATGTCTTCTGGTAGCTTTAAAACCATTGTGCAAGTTCTGGCAGTATTCGCAGAGGAACTCTTCACACTCCTGACACCAACACACAGCCTGATTGCCATCATTTTCATGTGTACAGAGGATCTCTGTGGGGCGATGTTTGACGGTCAGGTGGAATATTTCCTTCTGTCTGACTGCGTCCTTCTGGAGACTTGTGTCTGTGAGGTTGACCTCCCTCTGACATGTAGAGCATGATATCACACCGACAGCTGCAGATGTCACACACTTCTCACACACGGCGTGTAGACAGGGCAGTAAGTAGGGGACTGGACCTTTCAGTGTAAACTCCTGATGACAGACAGAACACTTCGGGAAGGTGTCCATTCTGGAACAGAGAAGAGCATTGTCTCTATTACAACGAGAACATTGTATTTAAAATTGTAATAATGCGAACAGTTAATCAATAATGGCACATTGATTTCACGAAAATAAATGGACTAAACCTAAGCATTTACACTTGATCCATGATGTATTTGAATTAAAACAGGCAATCACATTACAACTGATTATTGAATATTTAAATATAAAGATTCCTTGAGACACATGTTGTGATATTGTAGTATTGAATAATGATGCTGGTTGTTAGAACGTTTTCCTAGACTGCCTTTCTTATTCTGGAGACACTGAATGTCAACAGGGCATTGTGCCTAATGCATGCCTACTGATGCGGTGAATGCTCTAGCAAACACTAAGTAATCGGAGCCGTCATTTGTATGCATATTTCATAATCAACTAGTGTATTGACGTCGAAATGCCGCCAATCAGACTGCATTAGACTTATGAATTGGCTGTATCGCTCATGAGGACGGTTATAAACACAGTGACCGTGTGATACACGGAATTAGAAATTAATCTATTTTGTATCTGTTTTTGTTCTTTTGTCTCAGTAAAACTGAAAAAAAAGTTCTTAAAAAAAAGAGGTCATATCTCTGAACATTGAATTAGAGGAGGTGACAATGCCAATTTTGTAATAGCCATAGCCATGTACATTAGAAAGTTATACTGATTCAATAGTTCAAAGGGAAACTATCTTTTCTTGTACTACCTACCAGCATACACTATATACTCCACCCGTATCTTCCTCTTCTTGTACTACCTATCAGCATACACTGTATACTCCACCCGTACCTTCCTCTTCTTGTACTACCTACCAGCATACACTATATACTCCACCCGTACCTTCCTCTTCTTGTACTACCAACCAGCATACAGTATATACTCCACAAGAAACTCCCTCTTCTTGTACTACTTACCAGCATACACTATATACTCCACCCGTATCTTCCTCTTCTTGTACTACCTACCAGCATACACTATATACTCCACCCGTATCTTCCTCTTCTTGTACTACCTACCAGCAAACACTGTATACTCCAGCCGTACCTTCCTCTTCTTGTACTACCTACCAGCATACACTATATACTCCACCCGTACCTTCCTCGTTCTGTACTACCTACCAGCATACACTATTATTTCCACCCGTACCTTCCTCTTCTTGTACTACTTACCAGCAAACACTATATACTCCACCCGTACCTCCCTCTTCTTGTACTACCAACCAGCATACACTATATACTCCACCCGTACCTTCCTCTTCTTGTACTACCTACTAGCATTAACTATATACTACACCCGTTCCTTCCTCTTCTTGTACTACCTACAAGCATACACTATATAAACCACCCGTACCTTCCTCTTCTTGTACTACTTACCAGCATACACTATATACTCCACCCGTATCTTCCTCTTCTTGTACTACCTACCAGCATACACTGTATACTCCACCCGTACCTTCCTCTTCTTGTACTACCCACCAGCATACACTATATACTCCACCCGTACCTTCCTCTTCTTGTACTACCAACTAGCATACACTTTATACTCCACAAGTACCTCCCTCTTCTTGTACTACCAACCAGCATACACTATATACTTCACCTGTACCTTCCTCTTCTTGTACTACCTACCAGCATACACTATTCACTCCACCAGTATCTTCCTCTTCTTTTACTACCTACCAGCATACACTATATACTCCACCCGTACCTTCCTCGTTCTGTACTACCTACCAGCATACACTATATACTCCACCCGTACCTTCCTCGTTCTGTACTACCTACCAGCAAACACTATATACTCCACCCGTACCTCCCTCTTCTTGTACTACCTACCAGCATACACTATATACTCCACCCGTTTCCTTCCTCTTCTTGTACTACCTACTAGCATAAACTATATACTCCACCCGTTCCTTCCTCTTCTTGTACTACCTACCAGCAAACACTAAATACCTCACCCGTACTTTCATCATCTTGTACTACCTACCAGCATACACTATATACTCCACTCGTACCTTCCTCTTCTTGTACTGCCTACCAGCATACACTATATACTCCACCCGTATCTTCCTCTTCTTGTACTACCTACCAGCATACACTACATACTCCACCCGTACCTTCCTCTTCTTGTACTACCTACCAGCATACACTAAATACCTCACCCGTACTTTCATCTTCTTGTACTACCTACCAGCATACACTATATACTCCACTCGTACCTTCCTCTTCTTGTACTGCCTACCAGCATACACTATATACTCCACCCGTACCTTCCTCTTCTTGTACTACCTACCAGCATACACTATATACTCCACCCGTATCTTCCTCTTCTTGTACTACCTACCAGCATACACTGTATACTCCACCCGTACCTTCCTCTTCTTGTACTACCTACCAGCATACACTATATACTCCAACCGTACCTTCCTCTTCTTGTACTACCAACCAGCATACACTATATACTCCACAAGTACCTCCCTCTTCTTGTACTACCAACCAGCATACACTATATACTCCACCCGTATCTTCCTCTTCTGTTACTACCTACTAGCATACACTATATACTCCACCCGTACCTTCCTCTTCTTGTACTACCTACTAGCATACACTGCATACTCCACCCGTACCTTCCTCTTCTTGTACTACCTACCAGCATACACTATATACTCCACAAGAAACTTCCTCTTCTTGTACTACCAACCAGCATACACTATATACTCCACCCGTATCTTCCTCTTCTTGTACTACCTACCAGCATACACTATATACTCCACCCGTATCTTCCTCTTCTTGTACTACCTACCAGCATACACTATATACTCCACCCGTACCTTCCTCGTTCTGTTCTACCTACCAGCATACACTATATACTCCAACCGTACCTTCCTCTTCTTGTACTACCTACCAGCAAACACTATATACTCCACCCGTACCTCCCTCTTCTTGTACTACCAACCAGCATACACTATATACTCCACCCGTACCTTCCTCTTCTTGTACTACCTACTAGCATTAACTATATACTACACCCGTACCTTCCTCTTCTTTTACTAACAACCAGCATACACTATATACTCCACCTGTACCTTCCTCTTCTTGTACTACCCACCAGCATACACTATATACTCCACCCGTACCTTCCTCTTCTTGTACTACCTACCAGCATACACTATTCACACCACCAGTATCTTCCTCTTCTTTTACTACCTACCAGCATACACTATATACTCCACCCGTACCTTCCTCGTTCTGTACTACCTACCAGCATACACTATATACTCCACCCGTACCTTCCTCGTTCTGTACTACCTACCAGCAAACACTATATGCTCCACCCGTACCTCCCTCTTCTTGTACTACCAACCAGCATACACTATATACTCCACCCGTTTCCTTCCTCTTCTTGTACTACCTACTAGCATAAACTATATACTACACCCGTTCCTTCCTCTTCTTGTACTACCTACTAGCATACACTATATACTCCACCCGTTCCTTCCTCTTCTTGTACTACCTGCCAGGAAACACTAAATACCTCACCCGTACTTTCATCTTCTTGTACTACCTACCAGCAAACACTATATACTCCACTCGTACCTTCCTCTTCTTGTACTGCCTACCAGCATACACTATATACTCCACCCGTATCTTCCTCTTCTTGTACTACCTACCAGCATACACTATATACTCCACCCGTACCTTCCTCTTCTTGTACTACCTACCAGCATACACTAAATACCTCACCCGTACCTTCATCTTCTTGTACCACCTACCAGCATACACTATATACTCCACTCGTACCTTCCTCTTCTTGTACTGCCTACCAGCATACACTATATACTCCAGCCGTATCTTCCTCTTCTTGTACTACCTACCAGCATACACTATATACTCCACCCGTACCTTCCTCTTCTTGTACTACCTACAAGCATACACTATATACTCCACCCGTACCTTCCTCTTGTAGTACCTATGAGTAAACACTATATACTCCACCCGTACCTTCCTCTTCTTATACTACCTACCAGCAAACACTATATACTCCACCCGTACCTTCCTCTTCTTGTACTACCTACCAGCAAACACTATATACTCCACCCGTACCTTCCTCTTCTTGTACTACCTACCAGCATACACTATATACTCCACCCGTACCTTCCTCTTCTTGTACTACCTACTAGCATTAACTATATACTCCACCCGTACCTTCTTCTTCTTGTACTACCTACCAGCATACACTATATACTCCACCCGTACCTTCCTCTTCTTGTACTACTTACCAGCATACACTATATACTCCACCCGTACCTTCCTCTTCTTGTACTACCTACCAGCATACACTATATACTCCGACTGTACCTTCCTCTTCTTGTACTACCCACCAGCATACACTTTATACTGCACCCGTACCTTCCTCTTCTTGTACTACCTACAAGCATACACTATATACTCCACCCATACCTTCCTCTTCTTGTACTACCTACCAGCAAACACTATATACTCCACCCGTACCTTCTTCTTCTTGTACTGTCCCCGTGGGGACCCGGGGAAGATAAACAAGAATGTGTCCTCAGTCCCCCAATGCTGGTCGTAAAAGGCGACCTAATTGGGCAGCCTGTTTGCCGTGGGCTGCGACCCTGTGTCGGCAGAGGAAGGGATTCTTGTGGTTGAGGGCGACGGAGCCGGCAAATAGTGCTCCTTAGTCCAACACACCACTTCGACCCTAACTTTGCCTAGACGGGCGGTAGAATGGGCCCGATTCTATCAATCGGCTGGTCACGTCATGCCCTGTGCATAAAATATTTCATGCACACTTTTGATGTTAAAAAAAATTAATTTAACCTTAATGTATATCATATCTAACAATCTATAAAACTTGCTTAGAGCCCTATGCCCAGAAGGCGGAGGCTCATGGGCCAATCTGGTGATGCTGACCTCCGAATTCTGTACTTCTCCAATTGATTGTCATGGGCCGAACCAGCCTGACCTTTAATTTGGTAGAATTCTATAGCTCTTCGTGTCAAATTTGCTGGAGTATACCACCCCTTTATCCCCAGTCTTTGCAGCTTGGAAATCCGCTGCAGTATAAGACTGTCCTTGTAGACATTCCATGGTGGGTGGGGAAAAGGGGTGCCGAATCATTTTCCTTTCGACATGGCTTCCCAACACCCTGGTTCAAAACGTAGATACATAGAATCTGACAATTCACCTGACGAAAATACCACCAACCGATCTGACTATTGGCCACGTTTTTTGATTATCGAAGCTTGTGACAAAGAACCAATAAAACTAAATCCGTTTGCAATCTCCAAAGGTATCGCTGGTGCCTGCGGAAAGGTTACAAATGTCACCAAGCTTCGATCCGGTTCTCTCCTTGTGGAATGTGCACAGAGACAGCAATCCATCAATCTTCTCGGTTTGAAAGAGTTTGTAAATATCAAGGTTGCTGTCTCTGAACACAGGACACTGAACTCATGCAAGGGAATTGTCCGTGACAGGGCTCGCTGCCTGTCCGGCATGACCGAGGATGAAATAGTCAAAGAACTTGTCCAACAGTCTGTCACAGCTGTTAAACGATTCACGGTCAAAAAGGATGGTTTGGTTGTAGATACCAACACCTATCTCTTCACTTTCGCCCGTTCGAAGATTCCACAATCGATCAAAGCCGGTTATTGTAACATTGGAGTGGAGGTGTATATCCCCAATCCACTCCGGTGCTACACCTGCCAAGCGTTTGGACATGGATCCAAGTCCTGCCGTGCCTCTGCTGTCTGTTACCGCTGCGGTGACAAGCATGAGGCCACTGACTGCAGGAAGGATGTGAAGTGTTCGAACTGTGGTGGGAGCCATATGGCATCTTCCAAATCCTGCCCTGTCTGGCAACATGAATTACAGATCATGAAAATCAAGACTGAGCAAAACCTCTCCTACTATGAAGCTAAGAAGAGGATTGCAGGTTCTACTGCAACCACTTCTTCTATCTCTTACTCTGCTGCTGTCTCTCGTCCTCCTGTCACCACTGCCTCTATCGACTGCCAGACTGATCTGACATGGGTCAAGTCTGTGCAGCCACTTCCTACTGCTTCACTCGTTAAACCAGCTGTGACACCTACGTCTGTGACTCCTAAGCAAAAGACTGTAAAAAATGTTGAGTCTCAGACTCCTAAAGCAACATCAGAACCAGAACCAGTTAAACTGTCAAACAGGGAAAAGAAATTATTGAAAAAGAAGCAGCTGAGAGAACAGCTGCAAACACCAAAGGCCACCTCTCCTTTAGAGGTCCCAGTAGAGGTCCATAACTCCTTTGGTCCCCTTGACATGGAGGTAACTCCATCTCCTCATGATACCAATAGGAGTACCACAAAGTCTTCCTCACGTTCGCGTGACATTTCTCCCGTGGAAGCACCACCATGAATCCACAAAATATAATACAATGGAATTGCAGAGGTCTTAAGAAGAATTTTAATGAAATACAACTTTTAATTCAAGATTTTAAACCGACAGCTTTTTGTCTCCAAGAAACATATCTAAAAAACACAGATCTATTTGATATCCGTCAGTACAGTTCTTACCACTCGTTTTCGCCTCCTGGTGATAAAGCTACTGGAGGTGCCTCTATCCTGGTGAAGCAGGGCACTATCCATAGCCCTGTTCCACTCAATACTACGCTACAAGCCGTTGCTGTCCGTGTTACTTTAAACATAGTGTTTACATTATGTTCATTGTATCTTCCACCTTCCTCAACTATCCGTCAATCAGATCTTCAGACTTTGTACGATCAGCTCCCGAAGCCCTGTATCATCATGGGCGATTTAAACGGTCATAATCCCCTATGGGGGAGTACTGACATAAATAAAAAGGGAAAAGTCCTTGAAGATTTTATCTCAAACAATGATTTATGTATCTTCAATGATGGTAATACCACATATCTTCATCCCGCCACTGGCACATACTCTGCCCTTGACCTTTCACTGACAGATTCAAATATTTTAAATGAATTCGAATGGTCTGTCCATGATGACCTTTGTGGAAGTGACCATTTTCCAACAATACTTAAAACTATAAATCCGTCTGACGAACCACCTTCAACAAGGTGGAACTTTACAAAGGCCGATTGGTCTTTATTCCAAACACTTTGTTCTGAAAAACTAAAACCTGAAAGTTTCAGGAATGTTCCTGATCCTATACAACTTTTTTCAGATAAATTAAATGATATTGGAGACGAAAGCATTCCTAAGTCCTCTGCAAACCCCCATATACGTAAACCATGGTTCGATAACACTTGTAAACAAGCTAGGAAAAATAGGAAGAAAGCTGAAAAATATTTCCGACGACATCCTACTGTCCACAATTTGAATAACGTTAAAATCACGGGCGCTAAAGCGAGACGTACCTTTAAACAGAATAAACGTCAATCATGGAGGAACTATGTTTCAAAAATTAATTCCCGCACACCTATGTCCAAGGTGTGGAACATGATTCAAAAGATTAAGGGAAAAGGGTCAAAATCTGGAGTTCACCATCTCAAAGATGGTAATACACTTTTAACAACTAAATCTGAAATAGGCAACAAACTTGGTGACACTTTGGCAAATCATTCCTCATCATCAAACTATAATCCTCAATTCCAGAGGTTTCAAAAACAGCAGGAAAAGAAAACAGTAAATTTTAACTCTGATAATGGTGAGGACTATAACGAAACATTTTCACTCAATGAATTATATACTGCCCTAGGACAATCTCATGACACTGCAGCAGGAGCAGACAACATCCACTATCAGCTCCTGAAACACTTGCCCGATTCATGTTTGGAAACTTTACTTAATATATTTGATGAAATATGGACAACCGGAAATTTCCCTCCTTCGTGGCACAATGCTATTATTATTCCTATTCCAAAGCCTGGACGGGATCACACAGATCCATCCAACTACCGTCCAATATCATTAACTAGCTGTGTTTGCAAAACGATGGAGCGAATGGTCAACAATCGATTAGTCTGGTACCTGGAGACCAATAACCTCCTGAGTGACATCCAGTGTGGTTTCCGAAAAAACAGAAGTACCATTGACCATTTGGTGCGTTTAGAAGCGTTTATTAAAAATTCCATTGTCAACAAACAACATACTGTATCAATCTTTTTCGATCTAGAGAAAGCATTTGATACAACGTGGAAACATGGTGTTTTAAAAGATTTGCATGAATTTGGATTGAGGGGCAGATTACCTCAGTTCATATCTAATTTTTTAAACAACAGACAATTTCAAGTACGAGTGGGCTCTACCCTGTCTGATCAATTTGATCAAGACCAGGGCGTCCCTCAAGGCAGCATACTGTCAGTCACCCTTTTCAGCATCAAAATTAATAGTCTCACTAAAGTATTAAACAATAGCGTTGATGGTTCACTTTTTGTGGATGATTTCAATATTTCTTGTCGTGGTAAGAATATGAATACAATAGAAAGACAGCTACAGCTCTGTCTTAACAAAATTCAAAAATGGGCCAACGAAAACGGCTTCAAATTTTCTAAATCCAAAACAAACTGTATTCACTTTTGTCGTAAATACAAACCTCACAAGGATCCAGATTTATTTTTAGATGGTACTCCTATCAAGGTAGTAGAGGAGGCCAAATTCCTGGGCCTCATATTTGACCGTCATATCACATTCTTACCACACATTAAATATCTCAAGGCAAAGTGCCTGAAGGCTCTCGACTTGTTAAAAGTCGTTTCAAATTCCGAGTGGGGAGGGGATCAGACCACCCTCCTTCACTTGTACAGATCGTTAATACGCTCCAAACTGGACTATGGTTCCATTGTCTATGGTGGAGCCTGCAAAAGCAATTTAGAAAAATTGGACACTGTACACCATCAAGGCCTAAGACTCTGTCTTGGAGCTTTTAGGACCTCTCCTGTGGACAGTTTGTATGTGGAGGCCGACGAACCTTCACTCGAACTGCGCCGCATTAAACTTTCACTGCAATATATCACTAAATTGCACTCAAATAAATCTAATCCAGCATACAATTGTGTGTTCCACCCTCAATATGAAAACCTGTTTCAAAATCTCTCAAACCTGGTTCCACCACTTGGAATCAGAATTCAAACACACATCACTAGAGCTAAATTGGATTTAAATATTATTTCACCTCACCGTCTTCTGTCTTCTCCTCCCTGGCAGATGGTGAAGCCAGAAGTAGACCTCACTCTAACCAATCTAAAAAAGTCGGATACCAATCCTTTGGTATATCAACAATCATATAACCAATTACGCTCCAAATATAATTCTCACAGGTCCGTTTTTACAGACGGGTCCAAGGATGGTGGCAAAGTTGCAAGTGCCACCGTCATTGGATCCAGAACTGTCTCCTCAAGAATACCAGATACTAGTTCAATTTTTACTGCTGAGGCCAAAGCTATCTTTACAGCTTTGACCTATATCAAACATCAAAACCAATCCAAAAATTTCATCATTTTCTCCGATTCATTATCATGCCTTCAGGCACTTAAAAGTATCTCCTCAAATCATCCTATAATCCTTGACATTTTAGAACTCTATAATGATCTTTCTACTGGCCAATGTGACATCGTCTTTTGCTGGTTACCAAGTCATGTAGGCATAACAGGTAACTCAAAAGCCGATACTGCAGCTAAAGCAGCTCTTGAAAAACCGTTGTCTCAACTCTTTATCCCGTACAGTGATTTCAAACCAACCATCAAATCTTATACTCGGGATCTCATGCAAAAGAGGTGGGACACCCAAGTAGGAAGCAATAAACTACACGAATTGAAACCAACAATCGGTCATAACTACTTGGGTTGTCAGTCAAGACATGACGAGATCGTTTTACGACGGTGTCGTATTGGCCACAGTCGGTTTACACACGAATATCTGCTGAAGACAGATGAGGACGAACCTCCTAAGTGTATCCCTTGCGATGAAAGGTTCACCGTCAAGCATATATTGCTTGACTGTGTGGACTTTGCAATCACAAGGGATTCACATTATCAAAGTGTAAATCTAAAAGATCTCTTTTCCCGTGTCAACGGGCATCTCATCATAAATTACTTGAAAGAAATTGGTCTGTATAATAAATTTTAAATATGTATGTGAATAATTAAATGCTTGTTTTTAAATTTGGTGTGATGCTATTAGCAACTGACATTATTAAAGGCTCTGTCCATTAATTGTCATCAATTGTTTTTAAATATGACATTGCATAAATAACTAAATTGTGTATATATTAGCTTGGTCTCGTCGCTATATGGCTGAAATAATGCCGATGCGACGTTAAATTTTGACTCACTCACTCACTCTTCTTGTACTGCCTACCAGCATACACTATATACTCCACCCGTATCTTCCTCTTCTTGTACCACCTACCAGCATACACTATATACTCCACCCGTACCTTCCTCTTCTTGTACTACCTACCAGGAAACACTAAATACCTCACCCGTACTTTCATCTTCTTTTACTACCTACCAGCATACACTATATACTCCACTCGTACCTTCCTCTTCTTGTACTGCCTACCAGCATACACTATATACTCCAACCGTATCTTCCTCTTCTTGTACTACCTACCAGCATACACTATATACTCCACCCGTACCTTCCTCTTCTTATACTACCTACCAGCATACACTAAATACCTCACCCGTACCTTCATCTTCTTGTACTACCTACCAGCATACACTATATACTCCACCCGTACCTTCCTCTTCTTGTACTACCTACCAGTATACACTTTATACTCCACCCGTATCTTCCTCTTGTACTACCTATCAGTAAACACTATTTACGCTGTCTGTATATCCCACACCTTGTGCTATCTACCAGCGTACACAACTCATTGCACCCGACACCCCTGCACCTTGATCTCCTTGACTCCGACACAGTTAAATCTCTATAAATAACCCGTCCTACATGCAGGTTGCCTACCTGAACGATTATGTTCAAACAATGCAGTCGACGACAGTGTTCAATACAAGGCTTACAGCAGTCAAATCACAACAAGCAGGTTACTTGTAAAGAAGCGGAATCTCTCTCACAACTTTAGGTAGAGTTGTTCGTGTTTTGTAAGTGTTTTAGCGTATGCATCGTGCATAATATACTTCGAGGAATGGCGCCTGAATTGGGAGTGAAAATGACAGATTTACTTGATTGCTCCGATTCCTCGAATGTGTAAACTTAAATCAAGGCCAAAAGGAATATATAATTTACTATAACGCTGATTTACACTGACAATATATCTTTATCAAGACACTTTTACTCATATATGTCGCGACAATACAGGACACACCTACCTGTGAGTTTATCTTCCTTGTTATACAGGTCACTTCCGGGTCAGACGGCTATGCGCGAGCGTCCTCGAATTGTGAAAGAATATGTCACATGACACATAAACATGAAAAACGTACAAACTTTATTATTTGATATAACTAGTAGTCCATTCAAGTTACATTGAGACCTGTATTTAACAGTAGTACTGTTGTGCCGTGGCTGGTCAATGTAATGTGGGAAGGAAGCCCAGCACTAGGACTGCGTTTCTAAATTACAAAGCAGCTTAATGCGTTATTTCGATAAATAAATTTAAAACTGTCAAATAAATTATTCTCCTAAATATATACAAGTGACACAGAAAAGTATAACTTCAAAAGTTTTGCACATTTGCAATAACCTCCAACTTCATTTGTTGATATTGTATGAGCTCAAAATTAACATACTTGTTTACACTGGCAGGGGGACGGGTGGCCCTGTCGTCTAAGGCGCCGCGATTTGCTGTGCAGAGTTGCGCCCCTTGGGCACGCCAGAAACCTATGATTGTGGGTTCGAATCCAGGTTCGCCCCGATTATGTTTATAGGTTTGTCAGCACCATACCCGTGCTCATGGGTTTCACCGAAGTGGTAAACGTCTGAGACCTGCATCACTTCAGGCTTTGCTCCCACATCAAGCTGACACGCCGTGATATAACTGGAATACTGTAAAAAACGGCGTTAAACCCAACTCACTCACTCACACTGTTTACACTGGCTGTTCAATCAACTTGGTTGTTCAGTCATTTTGTTAACTGACATATCTGGGTACAGGTGTTTGTGCATGGGTATATATCACTGTGCTGAGATACTCAGAAGAAATATTTGTTTGACGCATGTCTCGAGGGGTGGGTAAAGTGGTTTAAGCGTTTGCTCTTCACGAATGAGGTACGGGTTCGATTCTCTACTTATATACAACTGGTCAGGCCCATTTCTGGTGTCTTGATAAGGTTGGACTATTGGTAAGATTGATCACCCAACCAACTCTCACTAACCTACTCACACACATGCCCACACACACCAACCAAACCACACTCCTGTGTGTTCTACACATTCTCTATCTATACATGGGTGAAAAGTAAATATTGGTCATTAGCACTTTTTCAACAGTGTGTGTTCGTTGACGTGAAGGGTTGTGTGAGAATAGCCACGGTAACAGCTGCACTCACAGAGTTATTCCCCTTTGACCGCTCGTCTTATATTCGTTGTGGCATGTGCGTTGTGGCATGTGGTTTCAACATGACACGGGCGGTATTTCAAAGCAACTGTTACAGAATTTTCATACGAAGAATAAAGCCATTTATCACCAAAACGTGTTTTCACAGGAGATGACTATTCTCTATGACCCTGAAGGTGGTTGCTACTGCACATTTTTAGACACCGGTTACTGTTAAAAGCTAAAAAAGGTTATATATTGTTGAAAAATAGAATCTCATTGAGTGGTTTTCAATATCAAATGTTGCAACGCGCTGCAGTAAAAGTTTAATATTTAATTTTAAATATTACGTTATTTTACAAATAGACTGAAACATCTGTCCATTCATTTATTACGATATCGATTTCCAGACATTTTGATGTTTAATTTCATCATACAGTGACTACCAAATGATAGGATTAAAAGAGATCGAATACTAGCATAGTTAGTCTATTGTGATGTTTTAAGCTTTTTTTAACCTCTTAATAATTGTCAGTCAATCTGTTAAATAAATGGACAGATGTTGTTGAAAATTTAGACATTTTATGAACTCCCTGAGAAAACCACATTTTACACACTGACTGACATATACGCCTACAAACTAAAAGGAGAGGTGTCTGTCGCGCATCGAAAAGCTTCCAAGCGAAATCGGAGAGGAATGTGAAGGATTCTGTTAATGCTAAAACAAAATGCAAAAATTGAAATTACAACCGACCAACGTTATATGTTTAAGAAAGAACATTTGCTCAACCCCCATGTGTAGTGCAATAAAGTATAGTTTTACCCTTAACTCTAGTTAAAGCACGAGGTCGCTTATAAAATAACTATTTTGACCCCTTGTTATCGTGTTGTCCAGCAAATCGTTCCACAACAAACAAATCACCCGATCTCAAGAGCAGCACTTGTGGGAACGTACTCATCTATCTGACAATATGGCAACTAATTATTCTGTATAATTTATTTAAATTATTCAAAATATTCCCTTCCTATTGCAGGTGTCAATGGTGAGAGACAATTATATTACAAATATTATGTGAAACAATAATAGTTGAGAATAGAAACCTGGAAATAAAACTGTTGAACCAGACATGTTTCTTATATATATATAATAAATACACACTTCAAATAGAGGGGCGGTGGGATAGCCTAGTGGTTAAAGCATTCGCTCGTTACAAATAGGAAATGTTGGACGTCGTTGTTGTCGTTGTACAAAGACATTGAAAACTGTTCACTGTCATGTCACATAAGGCCACAAGTTTGAACTCAGTATATCATGTGACCGCCCCGGGCAGCAATCACGGCTCTGCATCTCCTCGGCACAGACTGTATAAGTGTACAAATTCTGTCCTGCGTAATTCTGCGCCATTCTGCTTAGACCGCGTTGGCCAGTTGTGGGAGTGTCTACGTGTCATCCCAGAGGTGTTCGATTGGCTTGAGATCTGGAGATCTCGACGGACAGGACAAACCGTTGATGTTGGTATTATGAAGGTAGTCTACCGTGACGAGCTGTGCGCGGTGAGGCGTTGTCCTGTTGAAACAGCTCCCTCTGGCGGTCAATGATGGGAAGAAGGTGAGGTTGAAGAATTTGAATCATGAAGCTATTTGCTGTCAAATTTCCCATAACCACAACCAAGTCAGGTTTCGTAGTGTAGGATATGGCCCCCCTCATCGTGACACTACTGCCACCGAAATTGTCGAATTCACGTACACAATGTGGGGCAAAACGCTCATTTCGACGACGATAAACACGTTGTCTTACATCAAGAAATCTTGATCCATCGCTAAACCACACCACAGTTTCTCAAATGTAAGGTGTAAGGTATGACACCAACGCAAGCGTCGCTGCCGATGGATCTGTTGCAAAACAGGGACGATAACTGGTCTTCTGGGTGGGATTTTAGCCTCGCGAAGATGGTTCCTGACAGTCTGGTCCGATATCCCCCTCAAGACTGCGATTCCCCTCTTTGGATACGTCCTGTGGCGATGTTCCGATCGGCAGGCTGAGTCTCGGCATTTTCGAACTTGAAAAATGTTGACACTTGAATGACAAATTATTGGTTTATGCTTGCCTTATAGCCACTACCACGAGTTGTACCACGAGTTACGAATGCCATAAGTTGCACGTGCATTTTGCTTTACTGTTGTCCTCCATGACATTTGTTAAAAAGTGTGAAAAAAATGCCGTTTAAAAAATTGCAAATCGACAATGGCTGCGTTTTGACGCACCTTTTGTCGAATATCAGGCCACCAACATTTTCCGAAAGCATATATCAAATTTATAGACGGGATTTTTTTGTGTAGTCAGGTTCAATAAACGACATACTACCTATGCGTTTCTTTTTTTTTGAAGAGTGTATGTAGTACCGACCCGGCATATGAGCAGGTCATTCACATATTTTGTTTGTTGTTTTGCCAGCAATATTCTAGCAGTATCACAGCGGTCGGTTGATATTCGAGCATGGGCCATCCACATGAGAGGAGGATATTATGAGCAACGATGGCAGGCAATCAACTACGTCACCAAACCTGACAGTCAGAGCGAACTTAGTCGCTCTAACGACATGCAATAGAGTTTTGGCAAACTACACGATCCACACGGGTGATTTACATATTTGAATGACGCACTGGCTTGTCTATTCCATCCTCTCTGCTGTTCCGTCAGCAGAAATATTAATACCAATCAGTCTTTATTTTACTAACGTTTGAAATATGACATATAAATGGGTAGATGTGTTTTGTGATTAAACATGTTAAATGCTTAATAAGTGTTTGATATTGGATAGCTTTCGTTGCTTGAGTTGACCCGTGAAGATCCGGGGTAGAATAGGTCTTCAGCAACCCATTCTTACCGTAAAAGGCGACTATGCTTGTCGTAAAAGGCGACTAACGGGATCAGGTGGTCAGGCGCGCTGACTTGGTTGATGCATGTCATCGATCCCAATTGCGTGGATCGATGCTCATGATATTAATCACTGGATTGTCTGGTCCAGATTCGATTATTTACAGACCGACGTCATAAAGCTGGAATATTGCTGAGTGCGGCGTTAAACAACCAATCAACCAACCAATGTTGCTTGAGTTTCAGACTTTGCATGTGACATCACCCTGGTAATTATTGCCCTCAGTGTTCTACACCAAGTTCCAGAAAGTGCTACCAGAATTTGCTAAAATAGATGTAAAAATGTATTTACGTTTACTTATTTTTGGAAATGAATATTATAGCAGATGACGTCAATAAAAAAATCGGATCTTTTACTGCGCAACGGTACCTCTAGATGTCTGCGTGAAGATCTCACTGCACCGAATCTTCCTCATTAATTAATGAGCGTCGAGGCTTCTAAAGTCTTGGTACGAGTGTGCGACGTATTCAGGCAAGCATATTTGTTGTCTCCAACTAAAATTTATATTGTTGCAGATATAGTTTTCGTCATGTCGGTGTGCTATAAATGAGTGTTCTGTGAGGGTTGTCGTTTACTAAGACCATTCCGACCATAATAAAGCAGAATCGCTGTGTAAAGCTGCGTTTGGATTCCATGGAGGTGAGCAGTTTCGTATCGGAGTAACATTATCTGCTTTAAATGAACTTACGGGTTACGTACAGGAGGAATACACTTTAAATTTACAACAACAAAAATCAATAACATACGATGACGTTTCATTATTGTCAGGCCAAGGAATGGCACGGCAGTTATTATGGAAACAAAAAAACATCAAATAATGGTACTGACTGTTTGGCCATGACAAAAACTTTGACAGTTTTTGGCAATATTCCTGCAAGATGTTTGGGCGTGACAAACGAAGCTTTTAAGTACAAGGTTACCTCACGAAAGGCGTGAAGCTCAAGCCCTCGGTTTCAGTGATTTTGAATTTAAGCCACTTTGAACAGTATTTCAGCGTGCAAGCTGATGTGTTAGGAATATCAGAGGCGGTGCAGACGTTTACAATAATAGTAAAACTAGTAGCATTCGGGCTAGCGCAAGGGACAGTTCTTCACGGGGCTTAACCGAATGGGTCATCCGTCCTTTGGAGCATGTCTAGAGTGTCTGGGGTGTGAATGTTGCCTGCAGTCTGTAACGTCAGTTACTCAACATATTCACATTCTGTGTCCTACAGTGTTGGCTTACTTGACTTACACTCAGTGGTGTACACAACCTGGTGACTTTATCTTCACGTTATATACACCTGTTACACTTTGACCGTATACTATTCATCACAAAATTTAATTTCATTCGTTTTGTTGTTTGACGTGAAATTGTATATTTTTTGGCGAATTTAATCCTCTGTCGTTCTCGGTTGCATCGCTTCATATGGGCGATAGGCTGAATTACAACAAACATGTTTTAGGAGCTAACTGAATCATAACAGTTTGAATAATATAATAGGTAAGTTTTATCATACTTATACGGCGATATTTAGTATATACCAAACAGAAGAAGGTCTAGTCGTTTATACATGAAAACAATGCAGTAAAATTAGTCCTTCCAAGAAAATTCAATATGCTGTAGGATTCAGTACCCATGAACAACTGTCTGTTTATGTAACTCGGTCGAGGTACGACTGAGTGGATAAATGTCATGTTACGGAGTATAACGCACATATCTCTCCAAACAGTTAATAACAAATTCTAATCGTAGATTCACGCTGAGAGCGTAATACCACATATTAAGTGAATACTAGCAACCTTTGAGCGATGAGGATTCAATAAAGGGCAGATAAACCGTCATTCCGAGTAGGTTACTCTAAAAATACACATGGTCTATTTTTTCTGAGAAAATGGAGCAATATCTATATGAGATGTGTTGATAATCACTCAATCTATTTCTGAAAGAAGTGACATCAAACAGTCTGTGACGTCTTTGATATATGATCGTCTTTAACCATTCTCGACGATGCGGTGATATGTCTCGTTGGTATGGGCAGCTTCGCTAACAATGTCACCAACGACGTGAATTAGCTAATCAGAATGAATAACAAAACAATGCTCAAGATAATATACTGTCAATAATTGCACCAATACCTTTGCCCCTAAGGGCAATACCAGGATACATCAGCGTAGCACGGAGTTATAGTTTGGCTAGGCTAACGAGTGAATGCATAGTCCATTCAAAAACCTCGTAACGAAATCGCCAGCCGGTTCGTAAACGACTTTGATCGACTTCAGGATTTGAAAGCATGTGAAAAGTCGACTGGGCGTCGTCAGATATTAATCAAATATTTTCAATTATTTTTAATGAAGGTCCTTAGTTGATTTGATGCACTTCGCGAGGTAAGACCCTTTTTATTACAATACAGATGAGATCGTCGTGACTGGGCGCAGCGATTTTCTTTTAAAAATGGACTTCTATAGCCAGTTAATTAAAACTCCCTTGACTCGCGAAGATGGTCATTGCTGATAACTTGAGCAACAGTCCATGCCATTGACGTACAATGTCACGTAGTGCAACCACGTGGGCCCAGTTGACATTGGGTACTCTCCAGAAAGACGCCTTATCTTACGGCTATGTTAAAATATGGGGCTTGAGGTCATATCAGCGCGAAGATTGCTTGGAAACGTGACCGCCTCCGTGGTCTAGTGGTAGAGCGTCCGCCCGGAGAGCGGAAGGTCCAGGGTTCGATTCCGGGCCGCGTCATACAAAAAGACGTTAAAAGATGGTACTTGTTGTTACCCTGTCTGGCGCTCGGCATTAAGGGGCTAAAACAAGGACTGGTCGGCTCGGAGTCAGTATACTGTGTCTGAGTGGGGTATTCATGTTAAACTGCGGCATGGTATCTCAGTGAGCTAGCACTATAAATCGGCATCAGTCCGGACTAGTACAAGCAGCCACACACATACACGTGCATGCACGTCGCTATATAAGTGCAATAATGTTGGACGCGACGTTAAACCCAATTTCACCTCACCTGCTTGGAAACGTTGCTACGTTCTGTCCAGGAGTCCCAGTGGTGTGGTTGTGATACGAACTTACTGTAGTGACACACACAGATAACGCATAATCAACGCAACATCGGACAAGCCTCGAAACACGCCGAACGACATTGTTGTGTTATATTTCCTAATGCCTAAATACAGAACAACTTTATTTGATTGGTGTAGCCATCGTGACTAATATTACAAAATAATCGACATTGCTTTTTCAAAGTGTGTGTGGTATTATGAACTTTCACTGTTTTGCTTAAACCAAGGCAAGTGATGCCAAGTTATGCAGCTAATAGGTGTCGTCCCAGACTATAACGTTTAGTCTATGAAATCTGACATTACACAATACCCCTCTCGACTTTAAAAACAAAAATAAAAATTAAAAATTTCCCTATGCTGTGGAATAGAGCTGGATTGACATTACCTGTTTGCACCCAAATACGTAGATTACCTTCGGAACCGTTCAGATCATTACCAATATCGTAGTTCAGTTATGCAATACAACTAAAGAACTTATCATCAATTGTTTAAGATTATGACATAACATAATAATGCAAATCAGATAAAGCTCGGCGCTTTACCAGGACCGGTTGATATTTTCAATATTGAAATACTCTCCATTATTATCACTGAACTGAATCTAATTTCAACTGTTCATAGGTAGAACCACATTGCATCTGATTATGTACGTGATATATGTCTACATTTATATGTGCATACCAAAAGGTACGCTATGTTGTTTAACTGCTTGCACAAAGATAGATGTTTGTCTCTGATGGTATTACGAATATGTGACCCGACGCAACACTGTGGTATGACAAACGCCACAAAACCTCGCATGAAATGTGCTTCAAATGAATGTAAGCCACACATTTCAATCATCTAATAATCTAATAAGCTACTAAAAGCAGAGTCTATCGGACGAGTCCAACAACATGTATGTCATTAGCGTGTGTTTAAGAAATATGTTAAACAGCGATGATACCAGGTTTAAAGGTCAGCTTATTCTGCCACGACTGTTGCACCTGTCACAAACACCTGCACAGACACGTCAATTGTTCACCTGAAAGTGCACGGGTACATGTTGTACAGGATAACAAAAGGATAACTATATGAACAGGGCTATGCATTGTGAAGGTCATACGTCGACTCTTATCGCCTGCATTAGGTCATGTTAACATGCTTGTTCTCGGTCGGCGCGCCGTGAAGCCAAACACTTTGTACCATTTCTTCGTTGTGAGGTTTTGTGAAAGGGGCAACATCTTGCAGAACCTTTCTGTATTAGCTGACAACAGTTGTTGAGAATTTTTTATCGGTCAGTTATATGTTTCTTTAACTTCGTAGTGAGATCAAGTTCTACATAATTAATCTGTAATATTATAGTTTCACGACTGGTATTAATTAATACATTGCGATTTGTTTGTCTTTCCAAGCCAAACTCTTGTGTTGCTTGCTGAAGATTTTTTTCCACTTTTATCAACAAGTGTTGATATTTTTTACATGTATATCAAAAGACACGAGGGTGAGATTTTATTTATCATCTAACATCATTCTTCCAACTTATTCAGATTGTAGACAGTACTAAGCAGTTTCCACTTGCACAAAGCGATTTGAGCGGTACGATGATCGTAACTCCCATTCTTTAACATTGGCGTACAATAGTCGTAGCGCTAAGATCACTTTGTGCAAGCGGGCCCACTAGCAAAGCCATGACTGATGTCAGTGATGCCTTCACAATGGTATGCAAAGCATTGTGATGCAATTTCGACCAAGTGATATCTCCTGTGGGAGCCAGTTTTTGATGATAAACGATGTTAAGTACAGTTATCATTGGTTTAGTCATAATTTTAGCATGGTTAAGTGATTCTTAGCTTCCTGACGTACTTCGGCTATAATATTGTAATCGTTATTCACTTATCTTGTTTCAAGACACCATCACCAGCCATTAAGATGTCACATTCCAAAGATGAACAGAAGCAGGATGGAAGAGGACAGATGGAATCAGTTCATGATGACGACAAAAGTAATTTCAAGATAAAGTCAGGAGAAGACTCATCGGATGGAGATTATAAACACATTCTACTGTCTTTAGCGACAAAACGGGATGATTCAGGAGATGTTGAGGATAGGCTGTTGGTGGATGGAGGTGAGCAGAGGAAGGTAGTGCACGGCCTGAAGAAGATGACGGTCTTCCCATCAACCATGGTTGGGCGTGGATGGTGTTAGCAGGTGACAAATGGACACAGGCAAAGAAAAGGCTGTTCGTGAAAGAAACAGACCTGATTCGGCGATTAGTTTTGGATCACAAGAACATGATTTTTCCGAATATCATCTGAGAATGTACACAAGCAACCCTGATTTGACATCAATGTCATTGGTGGATATACGAGAGGTTCATTCACAAAAGTATGCTGATGAACAAGAAACACGGCTACACAAAAGTGCGTGCATGCATGTTAAACAAGCTTTTGCAGCATTTGACTTTTCCTTGTTCAAACAACCAATGTTTCGTCTGATTGCCGCATTTTCTCATTTTGGTATGGTGTTAACATTAGCAGAAGCATACCTTCCTGTCCTAGCAAATGAAAAAGGTGTTCCACCAACAGAGGCAGCCTTTTTGTTGACTATTGCAGGTGTGCTTGATTTTTGCGGTAGACTTGCAGTCGGGTTCGTCGCTGATCTCAAATACATCAAAATCAATCATTTGATGGTTATTGGAATAGTAATATCTGGAACAGTGGCTCAATTCGTCTCTTTTTACATCACGTACCCACTTTTAATCGTATTCTCCGTGCTTGCCGGGCTCTTTGGCAATTTTTATAATTGCCTGATTCCTATTGCCATTGTTGAGTTTATGGGACTGAAACACATGGCAAAAGTTCTTGGATTTATAGCTGTGTTTCATGGGCTTGCAATGGGGCTGACACATCCAATCATGGGTAAGTCTTCCCATCAGTTTGCATGTTATTAAATTCATAAGGTGTAAAACAATATTAATCATACTGCGTTTCTGTTTTTATAACTCTTTAATTAATAAATTCAAAGCTTAATAGTTTCATATAAAATAGACATAAAACGTTTAGACATGCTACAAATATATAACGTAATGTAAAACCCCAAAATTTTGACGGTGCGAACCTTTCAAATGAAAGAATTCGCGGTCTATCGAGTTATTGGGATGTTTGGGCAGAGTAAAATGCTGAACAGTTAACGAATTAGGGTGAGTAAGTATGGTTTCCTGCCGCTGTTATCAATATCCCAGCTGTATTGTACCCATGTGGGCAACGAACCCGGACAATCGATGTGAAGAGAAAACGCTGTAACCGCTATGTTACCCCAGCGGCCTCATAACTTTGATGTTCCGTATATATTGAAACATTTGATACTTCCTGTTATGATGCAAAACCGTTAAGTACTCGATTTTAAAACAAATGCTTGGTTTTGCTTCTTCACAGATACTGATACTGAAATTTTAATAACACTATAAGAAAATATAACATATGTAGTCATTAAATTTGAAATATTTCATATTTTGCATAAAATTCTTATTGTTTTAAACATTACTTACCGTAACACATTTCTTGCAGGGGCAATCCGTGACCTGACTGGCTCGTACAACTTGTGCTTTAACTATATTGGAATATGCAACTATATCTGTGCCACATTGCTTCTGTGCATACCACTAGTCACAAAGAAGACACCAACGACACCAGAAGCAAAGGAATTGGAAGAAGGCCAACCACTGAAACATGACTGAGATTGCACATTTAGAGTGCCATGTGTAGATGCATAGATGCCTTTTTATATGTAGCAGGGCGTGGAGTCATCCAAAAGATGACATCCTTACCTTGTCAGCTTGCTAATCGGGTTAACCTCTTTGGTCATGTGGACAAGGCGTCCGACCTCTAATCAGAAGGTCTGTGGTTCGAATCCCATCAGGGGACTCGCAAATTTTATGGCCGCTACATATATATACTGTCTTATATCCACTACATATTCGTTTGGAGATCCCCAGGCCGGCTCGCTCCCCTGATCTCTCACCAACCGAGCACATGTGGGATGAGATGGATCGGCGCCTTCGACGTCAACCACGTGTTCCACAGACACTCCAGGAAATTCGAAACATGCTCCAGCAGACCCACAGGACTTCGTGCGACGCCTGGTCCATCCCATGAGACGAAGATGTGTTGCTTGCATCAAAACCAGAGGTAGACACACACGCTAATGATCTGTAAATTGACATTTTGCCATGTTCATGTTTTTTAATGAAATCACGCATTTTCTGAAGTCAGTATGGCAAATTAAACCATTTGAACACTTACAGAAGTCTTTTATCTGTTGGAAACCGAAATTATTTCAGATTTGGTAAAAAACATAACTTTGCATTAAATCTTATTCAATGTTGCAGGAACCTTTAATATAATTTGGTGCATGTGTACATACAGTGCCCCCGATTACCATGACCTATGGGACACGATAGATAGATAGATAGATAGATAGATAGATAGATAGATAGATAGATAGATAGATAGATATGGTTTCAATTTAAGTGTTTCTTTTATAATATATATATATATATATATATATATATATACTAGCCACATAAAGAAACTGTGCACGGAGAAATATATTCTGGATTGAAATACAACACAGCAAGAACAAAATGATGCAGACGCTGTAGCAGCTGAATGATCGGACCATAAGAAAATGTCAATGGGACCTGAACAACATATGTTACGATGACGTCAGAAGATCAAAATGGAGTAGGGGGTCAAACGACTAAGTCACAAAGTCAATAACGGGTATGACAACCCTGTGCGTGAATCACAGCAGTGCATCGGCGACGCATGGAGTCCACCAAATGAGCATGGAAGGCCTGGGGAATGGCCTGCCATATCCTCCTCAAATCCTGTGCCAAGTCACGGACGTTATCTGGAGGATGTGGAAGACGACGCAGACGGCGCTCCATTTCATCCCGAACATGCTCTATTGGGGAGAGATCTGGAGAATTTGCAGGCCATGGCAGTAACATGACATTGTTATGGTGAAGGAAATCCATTGCGACCCTAGCCGTGTGAGGACGAGCGTTGTCCTGTTGAAATGTCAATCCCGGGCCATGACGTTGCAGGAAAGGAATGACCACAGGCCTCAGAATCTGATCTCTGTAGCCAACACCAGTGAGATTGCACTGAACAACCACCAAAGGGGTCTGGTGCCGTGCTGTTATCCCACCCCAAATCATCACAGAGCCACCTCCACAACGATTCCTCTCCACAATACAGTTACGTGCATAACGTTCTCCCAAACGCCGGTAGACACGTTGGCGCCCGTCACTGTGGGAAATGTTGAACCTCGATTCATCTGTAAAGACAACATTTCTCCACCATATTCGAGGTTGGCGAACATGATTTCGACACCATCTTAGACGGTTGACTCGATGACGGTGTGTCAGGATGGGACGTATGGCAGGGCGTCGTGGTCGAATCCCGTACTGACATAAACGATTCCTGACAGTGTGGGGATGGATACGGCGCAGTCCAGGAATTGTCTGGGCCGTCGTTACTGCCGTTTGGAACCTGTGTCAGAGATGTGTAACTCCAATCCATCTGTCCTGTCTTGGCGTCGTTACTCGGGGACGTCCTGAACGTGGGTGGTCGGCAACGTCATTTGTGTTCTGATAACGCCTCACCAATGCCGCTATTGTGTTACGATGGCATTGGAAATATGTTGCCACCTATTGTTGCCTCATTCCCGCTCGGATCATTCCAATGGCTTCATAATGCTGTGCAGCTGTCAATCTTGGCATGATTTGCTTGTGATATGCTTGTGTCTGCGCCTGAGAAGTTTTGAATCTTTGAATGACAAAGATCACGATGCACGTGCAGGCCCCCATCAATGACGTCATATCGCATGGCACGTGCATGAGCGTTTGAATTTCTCCAATAATTGCTGTGTTCAAACCTATATTTCATATATGGACGGTGTGCCCTTATATCTATATTTTCTCCGTGCACAGTTTCTTTATGTGGCTAGTATATATATATATATATATATATATATATATATATATATATATATATATATATATATAATAAAACAATAAAGTCCACGTTAGTCCATCATCTTCTTTATATCAGTTTCATACATAGTACTTTCGCTGTCGCATGACAGCTCTTCAGTGTAACTGACAATGACATATAATGACGTCATACTTATGATGACGTCATAAATTACAACTGGGACGTCATAATGTATTTACACTCTCCATCGACGACACCAAGTTATTTAACAATTGTAGGGAGACATTTGAATTAAATATACAGTATTTGTAAAGTAACAGTGTAACATTTACGATTGAAATGACAAATCTATTAATACATTCTAGAGTTCAATTTTGGTTTCATCAATTGGATAAACATTTGTTCTTTTTCCAGTCTCAGCTGCTTGTTACTTGTATACAATTTATAAAACGGAAAATTGTAAAATTCCCGTTTCCGCAATCATCAATGTGTTTGCTGACACCTAAGCATCGAACATTAGGGTCTCTAATCTGCTGTTTGTGTACAGTGACTCTATCTTTTAATTCCATGCCGGTTTCACCGATGTAGTTTTCGCCGCATCCCGAACATCTCATAACATACACCACATCTTTGCTGCGGCAGTTCATGTCGGCTTTCACATTGAAACCCTTGCCATTTGCAAAAAGGAAAGTAGTACCTTCACTTATGATGTTACACGTGCCGCATCTTGGCGTGTTACATCTACATGTACTTACACATGGTACACTCTCTGTACAAGAATATTTGGATGGACAAAGAATTTGCTTGAGATTTTTGGTTGCCTGGTATTTTTTATAATTGTAAATTTATTCAGTCATATATATGTGTGTGTGTGTGTGGGTGTGGTTTCAATTTTAATGTTCCATTATATAGATAGATAGATAGATAGATAGATAGATAGATATAGATATATATAGATATATATAGATATATATGTATGGTTTCAGTTTTAGTGTTTCTTCTATATATTAAAGATACACTAAAATTGATCAAATTTGGCCATATAACCGTATACTTAATATTTGCAATGGATACGTATGGATAAGTGTCGATTATCGGCAAAAAAGGTTAGCTTATTTGGGGAACTCACCCTTTAAGACGGCCAGGAGATACGTTGCCTATTTACGTTGTAATTTTGAAATGTACATTATGGTTTAATTGTAAGGCGTGTGTATTCAGTTAGATGGTATTCATGTGATATTATAGATAGTATAATAGAGTTTGATTATAAATCCAGTTCGTGAAAAAAACAGAAAAATGTAAATAATGGCTATATATGTTTTATGTATCTCTTTCTTACACCTAATGTAGTATAGTGTTGTATGTCATGTGTTTATTGTGCTACAGCAATGCGTCAGTGACTGATGTTTGCTTAACGCCGTTTGGCGGGCTTTTTTGAGATTCGCAGGGCAAGAGCAGTTTTTTGTTCCGTCAACCATAATCTCTGTTTCGAAACAATCAGGTATGCCTGTACACTCTGAAGCCGCATTGGTGATGACAATTACAGTAAAAGTGAAATATCTCAAGTCCATATTTGCATGTTTCTGATGAAAACATCTTAATCTAATGTACAATTGGTATTACCGATGGATGCTATAAGGAAGTCAGATCTGTAACGGATGGAACCGCCTCCACGGTGAAATGAATAGAGAGTCTGCCCGGAAGTTCGGACGTTTTGCAGGTCGACGTTTAAAAGATGGTACTTCTGGCGCTCGGTATTAACGGGATGGACAAGGACTGTATCGGAATCAGCTTACAGTAAACTACGGTTATAACGAACGCAAAGGGACCACTAATTTTAGTTCGTTATAACCGTAGTTCGTTATACGCCTATATACCGCAGCAAATAGTCGGGACAAAAAAGTAAGTTCGTTATATCCGTCAGTTCGTTATAAGCGTGTTCGCTATAAACGTAGTTTACTGAGTGGGGTATGCATGTTAATCCGCGGCTACACTCCATTTCACGCAAATAGTTCCACTTATCGGATACACGAAAATGCCCGCATACAATTACACCGGCCGTCAACTAATTGTGCCGTATTCATTTCAGTTAACTGAATGCTATTGCGTGTACCTTCGAAACTGATATTTATTCTGACAAAATACGGAATACAGTTGAGAAACCAGGACAAACGTATGAATAGCACGTTTGCAGTAGGATATCTTGCTCAGCGTTGTCAGAGCCGTTTCATAAGCGGAGGCGAGGGGACACAAAGACTTCTGTTTGAGGATACATACAGGTGAGCTTCGTGTTGCATGAGGTACATTTGTATCAAATACCGATATACTAGAAAAAGATTCGTAGTGTCTTGTGTCTGTGACGTGTAATTTGTATATTATACCAGTGACGTTTTGTCATTTTCATGAGTTTGATAGAAAAGAATGAACCCCCTCGTATACTTCTATACTGTTAAACAATGTATGTAAGAGTTAGTTGAGTACTAAATATGATTAACTTTGTTCACTAAAATATGAATACGAAATGTTATACTCTACGCACCAAAGCGACGTAAAATCTATAAGCGATGCTTACCATGTATAAAGAGAACAAATCATGTGGGCAGATAACCAGTGTTGGATGGCATTCTCAAAGAGTTCTATCAAAAGACATTGCAATAACCTTGACAGATTTAATTGAACAGACAATGATACTGCAACCTGAAAGTAACAAATGGAGCAGTGCAATGATACGGACAAATTACTGCCACGATTATGTCCGAGCTTGTTAGGTTGGGCTGAAAAGGTATTGTTAATCACTGACGCTCACAGAGGGCCGCCATTTTGATTGCAACACGTGTGTGTAATCGGCTTGGCGATAGGAGAAGTGTCTGTGGTCGTTAAAATGAGTTAAATTTTGTGTCATGATACTTGAATGAATACATTTAATGCATTTGCGAAACAAAAACATGAGTTTTGAGTAAAGGAACATATTCTCGCCCATGGGCCAAACCTTTTTCTCGCCCATGGGCGAAATATTTCAATATCGCTATAAACAGTTGAATTAAGTTAAAATTAGTTAAATTTTGTGTCATGATACTTGAATAAATACATTTAATGTATTTGCGAAACAAAAACATGAGTTTTGAGTAAAGGAACATATTCTCGCCCATGGGCCTGCCCATGGGCCTACCCATGGGCCAGTCTTCGCCCATGGGCAGGCCCATGGGCGAGATAGTGTAAATATTGAGTTTTTTAACAATTTTTTTATTTTTTTTCTTCCTTGGTATGTTCCCATGAAAACAGCATGTTTAATTTTGTAAATACCTTTGATCGAGAGTCGGCAAAGACCGTAGAGTTTCTGGACTTTTGGGTTTCCAGAATTAAAATGGGACGTGTTTATTGTTAATCACTGACCCTCACAGAGGGCCGCCATTTCGATTGCAACACCTGTGTAATAGGCTTGGCGATAAGAGAAGTGTGTGTGGTCGTCCGTCGCTGAAGATATATATGTCGGTCAGTCACAAGACTATACACAAGCACAGATAGGCATGTATATGGATACACAATATTATCATGGTTGAGATGGCAGGTATGCATTGTATCGGACACTTGCGTTGCTAGATATTCGTGTAACATACAGGCTTGTACAGATTTCGGATCATAACAGGTGAAGGTCTTGGACATTTAGAATTATACTTGAAAAACGAGCATAAAATTCTGGTATGCGTAAGAGACATCAGGCTGCAGAGACATATTCAGATTGAAGCATAATGTGTCATATTTAGTATAACTATGTAAGCTGTATTGAAGGATGCTGTAATCATGTAACACTGTAAGCATCTTGAACAAAACATGAATGAAATGATTCATTTACTTTCAGGTATAGGTCATTCCATGATTCGGCACTCGTGAAGAGCAACCTCCCCGTGGTGAGTGCTGGGTAACGCTAATAGCTCTTCCCCCGTGTGGACTCAGGGTAGAATTTGTCCACAGCACCCCATTGCTGGTCGTAAAAGGCGACCAAATTGGGCAACCCGTTTGCCGTGGGTTGCGCCCCTGTGTCGGCGGAGGACGGGATTCTGGTGGTTGAGGGCATTGGAGCCAGGAACAAGTGTTCCTTTTGCCCAACACACCACTTCGACCCTTACTTCGCCTAGACGGGTGGTAGAATTGGCCCGATTCTATCAATCGGCTGGTCACGTCATGCCCTAGCATGAAATACATGGCTATATTATTAAGAATATAATTGCACGCTAAACTTTGTTATCAAAATCATTGTTTTGTTCCTGTTTGCCTAGAGTCGTATGCCAGAAGGCGGTGGCTCATGAGCCAATCTGGAGATAGAGACCTCTGAATTCTGTGTTTCTTGGGGAAAGTGTTATGGGCCGAACCAGCCTGACGCTTATTCTTTTTGATCTCATAGCTTTTCAAGTCTATATTTTCTGGAGTATAACACCTCTGTACCCCTGGTGTTGCAGGTTGGCTTCCACTGTGACATCGTCCTTGTTGACACTCGATGGCGGGTGGGGAGCAGGGGTGCTGAATCACTACATAACACCATGGCTCACCACAATCAATCTGGTTCTTTCAAAACAAATAAACGTCGTCATGTCGATTCTATAACGTCTGACGAAGAAGAAACATCAACTGAGATTGCAGATTCTTCGCCGAGATTCATTGTCATCGCATCTGCTGATGGCAATCCTTTAAAACTAAATCCTTTCGCTATCTTGAAAGGCATTCAAAGTGCCTGTGGAGAAGTTACCAATGTTACACGTCTTCGTTCTGGTTCCATCCTTGTGGAATGTGCACGGAGACAACAATCTGTCAATCTGCTGGGTCTACAGCAGTTTGTTAACACCCAGGTTGTTGTTTCGGTGCACAGGACACTGAATTCAAGTAGAGGCATTGTCAGGGACCGCGCACGCTGTCTTTCTGACATGGCAGAAGAAGAGATTGCTGCTGAATTGAAACATCAAGGGGTCACTGCTGTTAAGCGGTTCAGCAGAAAATCAGAAGATGGAAAATTTATCCCAACTAACATGTATCTTTTTACTTTTTGTCTTGCTAAAATACCAAATTCCATTAAAGCCGGTTACTTTCACATCGGAGTGGAGGTTTATGTTCCAAATCCTCTCCGGTGTTACAAGTGTCAACAGTTTGGACACGGGGCAAAAACTTGCACTCGCAAGGCCAGATGCTTCCGTTGCAGTGGAATTCACGAAGGTTCCGAGTGCACAGATGATGTCAAGTGTGCCAACTGCGATGGGGAGCATGTGGCCTCATCCAAATCATGTCCAGTGTTCGTATCAGAATCACAGATCTTAAAACTGAAGCACACGCAAAATATTTCTTACTCTGCTGCCAAACAATTGGTACAACTTCCATCAAAATCACCCGCAAATATCACTTATTCAGCTGCGGTCTCTTCTCTGCCGCCAGTTCTCAAAATTACTACAGCCTCTACATCCTGCCAGACTTTGATCTCTTGGGTAAAAGATGACCAGTTTACCATCGACGATGCACAGACATCTCAATCTATGAAATCTACTTCAGCTTCCCAGACAGACCATCTAACATCAGCACCTCAGATTCTGCAAACTAAGAAAACAGTACCTCCATCAGAACCCAGCCATGTGAAAGTCACCAAAAACATTCAGGGCGAAGCCCATCTGACTAAAACAGAAAAAAAGAAGTTAAAAAAGAAAAGGGCTCTCCAGCACTCTTGCTGACACCACAGTAGAGGTTCATAATCCATTTGAGCCTCTAGCGATGGAGGTCAGTCCCTCACTCCCGGTTCGTGGGAGTGGACCTCCCTCTCACTCAAGAACTCCAGTTGAGCCTCCATGAATGGCTCCAATACTCTTATTCAGTGGAATTGCAGGGGACCAAAGAATAATTTTAATGATTTACAGTTATTGATACAGGATTTTAAACCATCAGCATTTTGTTTACAAGAAACGTATTTTAAAGGTAATGATCAAATCAATTTGAGGCAATATGATGCATATAACTTCTTTTCTCCTCCAGGACCTAGGGCTACTGGAGGATCGTCAGTGTTGGTGAGGCAGGGTGTCATACATAGCCCTGTTCCACTTAATACTCCACTTCAAGCTGTTGCAGTCCGTTTAAGCCTCAACATTGTTTTCACATTGTGTTCGCTTTATGTACCTCCATCTTCTACTCTTCACCAAACTGATCTTCAGGCACTCTATGACCAGCTCCCCAAGCCCTGTATCATTATGGGCGATTTGAATGGGCATAATCCACTTTGGGGTAGTGCTGACACGAACAGTAAAGGTAAGCTATTAGAAGATTTCATTTCGAACAACAGTTTATGCATCTTTAATGATAACTCTAAAACTTATTTACATCCTGGAACAGGCACATATTCTTCTCTTGATTTATCACTTACCAACTCCGATCTGTTGAATGACTTCGAATGGTCAGTCCACGACGACCTTTGTGGAAGTGACCATTTCCCGACTATTCTTCAAACAATAATTCCAACTGATGTTCCACCATCATTACGATGGAACTTCACAAAGGCTAACTGGTCTTTGTTCAAATTACTTTGTACGAGCAAATTAAATCCTGGTCTTTTTGTTGATGTTCCTGATTCTATTACGGTGTTCACTGATGAACTGTACAAAATAGCTGATGATTGTATTCCAAAGTCCTCTGTAAATCCACACGTCCGTAAACCATGGTTTAACAATGACTGCAGGCAAGCTAGGAAGGCACGGAAAAAGGCTGAGCGTTATTTCCGTCGCCATCCGATGGTCCATAATTTGAATCAATTTCAAATGCTACAGCCAGGCGTACTTTTAAACATAATAAACGCCAATCTTGGCGTGATTATGTTTCAAAAATAAATTCACGAACGCCCATGTCTAAGGTATGGAATATGATACAGAAAATTAAAGGTAAGGGTTCGAAATCTAGCGTCCACCATCTCAAGAATGGGGATGACCTATTAACTAACAAATCGGATATTGCAAATAAACTTGGTGAAACGTTAGCAAAACACTCTTCCTCCTCAAACTATGTATCTAAATTCCAAATATACCAAAAACAGCATGAAAAGAAAACTATTAATTTTAAATCAGATAATGGGGAAGATTATAATGAAGTACTTTCAATCCATGAGCTTCATACTGCTCTTGATCAGGCTCACGATACTGCTACAGGAGCTGATGGTATACACTATCAACTCCTGAAGCATTTACCAGAACCGTGTCTAGAAACCCTTCTGTTAATTTTTGATGATATCTGGACTTCAGGTGAGTTTCCTTCTTCCTGGCGTGATGCCATAGTTGTACCCATACCAAAACCTGGACGGGATCATACTGATCCATCAAATTATAGACCCATTTCACTGACCAGCTGCGTTTGCAAAACCATGGAACGTATGGTCAACAATAGATTAACATGGTACTTGGAATCTAATAATTTACTTACAAATATTCAGTGTGGTTTTAGAAAGAATCGAAGTACTGTTGACCATTTAGTTCGGTTAGAGTCATTTGTAAAAAATGCAATAATTAATAACCAGCATGCAGTGTCTATCTTTTTCGACTTGGAAAAGGCGTATGACACTACCTGGAAACACGGGATTTTAAAAGATTTACATGATTTTGGATTGAGAGGCCGTTTGCCTCAATTCATATCCAGATTTTTAACTGACAGACAATTTCAAGTCCACGTGGGCTCAACCCTGTCTGATCATTATCATCAGGATCAGGGTGTCCCACAGGGCAGTATTTTGTCTGTTACACTATTTAGTATTAAGATAAATAGTCTCTCTAAGGTTTTAAATGACTCCATTGATGGATCTTTATTCGTGGATGATTTTAACATATCATGTCGTGGTAAAAACTTGCATACTATCGAAAGACAATTATGTCTAAATAAGATAAATAAATGGTGTTTAGAAAATGGTTTTAAATTTTCAAAATCCAAAACAAATTGTATCCACTTTTGTAGGAAATACAAACCCCATAAAGACCCTGATTTAATTTTAGTTAGCACTCCAATTAAAGTAGTAAAAGAGGCTAAGTTCTTGGGTCTTATTTTTGTTCACCATTTAACGTTTTTACCTCACATAAAATATTTGAAAAATAAATGCCTGAAGGCCCTTGATCTCCTAAAAGTTGTTTCAAATTCCAAGTGGGGAGGGGATCAGAAAACCCTCCTTCAACTGTACAGAGCACTTATTCGCTCTAAACTTGATTATGGCTCCCTCATCTATGGTGGAGCCTGCAAAAGTAATCTTAAACTTTTGGACTCTATCCACCATCAAGGTCTGAGACTCTGTCTTGGATCTTTCCGAACTTCTCCTATTGACAGTCTGTACGTTGAGGCTGATGAACCATCCCTCAAACAACGCCGAATTAAATTATCCTTACAATATGTCACTAAATTACGCTCTAATAACTCGAATCCAGCATATGACTGTGTTTTTCACCCCCTTTATGAAAATCTCTATAATAAAAAAATCATCGGTTCTCCCCCCACTTGGAATAAGACTTCAATCTGATATTTCTGCCGCTAAAATTAATCTTGATGCTATAGCCCCAACGCAGCTTTTGTCTTCTCCACCTTGGCAGTTGGTAAAGCCAGAGGTGGATCTGACATTAACTAAATTAAAGAAATCGGAAACAAATCCACTTATTTATCAACAAAAATATAATGAATTAAGAAACACATATAATACTTACAAATCTATATTTACTGATGGATCCAAGGATAGTGGCGCTGTTGCTAGCGCCACTGTCATTGGATCCAGGACTATCTCCTCCAGATTACCCGACAATAGTTCTATTTTCACAGCTGAGGCCAATGCCATTGTAACAGCTTTACAATATATCAGTAAACAGTCAAATTATCAGAAGTTTATCCTATTTTCCGATTCTCTTTCTTGCCTGCAGGCTATCCATAACATATCATGTCAACATCCACTTTTAATCAAAATTATTGAATTATTCAATGAACTTGCTACTGGCCAATACGACATCGTCTTTTGTTGGTTGCCCAGTCATGTGGTCATCAAAGGCAACTCAATGGCTGATGCTGCTGCAAAAGCAGCACTCAACAAATCTGTGACACCACTTCTTATCCCATATACCGATTATAAACCTGTAATCAGATCTTATATTTGTGATCTGATGCAAAAGAAGTGGGACACCCAAGTCGGTATCAATAAATTACTTGAAATTAAACCAAATATTGGTTACACCTACTTGGGCTGTCAGTCCAGATTTGAAGAGGTCATTATGCGACGATGTCGTATTGGCCATAGCAGGTATACACACGAATATCTTTTAAAAGGTGAGGATCCTCCATTTTGTATCCCTTGTGATGAAAGAATCACCGTCAAGCATGTCCTGCTTGATTGTGTTGATTTTTCCATCACAAGGGATAAATATTTCAAAGTTTCATCCTTAAAGGATCTTTTTAATATCAGTGTTCATTTAATTATTGACTTTTTAAAAGAAATTGAATTGTTGCTAAAATTTTGATTGATATGTTTTGTATATAGTATAGTTTTTATAATTGGTAAAATAAATTTGTGAACTGTGATTGTTAGTGGCTGTATTCTCGAAGGGGGTTGAAGTAGTGTAAAATTATTGTCCCCCTGAGAGGGTATGTAAGACCACGTCTTTCAAAGTCTATTTATTTCTACCACGTTCTTAATAGTAGTATATATGTTCATTTAACTTTGGCTAAATTTGTCATAATCGCCAACAGCTAAAGGGATGATGTAAATCCAGCTGGGGTCCATGCAGGTAGCAACAGTACTGTAAGTCCCCATGGACCCTAGCATGGTGATCTACCTTCAGCTGCTGGCGATCTAGAGCCTGTTTTTATCTTGTATCGTTATGTATAGTGCTATTCTCTTTTATAATTCCGTACTAGTTTTATATCTTTTTCTGTGATGATCTAGTAATTTTACTGTCCTTCGTTGGCAAGTTTTTATACAAGTTTCAATGTATGTATTATGTTTAACTATTGATAGTCACGATATGGCTGAAATATTGCCGATGTGACTTAAAATTTAACTCACTCACTCACTCATTCCATGATTCATGCTCCAGCATTGGTATTGATCGGAAAGTACTTCAAGAAGAGAAGAGGCATTGCCACAGCAGTTGCCATGTCTGGAATTAGTATTGGGGGCAGCGTTTTCCCGCCCCTCGTATCTTTTTTATTAGATGAATATGGTGTCAGAGGAAGTATGTTGATCCTAACAGGACTGACAATGAACAGGTGGGTCGGGGCTGCGTTGTTTAGACCATTAAGTTTCTTTCAAAAAAGGACCCATCTGTCATGAGTGAAGGGCAAAAACATGACCAAAGACAAGGCAATGAAAAACATGGAAATGAATATGATGTGGTTCGAGTATGTTCTGGAAAGGAACTTACTAGTTTTAATGGTGGAAAAGCAGTGGTCTCATTTGCGAGTCAATCAAATAGAGCAGAGGGACAGACTAGTGCAATTTTCCGCAAAAGTACAAGACCAGAATCAGTTGTCAGCATTGAATCACAAGTAGATTCCCTCTCAGAAAGCCAGATTAGATTGTACACAAGTAATCCAGATTTGACATCAATGTCAATGGTGGATATTACTGGAGTTAATGCTGAATCAGTTGACAATGAACAGGAATCAAAAGAAGCCAAAAGTTGTGGCATGTATGTGAAACGAGCCTTATCAGCATTTGACTTTTCCTTGTTTAAGCAACCAATGTGTCAGTTGATTGTTGCATTTGTTCATTTGGGGGTAATATTTAGATTGTTTGGAGTCTACCTTCCCTGGCTAATGAAAAGGGCATCTCACAAACAGATGCAGCATATTTGTTGACTTTGTCGTGTGTTCTGGATTTCTTCAGTAGACTTGCTGTCGGGTTCGTCGCCTATCTCAAATACATCAAAGTAAATCATTTGATGGTTATTGGAATACTTATATCTGGAACGGCAACACAGTTTGTCGATTTTTTCAACACGTATGCTCTTCTCGTCGTATTCTCCGTAATTGTCGGACTCTTTGGCAGTTTTTATCACTGCCTTATTCCTGTTGCCATTGTCGACTTCATGGGACTTGAAAACATGGCGAAGGTTCTTGGATTTATAGCTGTGTTCCACGGTTTAGCCATATCTGTGACGTATCCGATTATGGGTAAGATCGACATTAAATATTTTATGCTTGTAATGTTAATCTGTAATTGACCAAGAGCATTCATCGAGATACAAGTATAATAGTTCTGTTAAAAGGTACATGTAGTAGTAACATTGATAAACGTAAGGGAACACGACGTGTACATTGTTTGTTATGCACAATATACATTCTCATAATACCTTGTGCGATGCTTCCTTGACATTTGGTTGGCAGGCCATGCAAAATACCGAAATATATTGACTGATAATAAGGTGGGTGGGTCTTGCGGTGCATTCTTGCGCTGAAAGATGTCACCGAATTCGTCTACAATATGTTAGTGATATTGAATAAATACTCAGAAGTCTGCCTGAAGCTACTGGTATTTACACTGTTCACATCAATTTGTAGGTTTATACATCCAAAGACGAAACAGATTAAAGTCAGTTCTTAATATACAAATGTAGAGGTAAAAGATGTAGAAGTATTGGTCCACTCCAACAAACAGTCATAAGCAAGTGATTCAAGTTAAATATTCTTTGATTTGAACTGCAAATATGTCTGACAATAAATTTCATTATATACGATGCAAATAAATGAGGAGAGTGTGAGTCATCAAGACATATCTTCAGACCTGTATGGTATTGGCTAATGGAATGGATATGATCTTATCTATTATTGGGTATGCGATCTGATCTGGTGGGTTCTAGTGCTTGGTTGGATGGGATAGAGGCGCACGAGGTTGTTCAAGAGGTCAGGGGTCAAATTCAAAATTTGCACTTTGCGCTTTGCAGTCAGTGTCACTAATGGCAAAAAATGCAGGAATTATTCGAGGCAGAACTTCTGATGAAGTCGACCAATGTTAGATTGGCTCGTGTTGTTCTACTCATTAGTGAGAGCAGTACCGAGTTCAGTGAGACTTGTCGGTGGATTGTGACGTTGGCGCACACGTCTGCCAATGACATCCAGACGTGTTTAAAGGGGGAAAGGTCAGGGCTGGGTGCTGGCCATGGCATGTCATACATGTATTGAAGTTGGATGAATTAGATAACAATTATTAAATATGTCTAATATAGGGTCTATGAGAGTTTGGTTCCAAGAAAACAATATGCGTCTGCTCACAACCGAGTCTGAGTGACAATGGTAAATCTGATATAGCATCCCCTCAACGTGCTGTCCGTGGTCACGTGCTTCATGACTTTCAAAAAGCTATGTATTACGATTGGTTTCTTCACAAATGATTTTGTCACATAAACTACTTACTTTCATTGCCAGTTTTCTGTATTTTCGCCACATTATTTGGAATCCGTGTCCAAATTCAAATTACCAGTGCTGGTCATAGGCCAACTTACTTCAGTACTGTTGTAAATACGGTCAGGTACAATGATTTGTTTGATTGCGTGTCATCACATCTTCAAGAAGCAGCGGAGTAAACTGACTATAACAGTCCAGTTACCACCTTGCCGAAGTCCGCTGGACGTTTGAAGTTATACTTTGGCTGGACTATCAATCCAAATCCCGTAACAAAATCGACATCATGTCCGTAAACAACATGGCGACTGTCGTGCAGAGTTTGCTCCACTGCAGAATTTGCAAAGCATGTGTAACGTTAACTGGGCGTCGACAGATGTTTTCCAATTTGTTCGTGTTTGTAATCAAATTGCAACGTGCTCAACGTGATATATTCCACATGCACTTGGTGTCTGCGACAGGGAATGTGAAACTTTTCTTCGACTAATTTGATGAGATCGTCTTGACTCAACACCGCCATTTTGTTTGATGCAAATGCAAAAGTATGAAAGGTGGAGTTCATTCCGTCAATATGAGGGACATAGAAGTGACTGGTGGCGCTGCGATCGAGCCATGAAATTCCAGCCTAATTCAGCAAAGACTGAAATTGGACTTTTAGAGACAGTTAACTGCCTTGTCTCGGAGGATGCTGTCATTGTTAGTTAATTATTTACAATCAGAAGTGTCAAAAGTAGGGTTAGGTGTACATTTACTGACCCACGTCTCCATTAACTTCGGTTCCACAACTGGTTATGTTAGGCTGTATTAGCTATTGTTAAATGGAACGTTATAAAATCCTTTGTTGAAATCTGACTACTTTGTGACTTTAATGCCCTGCGTATTTTTGTTACAGGGACAATCCGTGACCTGACCAGTTCATACACCCTTTGTTTCAACTACATTGGAATATGTAACTTCATAGCTGCAATATTTGTACTTTGTGTACCGCTCGTCAGACGTCGGGCGAGCAGAATGAAGTCAGAGAGTTCCCCTATGGACATTGAAGAAAACCGACCACTGAAAAGCCAGTGATGTATCAAGGGCGTTTTGTGCAACTATAAACGTTGAATAAACTGTTTTACAAAGACACATGCCACATGTCTGTGCGTTGAACGCGTATCTTTATATTATGTGCGAGTGTTATGCTTATATTGATTTTTTTAAATATGTGTGATGATATGTATAACTCAAATAATACAACTATTGATATCTTCATATGCCATCGGAAAACCCATATATATTTCAACAGTTTTATGGACTAGCTGTCTCTTGCGAATGAATGATGTGCAAACACGAAACTATATTTTAGTCGCAAATACAAGGGGTGGTGAACCGTCCCAGCGTGTTAGGCAGGGAGGATTTACGTTTCAAGGTTTTACATTTGTAATGAACTAATTTAATTTACTGGTAGACAACTACACAAAAGAGAATATGATAGGATATGCCATGTTTCTCTCATCGAGTGAAAGGGGTAAAAAGAGATATTCGACACTCGACACATGAAATGTCCTATATCACTTAATACAACCTTTTGTGACGTTTTGGCATCAGTTTGTGATGTCATTAATAACGTAGACGTTATACTACTGTGCTCAACATTGGACAAAGTAAGGTCATCAGAGGCGGATACAGCTCTTTTAAAAAGGGGGGTGCACAATTAAAATCTATTAATAATCTTTGGTGGTAATTTATACACACACACCCCACCCACACACACACACACCCACACCCCCACCCCCACCCCCACCCCCACCCCCACCCCCACCCCCACCCCCTCTGTATCCGCCCATGGTGATGTTGCTTCAACTGACCAGTCAGAATTTAAAATCACTGTAATGTCATTTCGGAACGATTTTAGCACTTACTCAAAATACAATGGTACGGATCTAGATATGTGCATGTAATGTTTCTTATATAGCTAGGCTACCTACCCACACTATTAAGGAGCCAAGAATAACCCAAAGGCCACTTGCCGTATCATACTCCTCCATGGTCTCAACTCTCAAGTTTGTTTTCAAGTGCAGGCACTTCGGATGTCTTTTCCAACCTCCCATATAAAACACTGTTGAAAGTTAAGTTCTGTTAACAGCCAGAGATCATCATGTATGTGCATTGAAACGGTCATACAGACAGTATTTAAATAATCATTAACAAATGTCGCCATGAGTAAGAAGGAGGCCGTCGCCAAAGCAAAGAGTAAATAATACAGTGCTCACCAAAATAGATGTTTGATTACGGAAGAAGAAGAAAGAGGAAGATAGTGATCTTTATTCCAGTGTCACGCATAAACAAACATATACATTGTTGGGTTGATATTACAATGCCCGATCAACATGACCTATGAGACACAAAGGGTTTTAGGAAGCTTAAACCATGTATATATATATATACTCTTCAAAAAAAGAAACTTGACATAGATGTAAAACCACTTCTTGCCAATTACATTAAAAGAGAACCAAATAAGTCAAACAGAAAGATGATGTGTCTATAATTCGCGAAAACACATGCAAAGCACACAAACGTAGCGTTTGGGGATCATTTTTACAGCTTCATCCAAACGCAACCGCCTGTAAAAAACGTGCAGCACAGGATCCTGCATTTAGGTATGCAGGCCCCCCTGCTGAAAGGGTATAAAAATCCACATCAACGGCTGTTCATACAGTCCTTATAACGGCAGTAGTGGCGGTGACAGAATGCCAAGCCAGCTCAGCGGAACAACGCCATTGGGAGATTACAAGCTGGACAGGCACTTTGGCGTATCCAGACAGACAATCTCCGCACTGTTGACCCGATACAACAACACCAACATAGTTGACGACAGACCAAGGTCAGGAAGACCAAGCACAAGATCGATACATCCGGCTGCGACACCCCCGAGACGCACTACCACAGCCACGTCTACAACCACACAGATCCCTGGGGTACGCAGAATATCAGATCAAACGGTACGCAACAGGCTGAGGGAGGCTGGACTTTTTGCACGAAGACCTGTTCGACGTCATGTATTGACCCCATCTGGCGGACCGTCTGCTTTGGTGCCAACAGAGGGTTAGATGGGCACGTGGAAGGTGGAGAAATGTACTGTTTACTGACGAGTCCCGTTTCCTACTCACACGTGCTGATGGGCGCGCACGTGTCTACAGACGTCGGTGTGAACGTTACGCCCCCAACTGTGTGCAGCAGGTTGTCCCATTTGGCGTCGGGAGTGTCATGGTATGGGCCGGAATTCGTCACGGTGGTAGGACGCCTCTCGTGCATGTGGCAGGTGCCTTGACAGGTGTGCGTTACAGAGACTTGATCCTACAATCTTACGTTCTTCCTCACGTCAACGTTCATGGCGGACAGTTCCAGCAGGACAACGATCGACCCCACATTGCACGTGTTTGTCAGGACTTCTTACAGCACAACAACATCCAGACATTACCTTGGCCAGACGCACTCAGCAATATTCCAGCTATATGACGGCGGTCTGTAAATAGTCGTCTGGATCAGACAATTCAGTGATTAATATCATGAGCATCAAACCACGCAATTGGGATACGATGACATGCATCAACCAAGTCAGCGAGCCTGACCACCCGATCCCGTTAGTCGCCTTTTACGACAAGCATAGTCACCTTTTACAGCAACCAGCTAACAGAGGCACTGATAAATCGCAATGCTTTTTAGAATGTATATTTCAGAACCGTACGCCAACAACAGATATTTTACCCCCGTTTCCTAAGGTTCAAGGAAAGTATGTTTGAAGTGATGTTTCTTTTTTCGGTTTATAAGTCAGATAAAACACTTCCCCTTGGGCTTTTATGATATTTAAAACCTTTAACCGCGGAGGCATATTAAAAACCCTCAGACGCGCTTAATCCTACTCATAAAGGTTTCCACCCTTGGCGAACTGGGCTGGAATTTCTGAGTTACATTATGGCTGGACTGACGAGTTTATGCGTAGTCCAATCAAAATCGCGTCACGAAATCGACATCTGGTTCGAAAACAACATGGCAACTACCGTGCAGAATTCGGTTGGGCATCGACAGATATTTTCGAAATCTTTTTCTGTTTTAATCAGCTTGTTAAAGTGATTTGATGCTCTTCGCGAGGGTACAATATGGATCTTGATCATCGATCAGATCGTCTTGATCGCAGCCATTTTGTTTAAAGCAAATGCAGGTGATATGAGTGGTGGAATCTGATTGGTCAATAGGATGGACTTAGAAGGGACATAACCATGTTATTCATAAATTGTGTCTACTTTGAGGGGTAGTTAACTGACCATAAAAGTCCAGTTTGAACTCTTTCCGAACAAGGCTGGGATTTCTGAGTTATATTGTTGTTGGCCTGGCGAGTCTGTTCATACATCGTGACATGCAGTCGAATAAAAATTCGCGTAATGTCCATGAACAAAATGGCGACTGTCGTGCAGATTTCGGGTGACTGCAGGATTTGCAAAGCATGTGTACCGTCTACTGGGCGTCGACAGGTATTTTCCAAGTTTTTCATGTTTGGATCAACTTGCCCAAGTGAGTGATGCTCTTCGCGAGGTATGGCCTGTTACTGATACAGATCTTGATTATCGATCAAATCGTTTTTACTGAGCGCAGCAAGTTTGTGATTTGAGAGGTGGAATCTGATTGGTCAATAGGAGGTTCATAGAAGTGTCATAACTCGTAATAGCCACTGGGGGCGCAACGATCGAGCAGAAATTCCAGCCAAGCTCGGTAAGCGTGGACACCGGACTTTTATAGTCGGTTACCTCCCTTGCCTCGTGAGGCTGATGGAAATTGGTTTGTTGCATTTGTTTACTTTATTGATGCAATTTTATTTCTCGGGGTGCGAATGTCTATTCTTCTTTTTGATGAAACTGGAAGATATCATATTTTTTCATTATCCAGTCCTCATTAGTACCACTCCAAGATAGGAGTAGGAGTCCATTACCTCAACGAAATGATGTTTCTTTCTTTTTTCGGTTTATAAGTCAGATAAAACACTTCCCCTTGCGTTTTTATGATATTTAAAGCCTTAAACCGCGGAGGCGGGTTTTAAATATCATAAAAACCCTCAGACGCGCTTAATCCTACCAATAAAAGTTTCCACCCTTGGCGAACTTGGCTGGAATTTCTGAGTTATATTTTGGCTGGACAAACGAGTCTATGCGTACTCCAATCAAAATCGCGTCACGAAATCGTTATCCGGTTCGTAAACAACATGGCAACCATCGTGCAGAATTTTATTTCTCGGGGTGCGAATGTCTATTCTTCAATTTGATGAAACTGGAAGATATCATATTTTTTCATTAACACTAAAACGTTGCACTTTAAACTGGTTAAACCTTATCATCTTACGCCTGACCCGTGAAGATCCGGGGTAGAATAGGTCTTCAGCAACCCATGCTTGCCGTAAAAGGCGACTATGCTTGTTGTAAGAGGCGACTAACGGGATCGGGTGGTCAGGCTCGCTGACTTGGTTGATGCATGTCATCGTGTCCCAATTGCGTGGATCGATGCTCGTGATATCAATCACTGGATTGTCTGTTCCAGACTCGATTGTTTACAGACCGCCGTCATATAGCTGGAATATTGCTGAGTGCGGCGTTAAACAACAAACAAACCTACTTGCAAGCGAATTTCTGAACAAGATTAACTGGGTAATATAGGTACATTTGTAACTACACAGAGAAAAGTTACTTCGTTTAGGGGGGCACGGGTGGCCCACTCGTCTCCGTCCCTTGGGCACGCCAGAAACCTATGATTGTGGGTTCGAATCCCGGTTCGCCCCGATTATGTTTCTAGGTTTGTCAACACCATACCCGTGCTCGTGGGTTTCACCGAAGTGGTAAACGTCTAAGACCTGCATCACTTCGGGCTTTCCTCCCACATTAAGCTGACACGCCGTGATATAACTGGAATACTGTTAAAAGCGGCGTTAAACCCAACTCACTCACTCACTCACTATTTCTTTTAATCTAGGTCTCGGCCATGCGTGGACATAGCAAAGGGATGCAACAAGCACAGAATGGTATCTTTAGATCCAAAGACTGCTTTCAGCAAGACAACGCTAAGCTTCAAAATGGATCATTCACGTGTACATATTCTTTGTTTAAACAAAACTTTGTCTGTGAAACTTACCTACATTGTAATGTGAGTGAGTATGGTTTTACGCCGCTTTTAGCAATATTCCAGCAATATCACGACGGGGGACACCAGAAATGGGCTTCACACATTGTACCCATTTCGGGAATCGAACCCGCGTCATCAGCGTGACGAGCGAACGCTTTAACCACTAGGCTACCCGACCACCCCTACCTACATTGTACTAACATAATGAAAATAGGGACAGCTGTATCAGAATTCATTTTAATAATTTATGACGATGTATCATGAAGGAAAGTTAAATTCAAGAAAAAAATAACACCATGTGTTAATAATTTGTGACATGTATTATAGTTTGAGAAACCACTTTTTTTCACCAAAAGTACATATATTTTACATCTAGACATAAATTCGTTTTATTGTCATCAATCACTGTCACTGGTGAGTGAGTTTGGTTTAACGCCGCTTATAACAGTATTTCATTGCTATCACGGCGTGTCAGCTTTATGTGGGAGAAGAGCCCGAATTGATGCAGGTCAACGACGTTTACCACTTCGGTGAAGTCCACGAGCACGGGAAGGTGCACATAATGCGCAGACCCAGACGACGGGGCCAAGCGTGCTCCCTTCATGAATACAGATTATTACCATCTGTACTGGGTCGGCGGCGAATAGGTAAGAATGAGTTGTGTCCCTTACCAATACCAGGATCCGGTATTTTGGCAGACATTTTTCCGAATAACTATTTAAGGCCAACTATGCCGGTATTCGCTGTTCGGAGTTGCGTCCCATAGTTGTTCCAGGATCCGTTGATAGTTGTACTCTCCCTGCTGATAAGCATACGCATTAGACCTGCATTTTTTAAGCTTACCTTCCAATTCAAGACGAGATATAACGGGCATGTCATTCAAAGCAGTGTTAAACAGTCAATGGTTGTTTGTTTGTTTGTTGTTTAACGCCGCACTCAGCAATATTTCAGGTGTATGACGGCGGTCTGTAAAAAAATCGAGTCTTGACCAGACAATCCAGTGATCAACATCATAAGCATCGATCCACGCAATTGGGATCGATGACATGCATCAATCAAGTCAGCGAGCCTAACCACCCGATCCCGTTAGCCGCCTCTTACAACAAGCATAGTCGCCTTTTACGGCAAGGATGGGTTGCTGAAGACCTATTCTACCCCGTATCTTCACGGGTCTAAACAGTCAATGATGTTACTTCGTTTGACAAACTGTTAGATTTATTTGATATATTAAAAAAGTACGGCCTATAAGTCACAAGAAAGCAAAATTAGGCCACAATGCAGTTCGCCGACTTCCGGTATTGTTGATTCCTGTGAAGTCCCGAATAACAAAAAATTATGCTGGTCTAAAGAGCCGAATCACGAGGATCGAATGGTTACAATGTCTGACCTGACTTAGTTCTCAGTGCTCATGTTATCAAGCACTGGTTTGCCAGGCCGAGATTCAAGTATCTTCAGGTCGCCATGACCTATCTTAAATACTAGTAATGTTGACTGTATCAAAACATTTGAAGCCCTATCCTCGCTCTGTTGCCTCAGATAGCTGACTCATTTGCATGTCACTGTGATCACGTGATACATTTGCATACAAATAGAAACAATGACGCATACGCTCATGTTTATTTATAGCTGTCACATGAGTAGATACGCCCCCTCCGATTTCACCATAACAGCTATATATTGACATCTGACTGACAGATGTTCATTGCAGCGGACGCGAAGGGTCGCAACTACAACAGCTGAAATATACAACGCTTAGACAACTCGTAGACAACAGAATGAGCCAATATCCAGGTAAATATTCAACAAATCATTGTTATGGACAATCTGCTTGTGAAATTGACACACGAGTCGAAATATTTGTAGCCGTTATTTATCAGGCTCACGGAAAATTATACAAGGAAGAAAATAGATATCCCTGAATTATTTGTAATATTGTCGCAAAATCATACTTGTTTATAAACGTGAACACTATTAATGAATTATTATATATCAATACCAAATAACATCAGCACTGTTCACTGATGTTGGATTTTTAAAATATATTCCATTTTAAACGTTTTACAACTGCTTTTGTAAATTTATATCTAAAACGGATTTTTTTCATTTCAGGCTACCCTACCGGCTACGCACCTCCCCCCGGACAATACCCCCCTCCACAGCCCTACCCCGCCCCCACCGCACCCCCAGCACCGTACGCCCAGCCCCCAGCGGGATATGCTTATCCCCGTCCACCTGTCCCTCCCCCCGTCCACACGCACTACGTTGTAGAGCCTCCACGTACCATCATCGTTGATGTAAGTATACTTGTATTTTATAGAACTTCCTGGTCATGACCTGTCTTATCCGGAAACCTGTTAATCTGGACGATTTTCATTTGGGGGCAGAATACATAGGCTGATGAATCTAACGATTATTTCGTGCGAATATATATAATCTCAATTAAAGCATGTAAACCGAGGTGTCCGGATTAATAAGGTTCAATATTTAACACTTTATTTCGAAATTCGAGTGACGAATGTAAATTCTCGAGATAATTCGAGTTAATTGAATACAAAATTTAGATCATGATTTCCAACTGAATATGTCCTCGATAGATTTTCTTTTCAATTTCACTGCTTAAAACCAATTGTATGTAAAAAAAAGTATTTCTAGATTATGGAACTAATAAATATAACTATTGTTTATAAGGGTTGGACTAGCGAGAGTTTCACGTGATTCTCTTTGTCTAATGTGCAGGAACATGTACTTTGACAGTCCAAAGACTAGTGTCGATATCACATGTCCTAATTTCCTTATCAAGCCCGTTCAGGTCAAGGTCGCATGTTTCTGTTTATGACTAACGATAACAAACAACCAGACATATTTGCCTCAATTTGGAATTGCGGATGTATAAATCCTATTGTATAGGCCACATGGTCAGACAAGTTGGACAATTAACAATGTGATACACTACTTCCTTATGAATATTTCCTGGTTCCAAGTTCCTGGCTGGGAAACTCAAAACATATTGAAGTTTCCATTTTGGAGAATCTCTTTACTTTTCCATCGATTCGTACAGACAACTTCGGATATAACGAACATCATTTTGTTATATCCGAAGTTCGTTATGCGCATGGACAATAACGTACACTCCCAACTGAATGCGCGCACATTTTGCTTCATGATATCTGACTGCTCGCGATCGTAATAGCCGGTTGTTCGTTATATTAGACTGTTCGTCACATCCGACTTTACGTAATTTCTAGCTGTTTGCAACAGCCTTTTGGTCGTATTTGTCTGTATTAGAAGACTGTTCGTAATATGCGGTTTTTCATAAAAGGCGACTGTTCGACACATCCGACTTCGTTATAACAGGAGCTAAGAGTTGATGTTAGGCCTGAGCAGTCATTCCTTTGATGTGTTAAACCATCACAAGAATCCAAAGTTCAGGGCCCACTTGCACAAAGCGATATTAGCGCTACTCCCATACTCCAACATCGACGTAGAGAGCCGAAGCGGTAAGATCGCTTTGTGCAAGTGGGTCCTGATGATCAAATGAAATGTATAAGTTATTAAACTACCAAACAACCCACTGTTTTGAAAAGAAAATGAATTTGAAAAGAAATCCCATTTAATTTAATTATTAAATCAGAACGTCTCTTTCATTTCATCAAGCCTCGGGACCTAAAGAAAGGGAACAGAGTCGAATAGTAGCCATTTATGAATATAAAAGTAGATTTTAAATTAATAACGTCACATAGGTTGGGATTACTCAAATTCGGGTCAAACAGGACCAGGTGAGGTAATGTCAATAAGTCCAGTGAAGATTCCGGGTTAGAATAGGACTTCAACAACCCATGCTTGTCGTAAGAGGCGACTAACGGGATCGGGTGGTCAGGCTCGATGACTTGGTAATGCATGTCATCGTATCCCAATTGCGTAGATTGATGCTCATGATGTCGATCACTGGATTGTCTGGTCCAGACTCGATTATTTACATACAGACCGCCGCCATATAGCTAGAATTTTGCGGCGTTAAACAACAAACAAACAAAATGTCAATAATTATCTGTTAGATTCCGTCGATGTTTATTTAATCCTGACTTCCTGAATTCCAGGACCATCACCACCACCACGGCCACCACCATCACGGGCACGGAATTGGTGCCGCGCTTGATGACCTCTTCCATGGCGGACACCACCACCATCATCACCACGGACACCATCACCATGGACACCACTGGTGATGGGTGACGTAACGTGGAAGAGCAAACCCAGCCAAAGAGAAGATTTGCATCCCTGAAGTGTAAAAATAAACCCTCACTACTCCGAGGAGAAAGTAAATAACGTGAATGAACGTCAGTTTGTAAATATATTCTATGTGCAAGATCAGAAATGAAGTGTCAGGTTAAAAAAAATATGTTCCTCATCACTGGGATGATACCCCAAAATGTGATACACTCCAATTTTGGTATTCATAAGGTTTCTAGGTTGTAGACACTTCGATTTCTGTGTATCGCCGAAATAATGCCGAGGCGACGTTAAAATTTAAATTTTAACTCAGTGTTTATCGCATAGGCTTATGACAAAATCTGAAATTGTGGCTGAGCTTGGAATGATCCTTCCCTTCGCCAAAAAGTGAAGTACGTGACCATTTTTCCAACTATTTGTATATATTAAATATTTTTACATATGCCAACGCCTCACATGAGAGTCCCTGGCATCTGAGTGTGGTACTTCAATGACTTTGATCTGTTTAGTTTGTTTTAATAAACTGTGTGCCTTTACTTCCTCGTTGTTATTATTGATATACTACCTAGCCCAGGCTCGAATATTAACAGGGGCACGGGAGGCTCAGTCGTCTAAGGCGCCGTGATTCGCTTTGCAGAGTTGCGTCCATTGGGCACGCCAGAAACCTATGATTGTGGGTTCGAATCCCGGTTCGCCCCGATTATGTTTCTAGGTTTGTCAGCACCATACCCGTGCTCGTGGGTTTCACCGAAGTGGTAAACGTCTGAGACTTGCATCACTTCGGGCTTTCCTACCACATTAAGCTGACACGCCGCGATAATAACGGAAATAAAGTTTAAAGCGGCGTTAAACCCAACTCACTCACTCACTCGAATATGAACAGGCCGCCTAGTATCGCTGGAATATTGCTGACTGCGGCGAGAAAAAATATTCATTCACTAACTCCAATATGGTTAGAATTGGAGACTGCTTTTGGTTCCAAGTTGCGCGAGCACTGGTCCTTTTGCGTGTTTGTTTGTTTGTTGTTTAACGCCGCACTCGGCAATATTCGAGCTATATGACGGCGGTCTGTAAATAATCTAGTCTGGACCAGACAATCCAGTGATTAATATCATGAGCATCGATCCACGCAATTGGGATCGATGACATGCATCAACCAAGTCAGCGAGCCTGACCACCCGATCCCGTTAGTCGCCTTTTACGACAAGCATAGTCACCTTTTACGGCAAGCATTTGTGGAAAATTTGTGGAAATGCAACCGAACTAAGGCCTTGGTGTAGTTTCATCACTCACTCTTGTCGTGTGATAATATGGGTGCCCTTGAACAAAGAGATCTTAGCGCTAAGGTGATCGTAGCTCCCATACCTTAACATAGACTTACGCCAGTCGTAGCGCTAAGGTTGTTTTGTACAACGGCGCCCTGATAAATATTCCAACTGCGGTTAAACAAGAGATTGTGAGTGAGGCCTCTATGGTTTTCGATGGCGAAGAAGCAACACTGTTTTTGGAACGTTACCCAGGCAAAGTATATTTTTTCTGTTTTGTATATGTCTGACCGCCTCCGTGGCCCGGAGGAAAGCCCGGAGAGCGGGAGGTCCGGGGTTCGATCCCCGGCCGCGTCCTACCAAAGATGTTAAAATATGGTACTTGTTACCCTGCCTGGTGCTCGGCATTAAGGGGCTAAATCAAGGACTGGTCGGCTCGGAGTCAGTATACTGTGTCTGAGTGGGGTATTCATGTTAAACTGCGGCATGGTATCTCAGTGAGCTAGCACTATAAAACCTCACCTCACCTCACCTCACCCCACCTCGGCTCTCCGTTTTTCTTCACAGACTCAGTTCTACTCTGTAGAGAGAAGCCGTTCGGGATGAGGTGAAATGGAGTTTAACGTCGCGTCCAAGATTATTGCGCTTATAGCGACGTACATGCACTTTGGTTAGTCTGTCTTACAGATACAAATATATCAACTACAGCCCATGCAAGTCTATAATGTTTGGCAAGTCTAGATTACTGCAGTATCTGAAAATGAAGAGAATCACTGGGCTCCCTTTTTATTATATTTTTATTAAGATAACTGAGCAACTGTTTTTTTCTGTACGATTTGTTCATTTCAGAGACTATATGTTAGTCTAGCACTTGGGTGTGTGTGTGGCTGCTTGTACTAATCCGAACTGATGCCGATTTATAGTGATAGCTCACTGTGATAGCATGTCACAGTTTAACACATAAATACCCAACTCAGACACAGTATACTGACTCCGAGCCGACCAGGCCTTGTTTTAGTCCCTTAATGCCGAGCGCCAGACTAGATAAGAAGGTATATCTATTGAAATGTAAAACAGGTTTAGAATCGACCCATTTAAGAACCGGTTTTGAAGAAAACCATTTCAAAACCAAGGTTTTCAAGGGACCCATTTGAAAACCTAGGTTTGAGTGAGTGAGTGAGTGAGTGAGTTTAACGCCGCTTTTAACAGTATTCCAGTTATATCGCGGCGTGTCAGCTTAACGTGGGAGGAAAGCCCGAAGTGATGCAGGTCTCAGGCGGTTACCACTTCGGTGAAACCCACGAGCACGGGTATGGTGCTGACAAACCTAGAAACATAATTGGGGCGAACCGGGATTCGAACCCACAATCATAGGTTTCTGGTGTGTCCAAGGGACGCAACTCTGCAAAGCGAATCGCGGCGCCTTAGACGACTGGGCCACCCGTGCCCCCACCTAGGTTTGAAGATGAGCTGGTTACTGATATGCTTCCCATCTAGGTTTAGTCGAGGTTGTCAGGAACCTAAAGCAATATACGGTAATACGGTGATAAGCTTATAAGTAAAATTAGCGCAAGTTGTGGTCAGAGTGAGTGAATTTCAATAATATCATTTTTGAGCGGGGGTCGAGGTTAGAAAAACACACAAGAAAATTGCTGACAGGTTAACCAAGAGATATAGATAAAATGATTTATTCTTTAAGGGATGCATTGGTTCGTTCTGAGGGAGCTCGTTGGTCCTCTGCTGAACAGTCAATATATATATCTCAAGGCCTTGTCGTGAAGATCTGGAGTAGAATAGGTCTTCAGCAACCCATGCTTGTCGTAAAAGGAGACTATACTTGTCGTAAGAGGCGACTAACGGGATCGGGTGGTCAGGCTCGCTGACTTGGTTGATGCATGTCATCGATCCTAATTGCGTTGATCGATGCTCATGATGTGAATCACTGGATTGTCTGGTCCAGACTCGATTATTTACAGACCGCCGTCATATAGCTGGAATATTGCTGTGTGCGGCGTTAAACAACAAACAAACAAAACATGGCGTTACCATCAGAAATTGGCATTCTTCCGATGATGTTTTTCGCCATCATCCGCAAACGGATAGAGAATTGTTTGTTTGTTGTTGTTGTTGTTGTTGTTGTTGTTGTTGTTGTTGTTGTTGTTTGTGCTGATGTTTCAACAGTGATGGCTCTAACATCACGACAAAACCTGTATCATTTGGGCCTTCATATCTACTCCGGTATCTAATCGCACGCATCAGTACGAGTTCGAGTGATATTTCTTTTCAGACATCGTTATCATATCAAGTTCACCGTATCGCTATGGGAATGAGCATTTTGATAGCCTGATATTTTGGTCAACATATCAGGTTTGTGCTTACAAAGGTGGGCGTCCTAGGTATACTGAAATGTACTGCTTAAAAATATAATTGAGCATAGAAAAAAGGCATTCTGTCATTTTCAAAGACCACTCCCCCCACCCCTCCACGCACACGCGCGCTCCCTCACCCAGAGAGGTATTTCTGGGTGTATTTCATGAGTGTCTATTGTATAACTAACTAGGACTCTTTTAAATGCATAATCTACGCAAAGTTCTCTGATAAAACACTCTTCATGAAACTGTGTTATTTATTTATCTATTTTTTTATTTTTTTATTTATTTTTTTTAAATATTTTAAGAAAATTTAAATTCTCATTTGCATTCCCTCATTGAGCAGTTATGTTTTTCCCCAAAATCACACATAACGGTGTGGAGGTCGAAGTCGTAATTCGGAGTGCAGTATTGGGTCCTTTACCTGTGCAAGGATCCACTGATTCGAAACCATTGTCGCGATTATGATTCTCGGCCTGTCCGCCAAAATGCTCAACTTCTACAGTCGCCATATGGCTGAAATAATGCCGATGCCGCGTTAACTTTTAACTCACTCAACTTTAAGTTTATATAATGTAATATGATTTTATGAACCAACTGACTCACACACGGAAATAAGTACCATCGTTGAGTTGTACGACTGGGGCACGGTGAGGTCACACTATCTAGGCTCATCTGTAAACTATATAACTTTAGATTAATAGAAATATTTCCGCCAGTGCATAAGGAAATGTTTGTGTAGAACTGAAAACAATCCATCCTGTATTACAAAACGATCAAACGGTGCTTCAAGGCGTGTATAAGCCACATGTTCTGTTTATAACTGGCAGGTTGGGGAGAGCTGATTTTATTTGTTATCTATGTTACAAATCTATTAAGGTACTCTGCATTTCAATGTAAGGCGGGGTCTCTTTTAGCCACGCCCCTTGAGTGTCGAAGTATGATGAGACCGCACGGAAAGTGCAAAGTGTTGTAATCGGGCGTAAAAATTGCTTCTTAACACCCCTTCAAATGTATTTTAAAACTTGTGATAGGGATCAATTTAAGGGGCAGACAGATAATGAGAAACATGAAACCCCATATCATCAACTCGAAACTCAGTCTGTCGAAACATTCATTAAGTGACTGAGTATGGTTTTACGCCGCTTTTAGCAATATTCCAGCAAGAAATGGGCTTCACACATTGTACCCAAGTCGGGAATCGAACCCGGGTCATCGCAGCGACGAGCGAACGCTTTAACCACTAAGCTACACGACCGCCCCAAAACATTCATTGAATATTTGTGATCGGTACATCATGTATTAGAAGCACCGATGGATATAAACTAACGACGGAAAGAAACGTTACCATTGTTTCCCATCACTCTAGTAACAGTTCAACAACCACAAAAGATAGATGCCTGAGGTGAAATGTACTGAAAAGAGCAAAATCTCAACAAAATCAGCTTTCAACGTAAAAGACAAAGGGCACATACATCTAAAAACTCTATGGGGCACAGAAAAAGTCAGTCGTCACATGGGATACGTCGCCATTCTTCTTGGAGGCCTCTATCAGTTCTTTTTGGAGGCCGCTATCAGTTCATTGTGGAGGCCTCTATCAGTTCATTGTGGAGGCCTCTATCAGTTCATTTTGGAGGCCTCTACCAGTTCTTTTTGGAGGCCTCTATCAGTTCATTTTGGAGGCCTCTATCAGTTCATTTTGGAGGCCTCTATCAGTTCATTTTGGAGGCCTCTATCAGTTCTTTTTGGAGGACTCTATCAGTTCTTTTTGGAGGCCTCTATCAGTTCATTTTGGAGGCCTCTATCAGTTCTTTTTGGAGGACTCTATCAGTTCTTTTTGGAGGACTCTATCAGTTCTTTTTGGAGGACTCTATCAGTTCTTTTTGGAGGCCTCTATCAGTTCATTTTGGAGGCCTCTATCAGTTCTTTTTGGAGGTCTCTATCAGTTCATTTTGGAAGACTCTATCAGTTCTTTTTGGAGGACTCTATCAGTTCTTTTTGGAGGCCTCTATCAGTTCATTTTGGAGGCCTCTATCAGTTCTTTTTGGAGGTCTCTATCAGTTCATTTTGGAGGACTCTATCAGTTCTTTTTGGAGGACTCTATCAGTTCTTTTTGGAGGACTCTATCAGTTCTTTTTGGAGGCCTCTATCAGTTCTTTTTGGTTGGCTGGAGGATGCGGACGCTGTCGAACACAGTTCGGCTGAAAACACTCGTCAAAACACTGCATCGTACGAGTGCTTCTTTTGAGTGCACAGGGTGTATGTACTTACTGTATACCCGGGATAACTCCTGAGAATTTCTTGGGCTTCGGTCCTGCCCGACACTTTATTATTATCTACAGATTATGATAAATATGCAGCGAAGAGGGTTTGGGTGATCCTGGCACAATCAGGCTGGTTAGGCTCATTATCTGCTCTCAGTAGTAGTAGTAGTAGCAGTAGTGATGTGAGGTGAAATTGGGTTTAACGTCGCGTCCATAGCGACGTGCATGTGTGTGTGTGTGTGTGTGTGTGTGTGTGTGTGTGTGTGTGTGTGTGTGTGTGTGTGTGTGTGTTTGTGTGGCTGCTTGTACTAGTCCGGACTGATGCCGATATATAGTGCTAGCACACTGAGATACCATGCCGCAATTTAACATGAACACCCCACTCAGACACAGTATACTGACTCCGAGCTGACCAGTCCTTGTTTTAGCCCCTTAATGCCAAGCGCCAGACAGGGTAACAACAAGTACCATCTTTTAACGTCTTTTGGTATGACGCGGCCAGGGATCGAACCCCGGACCTTCTACCACTAGACCACGGAGGCGGTCAGTAGTAGTAGTAGTAGTAGTAGTAGTAGTAGTAGTAGTAGTAGAAGTAGTAGTAGTAGTAGTAGTAGTAGTAGTAGTAGTAGTACCATTTCTTCTCTTTTTTTCATTTTAGCTACCATCTATTGTTCGACAGTTTATGAATATGTATGTAGTATGACGTATATCTCTATCAGCACGCCTACTGAACGTAGTAGTCGTATAGAATGTCCCTTTCAATTAGTTAAGTGCCGACGACCTTGTGTCAACTCGCCCGACTTTGTAATCAGTGTTGGCACTGTAGGTCACAGTGCTATCTCACAGCCTAGATGCAGCGTGTTGCTTACAACGTCAGTTCCTGTACATCTGTTCGCTAATAGAGAAATGTGACCTTTGGTTGTGCTGAGATTTTAGCTGTTCAGCGACTAATATGTGTTGGAAGGTATACTCTAGCCTACATAAGTATACACGAGACGACGTACTCGTTTTCAAGCCCACAGACTTGTACACAAGACGACGTATTCGATCTTAAGCCTACATAATTATACACAAAACGACGTATTCGTTCTCAAGCCTACATAAATATACACAGGACGACGTACTCGTTCCCAAGCCTACATAGATATACACAAAACGACGTATTCGCTCTCAAGCCCACAGACTTGTACACAAAACGACGTATTCGATCTTAAGCCTACATAAGTATACACAATACGACGTACTCGTTCCCAAGCCTACATAATTATATACGAAAAACGTACTCGACCAAGCCTACATATTCTTACACGGGCCTACGTCGATTCAGCTACATAAGTTATGACACAGTGATTGTTTTACAGTTTCAAACATTGTAAAGCCTACATGATCATACACAGACTTACATAATCCTACATACAAAGTACATACAATAAAGTCATAACCATTTGGGTTGGGGTTTGGGGGGTTTAACGCCGCACTCAGCAATATTCCAGCTATATGACGGCGGTCTGTAAATAATCGAGTCTGGACAGGACAATCCAGTGATTCATATCATGAGCATCGACCCACACAATTGGGATACGATGACATGCTTCAAACCAAGTAAGCGAGCCTGACAACCCGATCCCGTTAGTCGCCTCTTACGACAAGGGTTCCTGAAGACCTATTCTACCCCGGATTGCTTCGGGTCTGGTCTGGATAAACGATGCTAATAGTAAACACTTCTTATACAGCGTTCGACCGTCATTCAACATTTAATTCATGAAATCAGAACATGGTCAGGCGACTAATTAAACCTGTACCTGAAGACATAATACCCTTTGAGATGTTTTTTTATTGAAATATTCATATCGATGAATAATTTTTCAATTCAATTGAGGTATTCGTCTATTACGACGATCAAGAGCGACTTGTCTGGTCCAGACTCGATTATTACATAGACATATAACTGGTATATTTCTGAGTGCGACGTTAACAAACAAAAATCGACTATTTATTTAACAATATGACCACAGGGAAGAGATAACGTCATAGGTTACTATTGCTTAATAGCACAAAGTCCATATCTAAGCGCTCCTAAAGATTGCGAATTTAATCAGCAATTGTCCATCTCACCTATTTCGTTTATAAGATACTGATCAATTTCAACACATCGGATGAAAAACTGGGACGTCACATGACCTGACGCGAAACACGTGATACACGCCCCACGCATCACTTTCCTTATCGTGTCTATTTCACCACGCTGAATCACAGTCACCGGCCTGTATATATACACCGTGTTATAAACACCTGTCATTCATCCCGTCAACCCCGGACAGATATAGACAACTACTTGGTCAATCATCATGAGCAATTACCCAGGTAAATATTTAGTTAAATATGCTTCGATTTCTATCCACCCTATGAAATATCATATAATATAGAATATATAGGGATGTGATAAACTTTTATAAATCGTTTATGAAGTAATCAGCTGTGTTCAGATGAATGTGAAAAGACTTTCATTTCAACACTTCCTTATTTTTGCTTCTAATAAGTAGTATAGTTAAACATGAGCAAGTGTGACTAATGGAACTCTGCTTGTGGTAAGAGGCGACTAACGGGATCGGTGGTCAGGCTCGCTGACTTGGTGGATGCATGTCATCGACCCCAACGGATGGCCCACGATTCGCACCACGCTTCGCTGTGCAGAGTTGCGCCCCTTGGGCACGCCTGAAACCTATGATTGTGGGTTCGAATCCCGGTTCGCCTCGATTATGTTTCTAGGTTTGTCAGCACCATACCCGTGCTCGTGGGTTTCACTGAAGTGGTAACCGTCTGAGACCTGCATCACTTCGGGCTTTCCTCCCACATTAAACTGACACGCCGTGATATAACTGGAATACTGTTAAAAGCGGCGTTAAACCCAACTCACTCACTCACTCACTATTTCATCAAGCTCCTTATCACGGTGACAATGACTATTTAGGGGCGTAAACTACAATATGTGTAGATCATATACCGTACACGGAGTTGAGTGACCTGGAACAATTGTACAGATCAAGTTTCAAATCTGGTTGACTTTTACACATAACCTTCTCTCTGCGGTAGGCGTGTCAAACCCCCCAGTCTTAATCTTATTACTGATTGGGTAATTTGTTCGTTATCAGGCTACCCCGGTTATCCTAATCAGCCTCCCGCAGGCGCCTACCCGGGACAACCCGCAGGATACCCCAGCGCCCACGGATACCCCGGGTATCCAGGGGGTGATAAGGTGGTTGTGAAAGACGGAAATACTAAAACGGTCTACAAGGACGGGCACACCAAGACGGTTGTCAATGACGGCCATTGTAAAACCGTCTATAAAGACGGATATAAAGTTGAGGTGAGTTATTGTTGTATGGTAGTGTAGTTGAGTTGGGTTTCGGGCGTGGGACATAAGATGTTAGTTGGTTGTTGGTTGGTTTGTTGTTTTACGCCGCGCTCAGCAGTATTCCAGCTATATGACGGCGGTCTGTAAATTATCGAGCCTGGACCAGACAGTCCAGTGATTGATATTATGAGCATCGATCCACGCAATTGGGATCATGACATGCTTCAACCAAGTCAGCGAACCTAACCTCCTGATCACCTTTGTCGCCTCTTACGACAAGCATAGTCGCCTTTTACGGCAAGTTTGGGTTGCTGAAGACCTATTCTACCCCGCATCTTCACGGGTCGTTAGTGGTCACTGGATTGTCTGGTCCATACTCGATTATTTACAGACCGCCGTCCTATAACTGAAATAGTGCGGCGTTAAACAACAACCAAACAGAACGCATGATTATTGTGTGCGTAAAATGTGCAGCCTTAAGCAGGTGAAGACGTGAATGGCAAGTTTCTTATAACAGGAATTTTCAGAACTTGTCACAAATATACTAAATGTTACAAATATATTAAAGAAAATATAGATCTACACATATTCGTTACGTCATCATGACGTATAAATGACCAACTGACGTCATCCTTCACAGGAAAAGCACGACCACCATCATGACCATCACGTAGGAGTGGGTACAGCTCTCGGAATGGCGGCTGGAGCCGTCTTTAGGGGCCTCACCGGACACAGTGACCACCATCACCATCACGACTCCCATCACCATGGACACCACGACCACCACGACCACCACGGACACCACGATCATCACGGACATCACGGACACCACGGACACCATGACCACCACCACGACCACCATCACCACGGCATATTTGGCCACAAGTGGTAGACCCTACCCGGTTGGGCTGATCTGAATAGATCTGACTCAGGGTCATATCTAGCCGGCCGAATACTCAGTGAACGTGAATTCACAAAGAGTTGTATATACATATAAGACGTAATAAACAGTAAAGCCAGTTTGCGTTTGTGAATACAACACGCTTTTTCAGCGTTAGAAATAGGCGCCAGTGCCAAACTGCCCAATAGTTAAAATAACATAAGGACTTGTAGGACTTTGCCTTTTTAACTGTTTTGCTAAATGTTATTACAGTAAAGTACGGTTATAACGAACTGAAAGGGACTACTAATTTTAGTTCGTTATAACCGTTGTTCGTTATAAGCATATATACAGCATAACTACGGCAAATAGTCGGGACCAAAAAAGAAAGTTCGTTATATCCGTCAGTTCGTTATAAGCGTGTTCGTTATAACCGTAGTTTACTGTTTTATTAGGACGAGTGGACTAAAACTGTTTCTATCGCTGCTTTTCGTATATTATTGCACATTACTCATATGACGATTGGAAAATGATACATCGTTGTTGCGTCGATGAGTTTGATCTTGGGGGAACTCTGAGTGATCTCTGACCACCCAATCAAAACGAAGGATGCATAGGTTCTTGGGCCAATCAGATGTAACCTTTCTGAAACAATTTAGCTTCATTTCTTTACCGTATCGATTCGGAAACTTCGATAATTGCCAAAGAAAATCGCCACAGGACACGAATATACCTTCCATGGTAATCCTTCTGGGTGTAGGTGCCATGCCGATCACAAACGACGGGTGTAGAATATCCAAAACAATATACCATCAGGGCATTATTTTTCGCATTCGGATCTCCTCGATTATATTCGTTTTCGAAATACCGAAATCAAATATGTTTGTCTGAATGCTTCGTCGACTCGTACCGAGACTTTAGAAGGCTAGGCACTGATTGGATGATTGCCCAGTCAACAGTTTTTGATAATATTGGTCAGGAATCCCTCAACAAAATGCCGTTTTCAAATATTCAATGTGGGATTGCTGGATGCGCCTTAAAATCTCAATTTTATATGAAACAATTATTTGTTGACATTAGTAAATGTGTTCAATTACACAATAACCACAACGAATAATATTGTTTCAAAGGTTTTTTAAAACGTACCCCAATGTAAGAATTTGTTTTCAGAAAACACTTTTCATTGTATGTGATAGAAAAATTAAAAGCTTTACTTCTTAAATCGACCCATGAAGATCCGGGGTAGAATAGGTCTTCAGCAACCCATGCTTGCCGTAACAGGTGACTATGCTTGTTGTAAGAGGCGACTAAGGGATCGGGTGGTCAGCCTCAGGGGCTTGGTTGATACATGTCATCGATCCCAACTGCGTGGATCGATGCTTATGGTGTCAATCACTGTATTGTCTGGTCCAAATTCGATTCTTTACAGACCGCCGTGATATAGATTGAATATTGCTGGATGCAGCGTTAAACAACAAACAATCATCTAAAAAAGTCAAAGGTTCTGAAAAGTTAACACCGCGCCGCGAAACAAATGATTCTCACCTATCCTATGTTCGTTTCATACTGATTGTTTTTGCCTGTCAAATCATGATATGCACGTGCTGCACGTAAAAAACATATGCATGCGAATGGATCTTGTGTGACTGATAAGCTTCTTTCAGCGTCTGTTTGGCAAAAGTGTTATCAGGAGACAATTCGAGAACTCACCACCATTCTATACATATATTATTGGTTGACAACTTAAGGTGTTGATGTGCTGATCCGATGGGTCTGTTTCGAAACACAGAAAGCGTGGAGACCGTGTTTCGCGGTAAATATATAGAGAATCTCACCCGAGTGACTTTTGATATCAAACATATCAACGAGTGATAAATAAAATCTCACCCGAGTAACTTTTGATATCAAATATATCAACGAGTGTTGATATATTTGATATCAAAATACACGAGGGTGAGATTTTATTTATCATCCAACATCAGACATGTCCCAGGTGTATAAAGTACTGCTGACAGCTTCAGTAGCAGAGCCATTAGTGATGACATTTGATTGTGACCTCATGGTAACAATGACGTCACAATTGTCTGCAAAGCATTGCGATGCAATTTCATTGCAGCGATATCTACAATGCAGATATCACTTGATCTCACCCAAGCCATATATATATATATATACGCGAGCACGCACGCACGCACGCACGCACGCACGCACGCACGCACGCACGCACATATGTATGTCCTGTTGACTAAACATTAGTGAGAAATATTCATACATCACCAATTTAAATTCTTGTTAAGTCAAGGGCAACCTGATTGTATTATTGTCACAACAAGTCTCACGATTCGTAATACGTACCGCTTCACTGTGTAGCTTTTGTTTATTATTTTGTATATGCTTATCGTAGACCATGTCACGGTAGCGCTGTGAGCTTGTCGGGCAACATGTGATAATTATAGAGTGAGCTATACTTTGTATATGGACTTCCTTGCAAACAATTCTTATTTTCACTTTGAGTAGTTTTTTTGTGTTTTATTAATAAACGATATTGAAAATTTCAGTGTATTGATTTTTTTAGAGCTGAGGTTATACCCGCAATTCGTTGTGCAAAATTGCCTCCCCTTGGCATCTAAGACCTGCATCACTTCGGGCTTTCCTCCCACATCAAGCTGACACGCCGTGACATAACTGGAATACTGTTCAAACGGCGTTGAACCCAACTCACTCACTAACTAAAGAATTCTTGGGGGCGGCCGGGTAGCCTAGTGGTTAAAGCGTACGCTCGTCAGCCCGAAGACCCGGGTTCGATTCCCGACATGGGTACAATGTGTGAAGCCATTTCTGGTGTCCCCTGCAGTGATATTGCTGGAATATTGCTCAAAGCGGCGTAAAACCATACTCACTCACTCACTCACTCTAACAAACTGTGAAAGGAATGAGTGATAGTTGCATAAATACAATCAAGTTTAACAAGAGTTGTTTAAATTTTCAATTACATTAAAAAAACTTATACACTTTATATTCTTTTGTCCCTCAGTCTATAAATCTAGACTGGTTTTGTTTTCATGGTGCAGGACTAAAATTGTTTGTTTGTTTATGCTTGTCGTAAGAGGCGACTAACGGGATCGGGTTGTCAGGCTCGCTGGCTTGTTTGATGCATGTTATCGCATCCCATTACGTGGAATGTCCTGGATCGATGCTCACGATGTCAATCACTGCATTGTCTGGTCCAGACTCGATTATTAACATAACGCCGTAATATAGCTGGAATATTGCTGAGTGTGGCCTTAAACAACAAACAAACAAACACACGTTACATTTCCCTCACCTTTGTTTGTTGTTTAACGCAATAGTCAACATTATTATGCCTCAAAGTGAGATTGACCAATCAGAGAGCATATGACCCCATATAACCCCGTATACCGTCTGTGAAAATCCAAGATGGCTGAAACTGACCTAATATGAGACCGTATACCGTGAGTAACAGCCATCTTGGATTTTCAAACACCCACCTCACTAGGGCTGGACGGGTAATTCGGGTACCCGGGCCGGGTGGGTACTGGACTAACGGATCCGTGGTTTGTCAAGTGATATATTGTTTAATGACAACAATTATCTTGAACTCTATGGTTACACTACAAGTCACTTATGTTCGCATTTCTTTCTGACTATGCACCCATTCCTTCTGACTTTTCATATGGTTGAATAAAGATATAACCTAAGTCAACTTCAGTGCATGCATGACCAGACGTTAAATACGTGTATCTAAATACGTTTTGCAAGTGCTGTGGTAAAAAAAATCCCAATCGGACATTTTGTATCTCTTGAGACCTACAGTGGGTACCCGGGTAGGGTCGGGTAATAGGGGGGTGGGTACCTGGGTAGTAAATTTGGACTCATCCGAGCCCTACACTTCACATATTTCACATGGAAATTCTGGTACCGAAATTCGTTATTTGACACCGTTTTGTGTTTTAATATCATTAATAGTGATGCGCAAGGACACATCTGTTTTTTTGTAGATCACATTCGTGACTTTATTGATAAAAGATTCTGGTTAAAATTGTCCACAATGTTTGGCCTCTGAGGTTTGAAGAGTAGTCTCCCTTTGACCCTTAAGGGTCTTATCTTTATTTAAAAACAGGTGCCGTTTTCGCCCGACAATTAGTAGCCGTTTTGCCAAATGAGGTGCCGTTTTCTCCCAAGAAATCGGTGACGTTTTGGCGAGGTTCCGTTTTAGCTGGCACCCAGGTCAACGTACGGTATAACGTCAAGTTTTCATTTTGACATGACACGTGCGATATGGATACCAGTGTACACTTTTCGGCTTAATAAATTCGTTATGATAACTAATAATATTCCAGCTATATGCCACCGGTCTGTAAATACAATGTAGTTGAGATTGGATCAGACAATCCAGTGATCAGAACCCATGGCCGGCCATTGCATTCAGGTGATGTTCTGCTGTTGTAGGGGGCGGTCGGGTAGCCTAGTGGTTAAAGCGTTCGCTCGTCACGCCGAAGACCCGGGTTCGATTCCCGACATGGGTACAATGTGTGAAGCCCATTTCTGGTGTCCCCCGCCGTGATATTGCTGGAATATTGCTAAAAGCGGCGTAAAACCAAACTCACTCACTCACTCTGCTGTTGGAGGAAGTCAGTTACGATAAGTTGGTTGGCTGGTTGGTTGGTTGGTTGGTTGGTTTGTTGTTTAACGCCGCACTCAGCAATATTCCAGCTATATGACGGCGGTCTGTAAATAATCGAGTCTGGACCAGACACCTCCCACTGAGTCACCTTTTACGGCAAGCATGGGTTGCTGAAGACCTATTCTACCCCGGAATCTTCATGGGTCTTAAGTGCACGGTGGACACGAGAGTTATTGTCGTAAAAGTCAAAACGTGGGCCAGCATGGCGCCTGTTGTGAACTGTCGGTGCCGATTTGTTGTCGCTAAGATCCGGAAAAGAATAGGTCTTCAGCAACCAATGCTTGCCGTAAAAAGAGACCCATGCTTGTCGTAAAAGGCGACTACCGGGATCGGGTGGACAAGCTGATTTCATGAATTAAATGTTGAATGACGGTCGTACGCTGGATAAGAAGTATTTACTATTAGCATCGTTTATCCAGACCAGACCCGAAGCGATCCGGGGTAGAATAGGTCTTCAGCAACCCATGCTTGTCGTAAGAGGCGACTATGCTTGTCGTAAGAGGCGACTAACGGGATCGGGTGGTCAGGCTCGCTGACTTGATCGATGCATGTCATCGTATCCCAAATGCATGGATCGATGCTCATGATGTCATTCACTGGATTGTCTGGTCCAGACTCCATTATTTACAGACCGCCGTCATATAGCTGGAATATTGCTGAGTGTTGCGTTAAACAACAAACCAACAACAAACAACGACATTGAATATTCATTTATTATTATCATGGACATTTTGACTTGTTTTGTATGGTCGTTTTGACTTTTGAGTTTTGAGACCGTACTGAGGCCGTTTTGACTACAACCCTTGTTTTCCTCGGTAAAAACTGTCCGATGATCCTTCTTTGGACAATACACAGTCATAGATATCCCGCCCCATGTCAAAACAGACTTACACTCAAATTTATCTTTTTGACTTACGTTGGCGATCGTTAGGATGCCCCCAGACACCTATCTAGAAAGTCCAGAAAGAAACCAGACTCATCCAAAGACATTACACGAGACCATTGATGATTCCCCTACGCTCTAAACACCATTGGAGTCTCGCTAGAATGTATCGATTTGTGTGTCCAGTCCTGAAACCCACAGTGAGCTTACGCATTCTCCATCGACACATACACTACACATGCCATATACCTCGTGTGGGCGAGACGTCTTATCACGCAATGGCGTCAATCAGTTTTGCCGAAGATTGTGTCAAGTGCTCCTGTCCCGTGAAGATTCCAGGTTAGAATTGTTCTTCAGGAACCCATGCTTGTCGTAAAAGGCGACTATGCTTGTCGTAAAAGGCGACTAACGGGATCGGGTGGTCAGGCTCGCTGACTTGGTTGATGCATGTCATCGTATCCCAATTGCGCGAATCGATGCTCATGATGTCAATCACTGGATTGTCTGGTCCAGACTCCATTATTTACAGACCGTCGCCATATGGCTGGAATATTGCTATGTGCCGCGTTAAGCAACAAACAAAACTTAAGCTCCTCCCACTGTACACTTAAGCCCACTGTATGTTTAAGGGCACAACACACGTCTTCGCCGATCAGTAATATTGAATTCCAGTGGCCTGGCGCAAGTGAACAGCGATCTGACTAATCGATCATGTCCGTGTGTTGTTGCCTGTGCGGGGCCGATCCTTAATATTTTGTATCTGCAGAAACCTGTTCTCAAGTCCGCAAATCACAGACTGAGACACATTGATTGAACACCGATCTGACTAATCGATCATGTCCGTGTGTTGTTGCCTGTGCGGGGCCGATCTTTAACATTTTGTATCTGGAGAAACCTGTTCTAAAGTCTGCAAATCACAGACTGAGACACATTGATTGACAGCTATCTAACTAATCGATCATGTCCGTGTGTTGTTGCCTGTGCGGGGCCGATCTTTAACATTTTGTATCTGGAGAAACCTGTTCTAAAGTCTGCAAATCACAGACTGAGACACATTGATTGACAGCTATCTGACTAATCGATCATGTCCGTGTGTTGTTGCCTGTGCGGGGCCGATCTTTAACATTTTGTATCTGGAGAAACCTGTTCTAAAGTCTGCAAATCACAGACTGAGACACATTGATTGACAGCGATCTGACTAATCGATCATGTTCGTGTGTTGTTGCCTGTGCGGGCCGATCCTTAACATTTTGTATCTGCAGAAACCTGTTCCAAAGCCTTGGCGACCTCTCGCTGAGATCTAATAGTTAAACTTTCCTCCCAAATCAAGCTGACACGCCGTGATATAACTGGAATACTGTTAAAAGCGGCGTTTAATCCAACTCACTCACTCACTCACTCACTCACTCACTCAATCACTCACTCACTCACTCACTCACTAGTTAAAAACTTGCCAATCGCCCTTACGCGTTCATTACGTTCATCATTCCGAATCCGATCTCAAATAATGCATTAGGCAAGACTTGAGATCTTACTAGCCTTGCTCCAAGCCTGTACTGAATGGGTGTATAGTAATTTTATCCTCATAATAGGCAAGTCTAGATAAGCGGACACTAAACCAGGCTCTTATAGGGACAACTTGTTATTATTTATGTAATCTAGAAATTATGATTTGAAATAACAAAATTGGCCTTAGAGACTTGTGCAAGTCTTAGATCTTACATGTTACTGTGGGTAATGAAAATGGACAATACTAATGGTCCAGAGTGAGTGAGTGAGTGAGTGAGTTTGGTTTAACGCCGCTGTTAACAACATTCCAGTCAAATCAGGGCGTGTCAGCTTGATGTAGGAGGAGTGAGTGAGTGAGTTGGTTTTAACGCGCTTTTAACAGTATTCCAGTTATATCGCGGCGTGTCAGCTTAATGTGAGAGGAAAGCCCGAAGTGACGCAGGTCTCAGACGTTTACCACTTCGGTGAAACCCACGAGCACGGGTATGGTGCTGACAAACCTATAAACATAATCGGGGCGAAACGGGATTCGAACCCACAATCATAGGTTTCTGGCGTGCCCAAAGGACACAACTCTGCACAGCGAATCGCGGCGCCTTAGACGACTGTGCCACCCGTGCCCCCGATGTAGGAGGAAAGCCCGAAGTGATGCAGGTGTCAGACGTTTACCACTCTGTTAAAACCCTGGAGCAAAGGTATTGGGCCGACAAACCTTAAGATAATCGGGGCGAACCCACGGTCATAGGTTTCTGGCGTGCCCAAGGGACGCAACTCTGTACTTCGAATTTTGGCGCCTCGGACGACTGGACACCCGTGCTCCTGGGGAAAGATTTGAATGAGATTGAGTCATGATATAGCTGAAGCAGTCTGCAATACGCACACTAAAAACGGCTCACTATTTTCTGTCTTCATATTTTTTGTTTCATTTCATTTTTCAATTTCATTGTGATTTTTAGATCAGGTTCGGGATAGTTTATGTTGTTTTTTGTAAATTAAGATCAAACTGAAAAGGCTCGAAATAGAGAAAAGAAAACAAAAAAACCCATTTTAAATGCCATGCATAATATCATTATGATATTTGGCATACCGATAAAAGGAGACAAGAAAATCGGTGAGGTGAAATGGGGTTTGAACGTCGTGTTCAAGATTGTGGCGACGTGCATGCACGTGTGTGTGTGTGTGTGTGTGTGTGTGTGTGTGTGTGTGTGTGTGTGTGTGTGTGTGTGTGTGTGTGTGTGTGTGTGTGTGTGTGTGTGTGTGTGTGTGTGTGTGTGTGTGTGTTTGTGTGTGTTTCATTTTGGAGGCCTCTATCAGTTCATTTTGGAGGCCTCTATCAGTTCATTTTGGAGGCCTCTATCAGTTCATTGTGGAGGCCTCTATCAGTTATTTTTGGAGGCCTCTATCAGTTCATTTTGGAGGACTCTATCAGTTCTTTTTGGAGGTCTCTATCAGTTCATTTTGGAGGACTCTATCAGTTCTTTTTGGAGGTCTCTATCAGTTCTTTTTGGTTGGCTGGAGGATGCGGACGCTGTCGAACACAGTTCGGCTGAAAACACTCGTCAAAACACTGCATCGTACGAGTTGGTTCTTTTGAGTGCACAGGGTGTATGTACTTACTGTATACCCGGGATAACTCCTGAGAATTTCTCGGGCTTCGGTCCTGCCCGACACTTTATTATTATCTACAGACTATGATAAATATGCAGCGAAGAGGGTTTGGGTGATCCTGGCACAATCAGGCTGGTTAGGCTCATTATCTGCTCTCAGTAGTAGCAGTAGTGATGTGAGGTGAAATTGGGATTAACGTCGCGTCCATAGCGACGTGTGTGTGTGTGTGTGTGTGTGTGTGTGTGTGTGTGTGTGTGTGTGTGTGTGTGTGTGTGTGTGTGTGTGTGTGTGTGTGTGTGTGTGTGTGTGTTTGTGTGTGTGTGTGATGCCGATTTATAGTGCTAGCTCACTGTGATACCATGACGCAGTTTAACATGAACACCCCACTCAGACACAGTATACTGACTCCGAGCTGACCAGTCCTTGTTTTAGCCCCTTAATGCCAAGCGCCAGACAGGGTAACAACAAGTACCATCTTTTAACGTCTTTTGGTATGACGCGGCCAGGGATCGAACCCCGGACCTTCTACCACTAGACCACGGAGGCGGTCAGTAGTAGTAGTAGTAGTAGTAGTAGTAGTAGTAGAAGTAGTAGTAGTAGTAGTAGTAGTAGTAGTAGTAGTAGTACCATTTCTTCTCTTTTTTTCATTTTAGCTACCATCTATTGTTCGACAGTTTATGAATATGTATGTAGTATGACGTATATCTCTATCAGCACGCCTACTGAACGTAGTAGTCGTATAGAATGTCCCTTTCAATTAGTTAAGTGCCGACGACCTTGTGTCAACTCGCCCGACTTTGTAATCAGTGTTGGCACTGTAGGTCACAGTGCTATCTCACAGCCTAGATGCAGCGTGTTGCTTACAACGTCAGTTCCTGTACATCTGTTCGCTAATAGAGAAATGTGACCTTTGGTTGTGCTGAGATTTTAGCTGTTCAGCGACTAATATGTGTTGGAAGGTATACTCTAGCCTACATAAGTATACACGAGACGACGTACTCGTTTTCAAGCCCACAGACTTGTACACAAGACGACGTATTCGATCTTAAGCCTACATAATTATACACAAAACGACGTATTCGTTCTCAAGCCTACATAAATATACACAGGACGACGTACTCGTTCCCAAGCCTACATAAATATACACAAAACGACGTATTCGCTCTCAAGCCCACAGACTTGTACACAAAACGACGTATTCGATCTTAAGCCTACATAAGTATACACAATACGACGTACTCGTTCCCAAGCCTACATAATTATATACGAAAAACGTACTCGACCAAGCCTACATATTCTTACACGGGCCTACGTCGATTCAGCTACATAAGTTATGACACAGTGATTGTTTTACAGTTTCAAACATTGTAAAGCCTACATGATCATACACAGACTTACATAATCCTACATACAAAGTACATACAATAAAGTCATAACCATTTGGGTTGGGGTTTTGGGGGTTTAACGCCGCACTCAGCAATATTCCAGCTATATGACGGCGGTCTGTAAATAATCGAGTCTGGACAGGACAATCCAGTGATTCATATCATGAGCATCGACCCACACAATTGGGATACGATGACATGCTTCAAACCAAGTAAGCGAGCCTGACCACCCGATCCCGTTAGTCGCCTCTTACGACAAGGGTTCCTGAAGACCTATTCTACCCCGGATTGCTTCGGGTCTGGTCTGGATAAACGATGCTAATAGTAAACACTTCTTATACAGCGTTCGACCGTCATTCAACATTTAATTCATGAAATCAGAACATGGTCAGGCGACTAATTAAACCTGTACCTGAAGACATAATACCCTTTGAGATGTTTTTTTATTGAAATATTCATATCGATGAATAATTTTTCAATTCAATTGAGGTATTCGTCTATTACGACGATCAAGAGCGACTTGTCTGGTCCAGACTCGATTATTACATAGACATATAACTGGTATATTTCTGAGTGCGACGTTAACAAACAAAAATCGACTATTTATTTAACAATATGACCACAGGGAAGAGATAACGTCATAGGTTACTATTGCTTAATAGCACAAAGTCCATATCTAAGCGCTCCTAAAGATTGCGAATTTAATCAGCAATTGTCCATCTCACCTATTTCGTTTATAAGATACTGATCAATTTCAACACATCGGATGAAAAACTGGGACGTCACATGACCTGACGCGAAACACGTGATACACGCCCCACGCATCACTTTCCTTATCGTGTCTATTTCACCACGCTGAATCACAGTCACCGGCCTGTATATATACACCGTGTTATAAACACCTGTCATTCATCCCGTCAACCCCGGACAGATATAGACAACTACTTGGTCAATCATCATGAGCAATTACCCAGGTAAATATTTAGTTAAATATGCTTCGATTTCTATCCACCCTATGAAATATCATATAATATAGAATATATAGGGATGTGATAAACTTTTATAAATCGTTTATGAAGTAATCAGCTGTGTTCAGATGAATGTGAAAAGACTTTCATTTCAACACTTCCTTATTTTGGCTTCTAATAAGTAGTATAGTTAAACATGAGCAAGTGTGACTAATGGAACTCTGCTTGTGGTAAGAGGCGACTAACGGGATCGGTGGTCAGGCTCGCTGACTTGGTGGATGCATGTCATCGACCCCAACGGATGGCCCACGATTCGCACCACGCTTCGCTGTGCAGAGTTGCGCCCCTTGGGCACGCCTGAAACCTATGATTGTGGGTTCGAATCCCGGTTCGCCTCGATTATGTTTCTAGGTTTGTCAGCACCATACCCGTGCTCGTGGGTTTCACTGAAGCGGTAACCGTCTGAGACCTGCATCACTTCGGGCTTTCCTCCCACATTAAACTGACACGCCGTGATATAACTGGAATACTGTTAAAAGCGGCGTTAAACCCAACTCACTCACTCACTCACTATTTCATCAAGCTCCTTATCACGGTGACAATGACTATTTAGGGGCGTAAACTACAATATGTGTAGATCATATACCGTACACGGAGTTGAGTGACCTGGAACAATTGTACAGATCAAGTTTCAAATCTGGTTGACTTTTACACATAACCTTCTCTCTGCGGTAGGCGTGTCAAACCCCCCAGTCTTAATCTTATTACTGATTGGGTAATTTGTTCGTTATCAGGCTACCCCGGTTATCCTAATCAGCCTCCCGCAGGCGCCTACCCGGGACAACCCGCAGGATACCCCAGCGCCCACGGATACCCCGGGTATCCAGGGGGTGATAAGGTGGTTGTGAAAGACGGAAATACTAAAACGGTCTACAAGGACGGGCACACCAAGACGGTTGTCAATGACGGCCATTGTAAAACCGTCTATAAAGACGGATATAAAGTTGAGGTGAGTTATTGTTGTATGGTAGTGTAGTTGAGTAGGGTTTCGGGCGTGGGACATAAGATGTTAGTTGGTTGTTGGTTGGTTTGTTGTTTTACGCCGCGCTCAGCAGTATTCCAGCTATATGACGGCGGTCTGTAAATTATCGAGCCTGGACCAGACAGTCCAGTGATTGATATTATGAGCATCGATCCACGCAATTGGGATCATGACATGCTTCAACCAAGTCAGCGAACCTAACCTCCTGATCACCTTTGTCGCCTCTTACGACAAGCATAGTCGCCTTTTACGGCAAGTTTGGGTTGCTGAAGACCTATTCTACCCCGCATCTTCACGGGTCGTTAGTGGTCACTGGATTGTCTGGTCCATACTCGATTATTTACAGACCGCCGTCCTATAACTGAAATAGTGCGGCGTTAAACAACAACCAAACAGAACGCAGGATTATTGCGTGCGTAAAATGTGCAGCCTTAAGCAGGTGAAGACGTGAATGGCAAGTTTCTTATAACAGGAATTTTCAGAATTTGTCACAAATATACTAAATGTTGCAAACATATTAAAGAAAATAAAGATCTACACATATTCGTTACGTCATCGTGATGTATAAATGACCATCTGACGTCATCCTTCACAGGAAAAGCACGACCACCATCATGACCATCACGTAGGAGTGGGCACAGCTCTCGGAATGGCGGCTGGAGCCGTCTTTAGGGGCCTCACCGGACACAGTGACCACCATCACCATCACGACTCCCATCACCATGGACACCACGACCACCACGACCACCACGGACACCACGAACATCACGGACATCACGGACACCACGGACACCATGACCACCACCACGACCACCATCACCACGGCATATTTGGCCACAAGTGGTAGACCCTACCCGGTTGAGCTGATCTGAATAGATCTGACTCAGGGTCATATCTAGCCGGCCGAATACTCAGTGAACGTGAATTCACAAAGAGTTGTATATACATATAAGACGTAATAAACAGTAAAGCCAGTTTGCGTTTGTGAATACAACACGCTTTTTCAGCGTTAGAAATAGGCGCCAGTGCCAAACTGCCCAATAGTTAAAATAACATAAGGACTTGTAGGACTTTGCCTTTTTAACTGTTTTGCTAAATGTTATTACAGTAAAGTACGGTTATAACGAACTCAAAGGGACTACTAATTTTAGTTCGTTATAACCGTAGTTCGTTATAAGCATATACAATGTATACAGCATAACTACGGCAAATAGTCGGGACCAAAAAAGAAAGTTCGTTATATCCGTCAGTTCGTTATAGGCGTGTTCGTTATAACCGTAGTTTACTGTTTTATTAGGACGAGTGGACTAAAACTGTTTCTATCGCTGCTTTTCGTATATTATTGCACATTACTCATATGACGATTGGAAAATGATACATCGTTGTTGCGTCGATGAGTTTGATCTTGGGGGAACTCTGAGTGATCTCTGACCACCCAATCAAAACGAAGGATGCATAGGTTCTTGGGCCAATCAGATGTCACCTTTCTGAAACAATTTAGCTTCATTTCTTTACCCTATCGATTCGGAAACTTCGATAATTGCCAAAGAAAATCGACACAGGACACGAATATACCTTCCATGGTAATCCTTCTGGGTGTAGGTGCCATGCCGATCACAAACGACGGGTGTAGAATATCCAAAACAATATACCATCAGGGCATTATTTTTCGCATTCGGATCTCCTCGATTATATTCGTTTTCGAATTACCGAAATCAAATATGCTTGTCTGAATGCTTCGTCCACTCGTACCGAGACTTTAGAAGGCTAGGCACTGATTGGATGATTGCCCAGTCGACAGTTTTTGATAATATTGGTCAAGAATCCCTCAACAAAATGCCGTTTTCAAATATTCAATGTGGGATTGCTGGATGCGCCTTAAAATCTCAATTTTATATGAAACAATTATTTGTTGACATTAGTAAATGTGTTCAATTACACAATAACCACAACGAATAATATTGTTTCAAAGGTTTTTTAAAACGTACCCCAATGTAAGAATTTGTTTTCAGAAAACACTTTTCATTGTATGTGATAGAAAAATTAAAAGCTTTACTTCTTAAATCGACCCATGAAGATCCGGGGTAGAATAGGTCTTCAGCAACCCATGCTTGCCGTAACAGGTGACTATGCTTGTTGTAAGAGGCGACTAAGGGATCGGGTGGTCAGCCTCAGGGGCTTGGTTGATACATGTCATCGATCCCAACTGCGTGGATCGATGCTTATGGTGTCAATCACTGTATTGTCTGGTCCAAATTCGATTCTTTACAGACCGCCGTGATATAGATTGAATATTGCTGGATGCAGCGTTAAACAACAAACAATCATCTAAAAAAGTCAAAGGTTCTGAAAAGTTAACACCGCGCCGCGAAACAAATGATTCTCACCTATCCTATGTTCGTTTCATACTGATTGTTTTTGCCTGTCAAATCATGATATGCACGTGATGCACGTAAAAAACATATGCATGCGAATGGATCTTGTGTGACTGATAAGCTTCTTTCAGCGTCTGTTTGGCAAAAGTGTTATCAGGAGACAATTCGAGAAATCACCACCATTCTACACATATATAATTGGTTGACAACTTAAGGTGTTGATGTGCTGATACAACGGGTCTGTTTCGAAACCCAGAAAGCGTGGAGGCCTTGTTTCGCGGTAAATATATAGAGAATCTCACCCGAATGACTTTTGATATCAAACATTTCAACGAGTGATAAATAAAATCTCACCCGAATAACTTTTGATATCAAATATATCAACGAGTGTAGATATATTTGATATCAAAAGACACGAGGGTGAGATTTTATTTATCATCCAACATCAGACATGTCCCAGGTGTATAAAGTACTGCTGACAGCTTCAGTAGCAAAGACATTAGTGATGTCATTTGATTGTGACATCATGATAAGAATGACGTCACAATGGTCTGCAAAGCATTGCGATGCAATTTCATTGCAGCGATATCTACAATGCAGATATCACTTGATCTCACCCAAGCCAAATCTCCTGTGGGAGTCAGTTTTATATATATATATATGGATGTATATGTCAGTTACACTGAAGAGCTGTCATGAGACAGCGAAAGTACTATGTATGAAACTGATATAAAGAAGATGATGGACTAACGTGGACTTTATTATTTTATTATATATTACATGTACACCGAGTGAACATTTACCTCATTTTTGTATATATATATATATATATATACGCATGCACGCACGCACGCACGCACGCACGCACATATGTATGTCCTGTTGACTAAACATTAGTGAGAAATATTCATACATCACCAATTTAAATTCTTGTTAAGTCAAGGGCAACCTGATTGTATTATTGTCACAACAAGTCTCACGATTCGTAATACGTACCGCTTCACTGTGTAGCTTTTGTTTATTATTTTGTATATGCTTATCGTAGACCATGTCACGGTAGCGCTGTGAGCTTGTCGGGCAACATGTGATAATTATAGAGTGAGCTATACTTTGTATATTGACTTCCTTGCAAACAATTCTTATTTTCACTTTGAGTACGTTTTTTTGTGTTTTATTAATAAACGATATTGAATTTTTTTTAGTGTATTGATTTATTGAGAGCTGAGGTTATACCCGCAATTCGTTGTGCAAAATTGCCTCCCCTTGGCATCTAAGACCTGCATCACTTCGGGCTTTCCTCCCACATCAAGCTGACACGCCGTGACATAACTGGAATACTGTTCAAACGGCGTTGAACCCAACTCACTCACTAACTAAAGAATTCTTGGGGGCGGTCGGGTAGCCTAGTGGTTAAAGCGTTAGCTCGTCAGCCCGAAGACCCGGGTTCGATTCCCGACATGGGTACAATGTGTGAAGCCATTTCGGGTGTCCCCTGCAGTGATATTGCTGGAATATTGCTAAAAGCGGCGTAACACCATACTCACTCACTCACTCTAACAAACTGTCGAAGGAATGAGTGATAGTTGAATAAATACAATCACGTTTAACAAGAGTTGATTAAATTTTCAATCACATTTAAAAAACTTATACACTTTATATTCTTTTGTCCCTCAGTCTATAAATCTAGATTGGTTTTGTTTTCATGGTGCAGGACTAAAATTGTTTGTTTGTTTATGCTTGTCGTAAAAGGCGACTATGCTTGTCGTAAGAGGCGACTAACGGGATCGGGTTGTCAGGCTCGCTGGCTTGTTTGATGCATGTTATCGCATCCCATTACGTGGAATGTCCTGGATCGATGCTCACGATGTCAATCACTGCATTGTCTGGTCCAGACTCGATTATTAACATAACGCCGTAATATAGCTGGAATATTGCTGAGTGTGGCCTTAAACAACAAACAAACAAACACACGTTACATTTCCCTCACCTTTGTTTGTTGTTTAACGCAATAGTCAACATTATTATGCCTTAAAGTGAGATTGACCAATCAGAGAGCATATGACTCCATATAACCCCGCATACCGTCTGTAAAAATCCAAGATTGCTGAAACTGACCTAATATGAGACCGTATACCGTCAGTAACAGCCATCTTGGATTTTCAAACACCCACCTCACTAGGGCTGGACGGGTAATTCGGGTACCTGGGCCGGGTGGGTACTGGACTACCCGGATCCTTGGTTTGTCAAGTGATATATTGATTAATGACAACAATTATCTTGAACTCTATGGTTACACTACAAGTCACTAATGTTCGCATTTCTTTCTGACTATGCACCCATTCCTTCTGACTTTTCATATGGTTGAATAAAGATATAACCTAAGTCAACTTCAGTGCATGCATGACCAGACGTTAAATACGTGTATCTAAATACGTTTTGCAAGTGCTGTGGTAAAAAAAATCCCAATCGGACATTTTGTATCTCTTGAGACCTACAGTGGGTACCCGGGTAGGGTCGGGTAATAGGGGGGTGGGTACCTGGGTAGTAAATTTGGACTCATCCGAGCCCTACACTTCACATATTTCACATGGAAATTCTGGTACCGATATTCGTTATTTGAGACCGTTTTGTGTTTTAATATAATTACTAGTGATGCGCAAGGACAGCCATCTGTTTTTTGTAGATCACATCCGTGACTTTATTGATAAAAGATTCTGGTTAAAATTGTCCACAAGGTTTGGCCTCTGAGGTTTGAAGAGTAGTCTCCCTTTGACCCTTAAGGGTCTTATCTTTATTTAAAAACAGGTGCCATTTTCGCCCGACAATTAGTAGCCGTTTTGCCAAATGAGGTGCCGTTTTCTCCCAAGAAATCGGTGACGTTTTGGCGAGGTTCCGTTTTAGCTGGCACCCAGGTCAATGTACGGTATAACGTCAAGTTTTCATTTTGACATGACACGTGCGATATGGATACCAGTGTAAACTTTTCGGCTTAATAAATTCGTTATCATAACTAATAATATTCCAGCTATATGCCACCGGTCTGTAAATACAATGTAGTTGAGATTGGATCAGACAATCCAGTGATCAGAACCCATGGCCGGCCATTGCACTCAGGTGATGTTCTGCTGTTGGAGGAAGTCAGTTACGATAAGTTGGTTGGTTGGTTGGTTGGTTGGTTGTTTAACGCCGCACTCAGCAATATTCCAGCTATATGACGGCGGTCTGTAAATAATCGAGTCTGGACCAGACACCTCCCACTGAGTCACCTTTTACGGCAAGCATGGGTTGCTGAAGACCTATTCTACCCCGGAATCTTCACGGGTCTTAAGTGCACGGTGGACACGAGAGTTATTGTCGTAAAAGTCAAAACGTGGGCCAGCATGGCGCCTGTTGTGAACTGTCGGTGCCGATTTGTTGTCGCTAAGATCCGGAAAAGAATAGGTCTTCAGCAACCAATGCTTGCCGTAAAAAGAGACCCATGCTTGTCGTAAAAGGCGACTACCGGGATCGGGTGGACAAGCTGATTTCATGAATTAAATGTTGAATGACGGTCGTACGCTGGATAAGAAGTGTTTACTATAAGCATCGTTTATCCAGACCAGACCCGAAGCGATCCGGGGTAGAATAGGTCTTCAGCAACCCATGCTTGTCGTAAGAGGCGACTATGCTTGTCGTAAGAGGCGACTAACGGGATCGGGTTGTCAGGCTCGCTGACTTGATCGATGCATGTCATCGTATCCCAAATGCATGGATCGATGCTCATGATGTCATTCACTGGATTGTCTGGTCCAGACTCCATTATTTACAGACCGCCGTCATATAGCTGGAATATTGCTGAGTGTTGCGTTAAACAACAAACCAACAACTAACAACGACATTGAATATTCATTTATTATTATCATGGACATTTTGACTTGTTTTGTATGGTCGTTTTGACTTTTGAGTTTTGAGACCGTACTGAGGCCGTTTTGACTACAACCCTTGTTTTCCTCGGTAAAAACTGTACGATGATCCTTCTGTGGACAATACACAGTCATAGATATCCCGCCCCATGTCAAAACAGACTTACACCCAAATTTCTCTTTTTGCCTTACGTTGACGTTCGTTAGGATGCCCCCAGACACCTATCTAGAAAGTCCAGAAAGAAACCAGACCCATCTGAAGTCATTACACGAGACCATTGGCAATTCCCCTACGCTCTAAACGCCATTGGAGTATCGATTTGTGTGTCCAGTCCTTAAACCCACAGTGAGCTTACGCATTCTCCATCGACACATACACTACACATGCCATATACCTCGTGTGGGCGAGACGTCTTATCACGCAATGGCGTCAACCAGTTTTGCCGAAGATTGTGTCAAGTGCTCCTGTCCCGTGAAGATTCCAGGTTAGAATTGTTCTTCAGGAATCCATACTTGTCGTAAAAGGCGACTAACGGGATCAGGTGGTCAGGCTCGCTGACTTGGTTGATGCATGTCATCGTATCCCAATTGCGCGAATCGATGCTCATGATGTCAATCACTGGATTGTCTGGTCCAGACTCCATTATTTACAGACCGTCGCCATATGGCTGGAATATTGCTATGTGCCGCGTTAAGCAACAAACAAAACATAAGCTCCTCCCACTGTACACTTAAGCCCACTGTATGTTTAAGGGCACAACACACGTCTTCGCCGATCAGTAATATTGAATTCCAGTGGCCTGGCGCAAGTGAACAGCGATCTGACTAATCGATCATGTCCGTGTGTTTTTGCCTGTGCGGGGCCGATCTTTAACATTTTGTATCTGCAGAAACCTGTTCTCAAGTCCGCAAATCACAGACTGAGACACATTGATTGAACACCGATCTGACTAATCGATCATGTCCGTGTGTTGTTGCCTGTGCGGGGCCGATCTTTAACATTTTGTATCTGGAGAAACCTGTTCTAAAGTCTGCAAATCACAGACTGAGACACATTGATTGACAGCTATCTGACTAATCGATCATGTCCGTGTGTTGTTGCCTGTGCGGGGCCGATCTTTAACATTTTGTATCTGGAGAAACCTGTTCTAAAGTCTGCAAATCACAGACTGAGACACATTGATTGACAGCTATCTGACTAATCGATCATGTCCGTGTGTTGTTGCCTGTGCGGGGCCGATCTTTAACATTTTGTATCTGGAGAAACCTGTTCTAAAGTCTGCAAATCACAGACTGAGACACATTGATTGACAGCTATCTGACTAATCGATCATGTTCGTGTGTTGTTGCCTGTGCGGGCCGATCCTTAACATTTTGTATCTGCAGAAACCTGTTCCAAAGCCTTGGCGACCTCTCGCTGAGATCTAATAGTTAAACTTTCCTCCCAAATCAAGCTGACACGCCGTGATATAACTGGAATACTGTTAAAAGCGGCGTTTAATCCAACTCACTCACTCACTCACTCACTCACTCACTCACTCACTCACTCACTCACTCACTCAATCACTCACTCACTCACTCACTAGTTAAAAACTTGCCAATCGCCCTTACGCGTTCATTACGTTCATCATTCCGAATCCGATCTCAAATAATGCATTAGGCAAGACTTGAGATCTTACTAGCCTTGCTCCAAGCCTGTACTGAATGGGTGTATAGTAATTTTATCCTCATAATAGGCAAGTCTAGATAAGCGGACACTAAACCAGGCTCTTATAGGGACAACTTGTTATTATTTATGTAATCTAGAAATTATGATTTGAAATAACAAAATTGGCCTTAGAGACTTGTGCAAGTCTTAGATCTTACATGTTACTGTGGGTAATGAATTCGACAATACTAATGGTCCAGAGTGAGTGAGTGAGTGAGTGAGTTTGGTTTAACGCCGCTGTTAACAACATTCCAGTCACATCAGGGCGTGTCAGCTTGATGTAGGAGGAGTGAGTGAGTGAGTTGGTTTTAACGCGCTTTTAACAGTATTCCAGTTATATCGCGGCGTGTCAGCTTAATGTGAGAGGAAAGCCCGAAGTGACGCAGGTCTCAGACGTTTACCACTTCGGTGAAACCCACGAGCACGGGTATGGTGCTGACAAACCTAGAAACATAATCGGGGCGAAACGGGATTCGAACCCACAATCATAGGTTTCTGGCGTGCCCAAAGGACACAACTCTGCACAGCGAATCGCTGCGCCTTAGACGACTGTGCCACCCGTGCCCCCGATGTAGGAGGAAAGCCCGAAGTGATGCAGGTGTCAGACGTTTACCACTCTGTTAAAACCCTGGAGCAAAGGTATTGGGCCGACAAACCTTAAGATAATCGGGGCGAACCCACGGTCATAGGTTTCTGGCGTGCCCAAGGGACGCAACTCTGTACTTCGAATTTTGGCGCCTCGGACGACTGGACACCCGTGCTCCTGGGGAAAGATTTGAATGAGATTGAGTCATGATATAGCTGAAGCGGTCTGCAATACGCACACTAAAAATGGCTCACTATTTTCTGTCTTCATATTTTTTGTTTCATTTCATTTTTCAATTTCATTGTGATTTTTAGATCAGGTTCGGGATAGTTTATGTTGTTTTTTGTAAATTAAGATCAAACTGAAAAGGCTCGAAATAGAGAAAAGAAAACCAAAAAACAACATTTTAAATGCCATGCATAATATCATTATCATATTTGGCATACCGATAAAAGGAGACAATAAAATCCGTGAGGTGAAATGGGGTTTGAACGTCGTGTTCAAGATTGTGGCGACGTGCATGCACGTGTGTGTGTGTGTGTGTGTGTGTGTGTGTGTGTGTGTGTGTGTGTGTGTGTGTGTGTGTGTGTGTGTGTGTGTGTGTGTGTGTTTCATTGTGGAGGCCTCTATCAGTTCATTGTGGAGGCCTCTATCAGTTCATTGTGGAGGCCTCTATCAGTTCATTGTGGAGGCCTCTATCAGTTCATTTTGGAGGCCTCTATCAGTTCATTGTGGAGGCCTCTATCAGTTCATTTTGGAGGCCTCTATCAGTTCATTTTGGAGGCCTCTATCAATTCATTTTGGAGGCCTCTATCAGTTCTTTTTTGGTTGGCTGGAGGATGCGGTCGCTGTCGAACACAGTTCGGCTGAAAACACTCGTCAAAACACTGCATCGTACGAGTTGGTTCTTTTGAGTGCACAGGGTGTATGTACTTACTGTATACCCGGGATAACTCCTGAGAATTTCTTGGGCTTCGGTCCTGCCCGACACTTTATTATTATCTACAGATTATGATAAATATGCAGCGAAGAGGGTTTGGGTGATGCTGGCACAATCAGGCTGGTTAGGCTCATTATCTGCTCTCAGTAGTAGTAGTAGTAGTAGTAGTAGTAGTAGTGTGTAGTAGTAGTAGTAGTAGTAGTAGTAGTAGTAGTAGTAGTGATGTGAGGTGAAATGGGGTTTAACGTCGCGTCCAAGATTATGTCACTTATATAGCGACGTGCATGTGCGTGTGTGTGTGTTTGTGTGGCTGCTTGTACTAGTCCGGACTGATGCCGATTTATAGTGCTAGCCCACTGAGATACCATGCCACAAGTTTAACATGAATACCCCACTCAAACACAGTATACTGACTCCGAGCCGACCAGTCCTTGTTTTAGCCCCTTAATGCCGAGCGCCAGACAGCGTAAGATGAGGTACCATCTTTTATCGTCTTTTGGTATGACGAGGCCGGGGATCGACCCCCCGACGCTCTACCACTAGACCACGGAGGCGGTCTATTAAATCATAAAATGCCCAGTGTGCCAAACGCAATGGCATGATAAATAAACATGTTGACTTACTCCGCATATTTTGTTAAGGCTATGGGTTGTTTAAAGCGTTCGCCGTCACGACCAAAATCCGGTCCGATTCCTTATTTGGGCATAAATTCTAAAGCGTGATGCCCTGTCGTAATTGCAGATATCTTTTCATTTAGGAGTGGAACAAAAGGATATTCAGTCATTAGCTTCAGTCGTAAAATGCGTGACAGCGGTACAATTCAAGGATATGGTTGATAAAACGTTGTATTTATATAAATAATAGGATCGATATCTCAAGTGGATTTGGCGGCGGTGAGATTGGTCTAAGGTCCATTAAATTATGCTGCTCCCGCCCATAATGTGTAACATTTTGACACCCCTCCCCAAAATATTGTGCAGACTTATAACCTTTTTAATTAAAACGAATTGTCACTTTTTTCATGATGCACCACCCCCCCCCCCCCCCCCCCCACCCCCCCCACCCCCACCCCACCCCGCCCACACACACACACACACACACACACCCCTCCCATAATTATGATACTTTTTCGCGTCCCCCCTCCCAACCTCCGTGTTATCTCATTTCGTGACCTGACCATGAAGACATTTCCATTTCTCATTGCTCAGCATTATTTTTATTTGTTTAAATAGAATAAGTGTGTTTTGCGATGAACTAGTAGCTATGTTATTGCCTTATTTCGCTGATTTCGTTGGGTCATTTCAAGCTTCGTGTATTCTTTTTTATGGATGTTTTTGTTATCCTGCGCACAGGAGCTTGTAACGCAAAAATTATCAGCAATATATATATATATATGGTTACTAACAGAATCATGGTACTATACAAAAGAATCTATGTGGTACTTTGACCCCTGTTTGTGACATATATATGTGGCTGCTAATTTTTGCGTTACAAGCCACTGTGATCCTATGAGCGTTGTTTATCTATTGATGATTTCACACATGTAGGTTAATTCTATTAACGTTATCATGCAAATTTATTCTTAGAATCTACAAAACATATCGCCAATTTTGCTCCTCTATGAATCATAGCGTATTAAGATCCGACGATGACGCATTCCCAAGCCAAACGGGCACCTGCTGTCCCGAGTTACTCCCCTTTGATCGTTCTCCTGGCTTTATTACGGAATGACGTCATCGGTAGCCATATTCTGGCATCTCCATCAATTTTAATCCGTTTGAAGCGAATTGGTGTTGATTACATCTTTCCAATTGAACCCAGACGCCTCTTGAGGTGTCGGATTTCAGGGCTACTCGTTTGGGTAAGTACTGGTAGGTGTATTTAGCCCGATGCGGCAGGTGCAAACATACAGGTCCCGATAAAGGCCTCACCCATTGACTCGAAAGTGGATTTGACATTTGATTTGTCAGTGCAGGGGAGAGTAAATGTTTTGATTCAAACACCTTTCAAACAATGATCATTTGTTCGTAAAACGTAAACATTAATTCTACGATGCATTTTATACGATTGGACTGTGCGGATCGGTTCCCTGGGTCTTTTGATGCGGGTTGTTCACGTAAATGTATATTTTTACTCGATTTATTATCATAACCTCCAAAAATAAGATCGATATTTCCATTTGTTGAGAGTTTATTTTGTATTCAAGACTACTTATCACCAAGATTTCTTTCCACCTGCTTCCTCATCTTTTTTTGCTATTCTCGCAGTATCCCTGAAGAATATCACTGAAGAATAGCCTATCATTGAACAATATCACTGAACGTGCTGAATAGATGGGTTAAACTAAAAGCTGTTGGGGCACCATTTGATATTCTGAGGAGTGTGGTGGCCTGGGATTTTATCGAATAAAATAAACTGCTGCCGAAATTTCTTGAAAAAGCTAATTTGCTTCAGATTAGTGAAAAAAACCGTAATTGCCGGCCAAAACATGACATTGTTTCAAGGTGTTTATCTTCAGGCTCATAGCTTTAAATTAAAAAAACCTATCTGGTTTTGTAGATGTAGCTAAAAAAATATCTTATCTCAATATAAAATCCAAGGTTATTTTTTATCATTATTGATTGCCAGAGTCTTTTTTCTTTGGTTTTGGGGGTGGTCGCATGTGGTTAAACGGTCCGCTCATCACACCGAAGACCCAGGTTCGATTTCCCACATGGGTACAATGTGTGAAGCCCATTTCTGGTGTCCCCCGACGTGATATTGCTGGAATATTGCTAAAAGTGGCGTAAAACCATACTCACTCACTCAATTTCTTTATTTCAACCACTTCCCTGAAATACAAAAAACTTAAAGAAATCTCGAGCAGGTATTTGAAATATATATGAAGAGAAACATTCTATTGGAGTTTTATCAATACTCTAACAATAATGTAAAATATGCATGTGAGATGTAAATATATTTTACATTCATTCAGAGACATAACTGAATGCTTGATGTGGTTACTAGATTTCCAAGTTCCATGTTGAATTCAAAACCTGGTATGAGCATAGGACAAAATACAATTACCGTATTCGACGTAATAAGCGCCCCGCTCTAATAAGCGCCCACGGCGATACTTGCTCGTATATTGGCTGGTGAACAATTCAGATTAGCACCCCCTCCGATTGATCAATGTACACAAGACTTATTTATTCGCTTATAATACGCACTCGTGTGTTATATGCACCCTTAATTATTGGCAATTAAATTCTGATAAAATATATCTGTCGTATATAAACATTTCAGGCTGTCAACATCAACCACGAAATGTATCTTTCAACTCTGTTTTTTCCACCAAAATAGTATTCTAATAAGAGCCCCCTATTTCTAATTTTGAGAGCGCCCTGGGCGCTTATTACGTCGAATACGGTACATTCTTAGCATTCATTTAAAGCCACAAAATCACCAACATGTATTAGACCATGGAATTTAACAGCTGTACTTTACTCCATTACCATAATTCACAGTCCCAGGTTTATTTGGTGTATTCCTAATAAATCCAACATTTCTGTTTTTATCAGCTGGAATGCTCATATCTCATTTTCACCCTTGCTGCAGTGAAAACAACAATCTTCCACATTTTAACAAGGTCTTAGATAGAACTATATTCAATAAGCGTATATATTTATTCTTTATCTGAAGAGATATATTGTGTAATGGCCTAAAATTGGGGAAAAACTTGTGTGAATATAATAACCACATGTATAATGTCGAGCAGAAACATCTAGCCTTCTTTTTTAAGTTTGTTTGTTTGTTGTTTATATGGCAATAAAAATAAATCTGAAATATTTACCTACCATCCTGAACTATATATTTCACGACACCCTTTAAGGCCCAATATTGACGTGGGCATATGTTGGTTATGTTAATATATGTCCTTCAATTAAGATGTACCGTATTCGACGTAATAAGCGCCCCGCTCTAATAAGCGCCCATGGCGATATTTGCTAATATTGGCTAGTGAACAAACCCAATTAGCACCCCTTCAGATTGATCAATGTACACAAGACCTATTTATTCGCGTATTATACGCACTCGTGTGTTATATACACCCTTTATCATGGGCAAATAAATTCTTGAAAAATATATCTGTCATATATAAACATTTCAGGCTGTCAGCATAAACCAAGAAGTTTATCTTTTAACTATGTTTTTTTCAACAAAATAATATTCAAATAAGAGCTCTCTATTTCTAATTTTGAGAGCGCCCTGGGCGCTTATTACGTCGAATACGGTATATTTGTACTGTATGAAATGTTGTCTTGTATTTGCCATCAGGATCACACTGAAATTCTTTAAATATGCACAAGTCTATACATGGTAAAACTGTACTGACTGCTGAAAATTTGTGGTTTTAATTCGTGATTATCAGAGGTGAGGTGAAATGAGGTTTATCATCGCTTCCAAGATTATTGCACTAAAATAGCGATGTGCATACACGTGTGTGTGTGTGTGTGTGTGTGTGTGTCTGCGTGTGCTAGTCAGGACTGATGCTGATTTATAGTGCTAGCCCACTGAGATACCATGCCGCAGTTTAACATGAATCCCCACTCAGACACAGTATACTGATTCCGAGCCGACTAGTCCTTGTTGTAGTCCCTTAATGCCGAGCACCAGGCAGGGTAACAACAAGTACCAGACAAGATATAATGATGTGATGCGTCCATTTTGATCATGGATTAACTGAAGAGGGTGATAGGCCTGGCTCAAGCAGTAGAGCTGAGTGAATTACCTCCCTTAGATTGGCTTGGTGTCATCAGTGTCGACATAATGCTCACTTTTGGGGATACCATGTTTTTTTATTTCAAGTAATCGCTACAATATGCTTGATAAATTATTTTTTATTAAATGTATTCAACAATAAACCAAATATTTGTAAACAAATGGTACTGAAAATATTAAAAAATATGTTTGACTTTAACATGTTTAACAATGATTAATAACTCATCTGAAATTATTTTTCCCTGCCTATCGAAAAGAAAACCTTGATTAACATAGTGCCATATTGTATTTTGAATAAGACCGTCCTTGTGCACCCAATCAAGTGTACCCAATGCTGTGTGCCCAAGTTGACCTCATTGTGTGTCAATTGATTTTGAATCCGTGTATATATATAAATCCTCTTGTCATTACTGTAGCAAAAAGCTTAAAAAAAATCATGATAATGCTGGAATTCAAAGCATCTTAAAAAATATGTAGTCTCACCTGACAGTGCTTGACACGAACGCTGGTCTGCTGGTCCGAGTCAAGTATATTTTCTTAAGAACCAGTATAATCAAATAAATGGTGGTTCGGTGGCCTTTTGTTGTTTTGGGGACAAACAAAGTAATTTAAGTTATTACAACTTTTGAAATCGGCAATAGATCGTGTAAACTCTAAGCACCATTGTGTCTAGAAGAGATCCAACAGGATCAGTAGATTTTTTTGGTGGTGGTCCTATGGACCACTGACCCGTGTCAAGCACTGCCTGAGTGTTTGAGTTAACACAATTTGATAAAATGCTTGTGAAGGAGGTATATAGTTATACCAAGGGCCCGTCCGTCCGCATCTTCCCGAGGCAAGAGAGTTAACTGACTTTAAAAGTCCAGTTTCCACCCTTGCCGAACTAGGCTGGAATTCCTGGGCTCGATCGTAGCGCCACCAAACACTTTTACGAGTTATGTCCTTTCTATGCCTCTCCTATTGACCAATCAGATTCCACCTCTCGTATCACTTGTATTTGCTTCAAACAAGATTGTGGCGCCCAGTCAAGACGATCTGATCGATAATCAAGATCTATATTGTGATAAAACGAGTCTTATATCGCGAAGTGCATCAAATCACGTGAGCACCTTGATTAAAAACATGAAAAGATTTAGACAACGAGTTAGCGGTGCACATGCTTTGCAAATCCTGCAGTCGACCGAAATCTCTAATCTTTCTTTACGAATCGGATTTCGGTACGCGATTTTGATTGGATTATTTTAATAGACTCGTTAGTCCAGCCAAAATGTAACTCCATAATACCAGCCTAGTTCGGCAAGGGTGGAAACTGGACTTTTATAGTCAGTTAACTCTCTTGCCTCGGGAAGATGGTCCGTCCGAAAACTTTGTCCGCGCGATTTCTCTTAAACTATTCGGTGGATTCATCTCAAACTTAGTACATATAATCTGTGTCATATGAAGGGGTGCAGTCAAAAGAGAAAAATTGTTTTTATTATTTTAAAATTATTTAGACTCATAGTTTCAATTAAAAAATAATTTGTTTTCCGATGGCAGCTAAAAAAATAGCCAGTCTCCATACAAAATGCAGCCCCCCAGAATACCAGGTGGTCGGTCCCTTAAGTCATGTGTCGCTGTCAGCATCAGTTATCCCGGTTATCAAGCCAATCAGTGTAATCGCCAGTACCTTTGGCCAGTGATGTAGATATGGAGTGACCCAGTCGCTGTGTGAGGTACGAGCGATGTATCACGAATGTGTACACATGTGTAACCTGTACTTTCATTTTGACGAAGAAGCAAAAGGTGAGGCAGGTTCTCATGGTAACGTCAGAGCTGGGAAATCATTCTCGATACATGGATTTCTGAGTAAGAGCTGGTAGGCGCTGGTAGGAGTCAGGAAGTTGTGTGAGCTGATCAATACTTGTGGGATGACATGTCTGTCTTTCATGAATGTCAAATCTTACTGGTTGTTGTTTTTGTGGAATGTATGTGGTGTTTTGAAATTCAACTACTGCAGCCCTTTTCTTGCTCAAACCTTTTTTTGAAAATCAGTCATTTCTTACTTCTTGAATATTTCAAATGTCACTATACAGTCACACATTGCTTAAAAGTGCATTCAAACACTGTTCCTCAAACCTTCAGTCAGTGTCCGAAATGGGGCGCTCGGGTAGCCTAGTGGTTAAAGCCTATAAAAGTCCAGTTTCCACCCTTGCCGAACTAGGCTGGTATTATGGAGTTACGTTTTGTCTGGACTAACGAGTCTATGCATAGTCCAATCAAAATCGCGCACCAAAATCAAAATCCGGTTCGTAAACTGTCGTGCAGATTTCGATTGATTGCAGGGTTTGCAAAACATGTGCATCGCCAATTCGTTGTCAGTAGATATTTTCCAAATCCTTTCATGTTTCTAATCAAGGTGCTCACGTGGTTTGATGCATTTGGCGATGTAAGCCCGTTTTATCACAATATAGATGTTGATTATCGATCAGATCAGATTTTGTGTGAAGCAAACGCAAGTAATACAAGAGGTGGAATCTGATTGGTCCATAGGAGAGGCTTAGAAGGGACATAATTGGTGATAGCCAACGCAACGCAATTGGTGCCGCAACGATCGAGCCTAGTAATTCCAGCCTAGTTCGGCAAGGGTGGAAACTGGACATTTTAAAGTCAGTTAACTCCCCTGCCTCAGGAAGATGGTTGAGAATAGATGCATAACATGATCAGTCACATGACATTACAGACAGGAAGTTTAAAAACAGCAGCTGATACATCATCAGTGCATGCGATTGTTCTGATGCAAAATTATCATCAGATCAAGTTTGATTAAAACGCAATTGTGAAAAAGGTCAGTTTTGAGGTAATGGGAGGTCCTCAGATCTTTGTTTAGTGGTAGCGAGAACTAAGATCTCATTTTAATGAGATTGAGAAAAAACTAGATGTTAGTCTACACTTGGGGCACCACACACAAATAAGGAGGAACCTGAAAAATCATTAAACGAGAATTAATTAAAAAAAAGGTCTACATTGATTACAAATGTCAATAGACAAGACCCAAGTAATAAAAATGTACTGAATGCGTTAAAAAACTAGCAATACCCAATGTGAATGATAACATAAATAAATACAGTAAATCAAAACATTATCTCGAGCCCCTGGTCCGAAAATAAAACAGATGTACTGTATTTGACGTAATAAGCGCCCAGGGCGCTCTCAAAATTAGAAATAGGGGTCCCTTATTAGAATATAATTGTGATGAAAAAAACAGTTGAAAGATCGTGAATTTTGTGGTTTATGCTGAGAGCCTGAACTCATACAAAATAAAAGTCTGTGTGTATTTTACATGACAGATATATTTTCCCAGAATTTAATTGCCCATAATTTAAGGGTGCATATAACACACGAGTGCATATTATACACGAATAAATAAGTATTGTGTACATTGATCAATCGGAAGGGGTGCTAATTGGGATTGTTCACTAGCCAATATATTAGCAAATATCGCCATGGGCTCTTATTACATCAAATACGGTATTTCAGAAGTTTACATTTGATTGGCTCCAGAACCAACTCATCCTTAATTTAGATTGGACAGTCAAAGATCAGATACATCGTTTATCAGGAGAACTGGTTTACTGAAACTTGTCATGAAATCCTTTTTACTACACTACCAGGTGGAATTTCTACGTACATCCAAAATAGCTCTCCGTCTCGTAAACAAGGCGTGTAATCAACAACAAACACAATAAATGACATACAGCAGATATACAAATCAACACCACCACATATAATGAACCAATGGCCCATCAGAAGCCCATCAAATCTGCACCAACCTTGACTCAGAATGCTGAACTTGATAGGAATCTGCTTGATGCGGACTTGATAAAGGTAGTGCTGTCCACTGGGTGAGAGATCTCCCTTGATGAAAGTTGAACTTGTAGGTAGGCCTGGAGGAGCGGTGTTGAGGTGCTGCTTGGTGGAATGGATGCCAGATGCTTTCTTGTAATTGATTTGCCAGACTGCAGCTTCGGCAGAGGATGTGGGATAGGAACGGGGAGACTTGATAATAATGTGGCTGAATTCTTTAAACTTTGAATTGGGTTCCAAATTCCTTGTGTTAAAATTTGGAGTGCCATTTTGGTTAAGTTGATAATGATGATAATGGCTTGTTTAGAATACATTCCGGTGCCTAAAGTCACTTTTAAATTTTTTGATTTTTTTAGAACAAAAATACCTTTTGAACAAGTTTCTTGGGGCTTTTCACATATTTCACACAAGTGAAATGGACAAGCAAAGCTCCAGATAACTTTTTGAGCAATTGAGTTTTTTACTCTAGGGTTTCTGTTGTAATTGGGGTATTACATTTTTCATTGGGTAACCAATATTTTTTCACTCATCTATTCATCCCTCTCTTGGGTATTTCCCAAAATTAGTGAACATTTTAAGATTTAAAAAAATGAAATAATGTTTTAGATGTATATAACTGTTCTAAATATATAGGCTTGACTCGGAAAGTAAATTAGCTTGTGTTTTGGAAATTGGCTCCTCTGTACGCATGCTGAGATATCTTCATTGGGTATTTATGCGAGCTGTTTTTATACATTTGAGTTTTTCATTTAATGCATGTGTTTCTGTACCCAAGTTAATTGAAAGTAATTGGGTTTTGAATATTAGAGGGGGGGAGGGGTATTTTACACAAATACGCATCTTATCTGTAACTCTGACAAGTATGTAGCAAATAAACATGCTTAACATGCTTAACCACAGTAGGATTGACACTATAAACCCAGGGATTCTGAAATTGAAAGGGGTGTTGTCAATCTAGATGGAAAGGAAATATGCCAAACTTTCTCTTTTACAACTGCTTATTATCTAGCTAATGGTTTTAAATGACATTCACCAGTATAGAAGAGGCCCTTGAAGATCCGGGGTAGAATAGGTCTTCAGCAACCCATACTTGACGTAAAAGACGACTATGCTTGTCGTAAGAGGCGACTAACGGGATCGGGAGGTCAGACTCACTGACTTGGTTGATGCATGTTACCGATCCCAATTGCTCACGATATCAATCACTGGATTGTCTGGTCCAGACTCGATTACTTACAGACCACCGTCATATAGCTTGAATATTGCTGAGTGCGGTGTTAAACAACAAACAAAGTAAAGAAGATGGATCATAAGTATTCTTTTTGCACTGTTGTATTCCAAGGGGCACACCTTCTAAATGGAGTGCCCATAGCACACTGGAAAACAACAGATTTGTATATTTGTATGCAAACTGTACCGGAAAACATAATCATGATCATAATAAACAAGAAATTAAATTGGATTAGCCTAATACCTGCAATAACGATACAGTTCCACAGCAACAACACAGAGCTACACGCCAGCAGGAGATTGTTACCTCATCCGATACGTCAAATTCCCATTCTCTGCTCCCTGGGGAGTATACATACATTTCATATCGCAAGCCAGACACGAGAACCTTTCTCTACGTAATAATGTCCGCAACAATGGTTCCTGAAAGCCCCAGTGTAATGGGAATGTTGCATGTGGAACCAGCACTTTCAGGATGTGCATCATCGGGATTGAGGGTTGTTCTCAAGTAGGCTGCTGTGTGTATGGAGGAGGGCTGTTGTGGAGCTATAGTGTAGGGATAGGGTTACAGTACTGCCTGTAATGTGAATCAGTGGATGTGAGGCCATCTTCTTACTTTTAACTGCATCAGGATAGAATTCCGGTTTGTGCGATGTTAAAGGTGGCTTGAGAGTATGGACTTGACTGTAGGTTGTGTCCCATGTTAAAGGTGGCTTGAGAGTGTGGACTTGACTGTAGGTTGTGTCCCATGTTAAAGGTGGCTTGAGAGCGTGGTATGTGGACTTGACTGTAGGTTGTGTCTTATGTTGAAGGTGGCTTGAGAGCGTGGTGTGTGGACTTGACTGTAGGTTGTGTCCCATGTTAAAGGTGGTGTGTGGACTTGACTGTAGGTTGTGTCCCATGTTAAAGGTGGCTTGAGAGCGTGGTGTGTGGACTTGACTGTAGGTTGTGTCCCATGTTAAAGGTGGCTTGAGAGCGTGGTATGTGGACTTGACTGTAGGTTGTGTCCCATGTTAAAGGTGGCTTGAGAGCATGGTGTGTGGACTTGACTGTAGGTTGTGTCTTATGTTGAAGGTGGCTTGACAGCGTGGTATTTGGACTTGACTGTAGGTTGTGTCTTATGTTAAAGGTGGCTTGAGAGTGTGGTATGTGGACTTGACTGTAGGTTGTGTCCCATGTTAAAGGTGGCTTGAGAGTGTGGTCTGTGGACTTGACTGTAGGTTGTGTCTTATGTTGAAGGTGGCTTGAGAGCGTGGTATGTGGACTTGACTGTAGGTTGTGTCCCATGTTAAAGGTGGCTTGAGAGTGTGGTCTGTGGACTTGACTGTAGGTTGTGTCTTATGTTAAAGGTGGCTTGAGAGCGTGGTATGTGGACTTGACTGTAGGTTGTGTCCCATGTTAAAGGTGGCTTGAGAGTGTGGTCTGTGGACTTGACTGTAGGTTGTGTCTTATGTTGAAGGTGGCTTGAGAGCGTGATATGTGGACTTGACTGTAGGTTGTGTCCCATGTTGAAGGTGGCTTGAGAGTGTGGACTTGACTGTAGGTTGTGTCCCATGTTGAAGGTGGCTTGAGAGTGTGGACTTGACTGTAGGTTGTGTCCCATGTTAAAGGTGGCTTGAGAGCATGGTATGTGGACTTGACTGTAGGTTGTGTCCCATGTTAAAGGTGGCTTGAGAGCGTGGTATGTGGACTTGACTGTAGGTTGTGTCCCATGTTAAAGGTGGCTTGAGAGCGTGGTATGTGGACTTGACTGTAGGTTGTGTCTTATGTTGAAGGTGGCTTGAGAGCGTGGTGTGTGGACTTGACTGTAGGTTGTGTCCCATGTTAAAGGTGGCTTGAGAGCGTGGTGTGTGGACTTGACTGTAGGTTGTGTCCCATGTTAAAGGTGGCTTGAGAGCGTGGTGTGTGGACTTGACTGTAGGTTGTGTCCCATGTTAAAGGTGGCTTGAGAGCATGGTATGTGGACTTGACTGTAGGTTGTGTCTTATGTTAAAGGTGGCTTGAGAGCGTGGTATTTGGACTTGACTGTAGGTTGTGTCCCATGTTAAAGGTGGCTTGAGAGCATGGTATGTGGACTTGACTGTAGGTTGTGTCCCATGTTAAAGGTGGCTTGAGAGTGTGGTCTGTGGACTTGACTGTAGGTTGTGTCTTATGTTGAAGGTGGCTTGAGAGCGTGGTATGTGGACTTGACTGTAGGTTGTGTCCCATGTTAAAGGTGGCTTGAGAGTGTGGTCTGTGGACTTGACTGTAGGTTGTGTCTTATGTTGAAGGTGGCTTGAGAGTGTGGACTTGACTGTAGGTTGTGTCCCATGTTAAAGGTGGCTTGAGAGCGTGGTGTGTGGACTTGACTGTAGGTTGTGTCCCATGTTAAAGGTGGCTTGAGAGCGTGGTGTGTGGACTTGACTGTAGGTTGTGTCCCATGTTAAAGGTGGCTTGAGAGCGTGGTGTGTGGACTTGACTGTAGGTTGTGTCCCATGTTAAAGGTGGCTTGAGAGCATGGTGTGTGGACTTGACTGTAGGTTGTGTCTTGTGTTGAAGGTGGCTTGAGAGCGTGGTATTTGGACTTGACTGTAGGTTGTGTCTTATGTTAAAGGTGGCTTGAGAGTGTGGTATGTGGACTTGACTGTAGGTTGTGTCCCATGTTAAAGGTGGCTTGAGAGTGTGGTCTGTGGACTTGACTGTAGGTTGTGTCCCATGTTAAAGGTGGCTTGAGAGTGTGGTCTGTGGACTTGACTGTAGGTTGTGTCTTATGTTAAAGGTGGCTTGAGAGCGTGGTATGTGGACTTGACTGTAGGTTGTGTCCCATGTTAAAGGTGGCTTGAGAGTGTGGTCTGTGGACTTGACTGTAGGTTGTGTCTTATGTTGAAGGTGGCTTGAGAGCGTGGTATGTGGACTTGACTGTAGGTTGTGTCCCATGTTGAAGGTGGCTTGAGAGTGTGGACTTGACTGTAGGTTGTGTCCCATGTTGAAGGTGGCTTGAGAGTGTGGACTTGACTGTAGGTTGTGTCCCATGTTAAAGGTGGCTTGAGAGCATGGTATGTGGACTTGACTGTAGGTTGTGTCCCATGTTAAAGGTGGCTTGAGAGCGTGGTATGTGGACTTGACTGTAGGTTGTGTCTTATGTTGAAGGTGGCTTGAGAGCGTGGTATGTGGACTTGACTGTAGGTTGTGTCCCATGTTGAAGGTGGCTTGAGAGTGTGGACTTGACTGTAGGTTGTGTCCCATGTTGAAGGTGGCTTGAGAGTGTGGACTTGACTGTAGGTTGTGTCCCATGTTAAAGGTGGCTTGAGAGCATGGTATGTGGACTTGACTGTAGGTTGTGTCCCATGTTAAAGGTGGCTTGAGAGCGTGGTATGTGGACTTGACTGTAGGTTGTGTCTTATGTTGAAGGTGGCTTGAGAGCCTGGTGTGTGGACTTGACTGTAGGTTGTGTCCCATGTTAAAGGTGGCTTGAGAGCGTGGTGTGTGGACTTGACTGTAGGTTGTGTCCCATGTTAAAGGTGGCTTGAGAGCGTGGTGTGTGGACTTGACTGTAGGTTGTGTCCCATGTTAAAGGTGGCTTGAGAGCATGGTATGTGGACTTGACTGTAGGTTGTGTCCCATGTTAAAGGTGGCTTGAGAGCATGGCATGTGGACTTGACTGTAGGTTGTGTCTTATGTTAAAGGTGGCTTGAGAGCATGGTATGTGGACTTGACTGTAGGTTGTGTCCCATGTTGAAGGTGGCTTGAGAGCGTGGTATGTGGACTTGACTGTAGGTTGTGTCTTATGTTAAAGGTGGCTTGAGAGTGTGGTATGTGGACTTGACTGTAGGTTGTGTCCCATGTTGAAGGTGGCTTGAGAGCGTGGTATGTGGACTTGACTGTAGGTTGTGTCCCATGTTGAAGGTGGCTTGAGAGCGTGGTATGTGGACTTGACTGTAGGTTGTGTCCCATGTTAAAGGTGGCTTGAGAGCGTTGTATTTGGACTTGACTGTAGGTTGTGTCCCATGTTAAAGGTGGCTTGAGAGCATGGTCTGTTGATTTGACTGTAGGTTGTGTCTCATGTTGAAGGTGGCTTGAGAGGTCTAACATTTAGTCCAGTTAAATTATTTACAAATATCTATCTTTAAAATAAGAAATAAAATTCCAGAACAATGGTTAATGGAGTTGAGGCAATCTAGACTTGCCAAATCATTCTAGACTTTCTTTAATGTATTCTCTAGCGCCTGGGAGACCAACTTTGTTTTTACCAGACACAAAATATTGCATCATATGTGCATGTACACATTGAGAATTGATAAAGTCTGGGGACTCAATAATTATGGCTGTTTGAATAATTACAATTTTCAAAGTTGTAGATAACATGTTACATTCATGAATAATAACATTTCTATTCTGTTGAGAAATACACTGAAGTTCTGTGATAGGCTTCTCATCAATAATATTCCTGGAAATCAAGTGAAGTATTCCACATGCTGCCCACATCACTGGGGAGTGACACTTACCCTATTCGACGTAATAAGCGCCCTGCTCTAATAAGCACCCTCGGCGATATTTGCTAACATATTGGCTAATGAACAATCCCAATTAGCACCCTTTCCGATTGATCAATGTACACAAGACTTATTTATTCGCGTATAATACGCATTCATGTGTTATATGCACCTTAAATATGGGCAATTAAATTCTTGAAAAATATATCTATCGCATATAAACATTTCAGGCTGTCAGCATAAACAACAAAATTTATCTTTTAACTCTGTTTTTATTTTCCACCAAAATAATATTCTAATAAGAGCCCCCTATTTCTAATTTTGAGAGCACCCAGGGCGCTTATTACATCAAATACGGTATGTTCATTTATCAAATCAGCTGAGAACAAAAGTTCTTTAGAACATGTTGAGACAGTATTATTCTGTATTAATACTATAATACTGTAACTGCTGTGAAAAAGGTTGTATTAATTTGATCTTTAACCAAACATTCAATGATTCACACAAGTCCTTCCTGTGTTCCCAAGTTAAGTTTATTATCAAAACATTTTAAAAGTTTTTTAGCATGTTTTTGCATGTATTTCCCAATGACTTTTCAATTTGGCCTTAAAAAAATCAAATCATTAGAATTTGGCAACCCTAACAAGTTAACATTACCAAGTATGAGTTCCTGGGAATTCCAAACACAAACCAGATGTCTCTAATTAGAAAGCATCCCAACAATTTGAGTCTGCATCCAGAATACCCCCATCCAAGCTGAAACCTGCCTCCGCATAACAAAATGCTCACATCACATATTCCAAATTGTCTCCATCGGCATCACGCTACTCATTATTATCCTGCTCGGTGTGGAAAAAACGCTCAGCTTGTAAAGTTCAGCCTATCATTATCGACGTGAATTGCATGATGAGGTTATACCGACTTCGGAATCTCCCCATCTCCATCCTGACTACAGGTCCCAACAGCCTACGCTGAATCCGGATGAGACTTGCGTTAACACTGATTTCTGTTCATAATATTTTTGTCATTGTAGTGATAGCTATTTTACACGTCAGAGCATTTCTTCATCTGAACATTCTCTTAACAGATGTTGCAATCATTATGAGTTGGCCAGATGGTTGAGGAGAAAAATGTCTGTTAACTTTAATTTTCATCTAGAACATTTAAGGTCTATATAAAGAGTAAATCAGTGTTAGAAATTGACACTAGTCCTGTAGTCCTTGCAAACTGCCCAATAGTTAAGGTATCATAAGGACTAGTAGAAAATTGCCATTTTTACAGGTTTTGCTCTATGTTATCATTATAAGGACTAGTGGAGTAAAAATGTTAGTTTCTACCGCTGTAAATATTCATATTTTGAGGAAAAAGTAAAAACTTGTGGGTCAATGGTTTTAAAGCTTTCAGATTTTTTTTCTGATTAACATTTTTATTATGCAGAAATCACCAGGTACAATAACTTTAACCTTATGTGTAAAACATGGCAAAATCAGATCAAATTCATAAGACTTTCAGATTAATCAAGTTATAATTCTTACCGTTTGTTGTCAGTTTTAACAGCAAAGCCATAGTAAGTTTGAAGCAGGCTGTTTGTTGCCTAGGATCCGGTTCCTCAAGACCCACTTGCAGTTCTCTGCTAGTCCTGTTGGTGTCTCTCCCCTCTCTCCGTCTCTGTTATTTTTAGCTTGTAAGACAGTCAGCACCTGCAGATGAGAATCTTCAATTAAACCTATGTGAGGGACTCTCTAGCACAAAGTTGTCCCAGCCAATCAGAGCCGAGCTCTCATATCTACTAGGAAAGCAGGGATGTGTGAGTGTGTTGGCTAAGTGTGGAGACAGAGTGGATGGTTGATGAGACTGTATGGTGATGGAGTCGGGATAAGGGAGGCTTCCCTGGATGAGTTTCTGTTTAATCCTGTGAAGGAGGAACTGGACATCAATGGATAGGATTTCCGACTTGGATCTTGTGGAGAAATTAAGCTCAGTGTGTCCCTTCCAGGATTGTGTTTTGCAAACAGCTGAAAGTTTGAGTTGTGTTTTTGGGTGATTTTTTAAAAATGGTTTTGTGTGTGATTAGGTTTTGAGGAAGTAGTGTTCAAAGCTGATAAGAGAGCTATATAGGAAGAGTCTGTTAACCAAGCTGATACAGTGAGTCAGTGACACAGTTTCAAAACTGCCGGACAATTTGGTCGTGGTGGATGTGATTCCAAGGAAACAGGTTTCGGATGAGAGGTTTTCGAGGATGCTATTAAAAGTGCTATCTTGCCTTCCACGTGGGATTTGTATATCATCACTGGCTAGTTAAGTTAGGAGGCAAACGTGTGTCATTTATGTGTGTGGATTACATATCCTTGATGAGAAAGCCTTCTCTTGACAGTTTGACCTTTGTAAGTGTATAAGGTTGAACTGGTGCGTTTGTGAATCTCTGCCCCAGTGAATGATCAGAGCTAATTTTTGAAAAATCGATCGATTTTTTTGCGATCAAGATGAGTCGGGTGGACAGCTCGGAATACCCTGATGACTATATTGAAATCGTGAATGAAATAAATGACTTTATCGCATCTCTCACGGGTTCCCCCGCAGATGCGAGTGCAAGTAGCGGAACAGGAAGTCAGATCAGCCATTGTGAGGAAGCGTGTCGTGACAGCGTTGAGAATGACTATGAGCCTATAGAGTCGATCATCCCGCTCCCACAGTACGTGGCCCACTACAACCCCACCCCGCCGCCACCCCCACCAATCAGGCCCAAGTTCATCAAGATGTCAGAGGGCATGCCGAAACATGTCAAGGCCGTCCACAATTTCAAGGGAAGTAACAATGATGAGGTAAGTCGATATATTTTTTGTCTCATGTTTTACAGCAAAGAATCGATTTGAATAAATATTTGGTGTTTATGTCTGATTTTTGATAGAATTGTACCCTTTTGCACATTCCGAGTTAGAAAAGGCAATGGGGCGGTCGGGTAGCCTAGTGGTTAAAGCGTTCGTCACGCCAAAGACCCGGGTTTCGATTCCCGACATGGATACAATGTGTGAAGCCCATTTCTGGTGTCCCCCGCCGTGATATTGCTGGAATATTGCTAAAAGCGGCATAAAACCATACTCACTCACTAGAAAAGGCAGGGATGGAAATTAACCAATAACGCCTGAGCAGTGATTACATACAGCAATTAGGACTGGGACAGGTAACTCGGGTACCCAGGTCAGGTTTGTCCTTAGAAGGACCCGGGTACCCAGAGGACTACCCGGACCCGTGGTTAGTCCAATCATGTATTGTTTAATGACAAAAACTCACTCTAGCTCAGTGGTTCACATTTCATTCTGACGATGCACACATTCATTTTGAATTGTATATGTTTGAGTAAAGAAAAAGCTTCAGTCAACTTCAGTGTACGCATGATCTGATTGTTTGATAAATGTACATAAATAGTTTTTGCCAGGGCTTTGTAAAACAATTCCCAATCAGACATTTTGTTCCCAACTCTTGAGACCTGCAGTGGGTACTCAGGTAGGGTCGGATAATAGGGGGTCAGTTACCCGGGTAGTAAATTTGGACTCGTCCCTGCCCAAACAGTAATACACCCAAAATGACTGAAATTCTACAAAACCTTGGAATACTTTCAACATTAACAGAACTGGTCCGGGTTAGCAGGTAACTAGTGCTAAATTTCATCTCTGATAGGTCCCTAGTACATCAATTGTGACCGGTGACAATTGGATCAGGTTGTCAGGCGATTGAATGGAATGTCACCTTACCCTGATGGCATGGAATGTTGTTCCTTATGTCGACCTCTGGTTTGAAACAATTTGAATATTGCTAACTGCATTGCGAAACAACAAGAACTGTATGAACATACTTAAAGAGCTCCCAAAGACTTTGGGGAGATAGATGAAGTCTACATTTATCAAGGAATTACCTGCTTGAAAAACATCTTTGCTATAGCATGTTGTACACCATTTGAAAGGCCTGATCCTTCTGTTTATAAATATGAAAGTTTACTTACCGTAAAAGGCGACTAACGGGATCGGGTGGTCAGGCTCGCTGACTTAGTTGATGCATGTCATCGATCCCAATCACGTGGATCGATGCTCATGATATCAATCACTGGATTGTCTGGTCCGGACTCGATTATTTACAGACCGCCGTCATGTAGCTGGAATATTGCTGAGTGCAGTGTTAAACAAACAAACAAACTCACGTGCATTCAGGTCACTATGTGTCGTGCAATAAGCTTGAGCATCACGTTAAACCCCATTTCACCTCACCCCACCTTAAAAAACCCAAACTTCCCCAATAAGTCGCCTGCGAAGAATGAAAATAGAATGAGAATAGAATGAGAATAGAATGACAACAGTACTTGTGGTGAAAATAGTACTTTAAGATATCTTGCAGAACAAGTAAAGATAATGGTAAAAAGGTAACTGATATTGTAGACAAAAGGCTGTTGTTGCCAAAACTCATTACTCACAACATGCATCCTTAACAGTGTGAATGTTGGGCAACAAATACCGTATTCGACGTAATAAGCGCCCAGGGCGCTCTTAAAATTAGAAATAGAGGGCTCTTATTAGAATATTATTTTGGTGGAAAAAAACAGAGTTGAAAGATATATTTTGTGGTTTATGCTGACCGCCTGAAATGTTTATATACGAGAGATACATTTTTCCAGAATTTAATTGCCCATAATTAAGGATGCATATAACACATGAATGCGTATTATATACAAATAAATAAGTCTTGTGTACATTGATCAATCGGAAGGGGTGCTAATAGGTATTTTTCACCAGCCAATGTATTTGCAAATATCACCGTGGGCGCTTATTAGAGCGGGGCGCTTATTACGTCGAATACGGTACTAGCCCACAAGCTACAATGGGGAATAACTCTTTCTGTTCATCTGACATTTGGGGCTTTCTTCAATATTTTTGTGAGGTGCTCTCACATTCCTGGGCTGATATGGGATATCATTTGTAGCAGGAATTGTAAGACAAGGTGTGATTGATATGCCGAGTGCACTGCTGGAAAGAAGATATACAGAAACAGCCATTTTCCTGAAGAAAAAAACATGTTTGTAAATAAGAGTTTTGAATATTTGGTTTACAATTTTCTCCAAATATTTTATGTTTGGTGGCCGGAATTGAAATATTGATATTTCTAAAAAAAAAAATTCAAAATGATTTTGTAAAAGAATTGTCTCTTTAATTGGGGAAAAATTAAAAGGGAATGTTTTTTATGTCAGGTCAAATTGTTACTTTGTATCCTGTATTGATCTGGAACCCCCAAAGCATCCTCAGCCTCACTTTGATGGAAGGATTCTATGATTTCATGAAATGTCCACGAGAATCTGACACAAGAACAAATAATTGTGAGCATTTTCGTTTCCTCTCAAAGGATCCTTTAAATGTTTATTCGTTGTGTTCGACCAGACTTCAGGCTGTTCAGGTCATTTTATCTAAAATAACTTTTGTTAAATTTATCCTCGATCATGGCTTAAGCCTTCTGAATGTGAGGTCGAAACACTGAAACAAGTATTTTTAATTCATTTGCTGCAGTTCATCACAGAATCTAAGTCCTTGACCTTGCAAAATTCTCACTTGCCCTTCATAACCCAATTTGACCCTTGCTGACCTTGACTGTGACCTTACTTGACCCCATCTGACCCCATCTGACCCCATCTGAACCCTATGAGGATATCATGTAAATGTTTATCAATGGAGATTGCAATGAACTTTACAAAGTAGCTAAACATGACTTCGTGAATTGACATCCTCTGCATCATCTTGAAGTTCCAGCAGTCTGACATACAAAGGATGCTTGTGACAGTGGAAGTGTTGTGATAGGGACCATGTGCCAATAGAGGCAGATGGTAACACATGTCTTGCCTAAACAGATGCTGGCATTTGGTGGTCTATCATCCTGATCACTGGAGATTAGATAGACACCACAGCACTGTTGACAGCACTCTCAGCATCGGATGATACAAATACCTCATATCTCTTGTGATGTGAAGTAGATTTGAATGTTCTTTTGGGAACAAATTCTTAAAGGAAAAAACATAGGTGAAGGTTCAGTAAACGGAATGCATCAGTGTGGTAGTTGTGTGTCACTATCCCTGAACCATTTTATTTCCCCTTCCGCGGCCTAGCCTAGACTGTCATGCAGACCCTGAAACAAATATCTCCAATACAGCCCATGCAGTGTTGTGAGGTGAGGTCAGGTGAAATGGGGTTTAGCGTCGCGTCCAAGATTATTGCACTTATATAGCGACGTGCATGCACGTGTGTGTGTGTGTGGCTGCTTGTACTAGACCAGACTGATGCCGATTTATAGTGCTAGCCCACTGAGATACCATGCCGCAGTTTAACATGAATACCCCACTCAGACACAGTATACTGACTCCGAGCCGACCAGTCCTTGTTTTAGCCCCTTAATGCCGAGCGTCAGACAGGATAACAACAAGTACCATCTTTTAACATCTTTTGGTATGACGCGGCCGGGGATCGAACTCCGGACCTTCCGCTCTCCGGGCGGACGCTCTACCACTGGACCAGGGAGGCGGTTGTGAACCTCAAACAACCCAGACGCTATGATCATGGATTTGAACTCTAGATATGCCTTGAATATGTTTCTGGATTTGTCATCACTATACACATGCTTGTTGCTTTCACCAAAGAGGTAATTTAGACCTGCACAAATTCTTCCATGCCTCTCAAGCTGAGGGGCGGTCGGGTAGCCTAGTGGTTAAAGCGTTTGCTCATCACGCCGAAGACCCAGGTTCGATTCCTGACATTGGTACAATGTGTGAAGCCCATTTCTGGCGGCGTTAAACCATACTCACTCACTCACTCAAGCTGACTATACTAAAAGCAAGTCTAGTTTCCAGCAGAAGAGGAAAGGGTCTTTTGTAGAAGTAAAAAATGCATCTGTTACAAAAATAATGTTTTCAGAGACGAAGTGTTAGTCTATGTGTAAGGCAACATTCAGCATGGGTTATTGACCTGCATGATTCTGCTGATTGTGAGATGCACAACAAGACAAGGTACTTGTACACAACAATGTTCAGGAAGGAAGTCTGCAGGAAATTAATGTCCACTTAACAAATAGTTCCACTTCATTGTTTCCTGGTACTTGTCAAGTCGCTCAAGTTAATATCTGTTGAGAATGACATTTGGTTGTTGTGAAACAAATCAACATTGCAATGTAAGTTAATCCACTTAAGCATCGATGAGAAGTGGGGATGCAGATGCTGGTGTGCCTTCAGCCATTGATGATGAATGCTTGGGCAGATCGGGGAAAGGGTGGACTCGGGTGGACACGGGTGGACATGGGTGGACGAGTCATCGAAGGTGCCGCAATTCAGAGTATACAAGTATATCCTAAGTCACCTTGTTTTTGGTTGTTGTTGCCGTACTCAGCAATATTCCAGCTATATGACGGCGGTCTGTAAATAATTGAGTCTGGACCAGACAATCCAGTGATTGATATCATGAGCATCGATCCACCCAATTGGGATCAATGACATGCATCAAACCCAGTCAGTGAGCCTGACCACCAGATCCCGTTAGTCGCCATGGGTTGCTGGGTTGCTGAAGACCTATTCTACCCCGGATCTTCACGGGTCCCTAAGTCACCTATTACAAATACAATGGTTAATATGAATTAACCCTGCAGGGGTCCTGGTTTAGAGCAAGTGCCCAGCAGACTAGACTAAACAAATAATTTCTCTTGACGACGCCATCTTGTCTGCTAGCAGACGAGTCAATATTCATCATGTGACAGGGAAATACTGATCATGTATTGAGTCAATATTCGAGGCCAGTCACATTATTTCAGACCCGTGAAGATCCGGGGTAGAATAGGTCTTCAGCAACCCATGCTTGCCGTAAAAGGCGACTATGCTTCTCATAAGAGGTGACTAACGGGATCAGGTGGTCATGCTTGCTGACTTGGTTGATGAATGTCATCGTATCCAACGCTCATTATATCAATCACTGGATTGTCTGGTCCAGACTTGATTATTTACAGACCTCCGTCATATAGCTGGAATATTGCTGAGTGAGGCATTAAACAACAAACAAACGAACATGATTTCAGGGTATACATTGAAATGTATTGTTTCGTCACATGGTGCAGATTCAGCAATGGAATTGCAAGATTCTTAATAGAGGTATAACAATGGTTGTTAAAGGTGACTAAATGTATCGTGAAGGCAGACCGGTGACTTAAGAAGCCAGCTGATGGGTTAGCACAGGGGGTAAACAGTTTGCTCATGATGGCGACGGTCCTGGTTTGATTCCCACATTGATGAGTACATCAATGGTGCAAATCCTAACTACCCAGTGTCTGTTAAGACTTAAATGTTATGAATCTTTATTTTAGGAACAGGTTATCGGTTGTGTCAATAATTATATTAGAAGTGCACCACTTTGGGTTCCACCTGCAGTCATTCAAATTAAACTTTGAAAAAATTATTGTTTTTTCCACAAATTCACTTTGCCAACCCTTCCCTGCTGCATCCTCCTCCTAAGGTGTAGTGGACTGTACATCTTCCCGAGGCAGGAGAGTTAACTGACTTTCTTTAAAAGTCCAGTTTCCACCCTTGCCGAACTAGGCTGGTATTCCTGGGCCTGATCGTAGCGCCATCAGTGGCTATTACGAGTAATGTCCCTTCTATGTCTCTCCTATGGACCAGTCAGATCTCACCTCTCGTACAACTTGCATTTTCTTCAAACAAAATGGAGGCGCCCAATCAAGACAATCTGATCGATAATCAAGATCTATATTGTGATAAGACGGGTCTTACATCGCGAAATGCATCAAATCACGTGAGCACCTTCATTAAAAACATGAAAAAATTTGGAAAATATCTGTTGACAACGAGTTGGTAGTGCCATGATTTGCAAATCCTGCAATCGACCGAAATCTGCACGACAGATTACGAACTGGATTTCGATTTCATTGCGCGAATTTGATTGGACTATGCACAGACTCGTTATTCCAGCCAAAATGTAACTCCATAATACCAGCCTAGCTCAGCAAGGGTGGAAACTGGACTTTTATAGTCAGTTAACTCTCTTGCCTCGGGAAGATGGGTTGCAGTAGACTCAATTACAGTTGGATGAATGAAGCATCAGTGTGAATAGAGTCTGAGACTTGAAGATTGGAGCCAGATTCAAGCATCCCATTAGTCATCCTTCCGACATGTATCTTCTGGGGGATGTTGATGCAGCCTTGAACACTCCTGATGACCGAGGCGCCCTCCCTGTCATTGTGTGTCTGCAAGCTTCAGCAGTTGCATCCGCAAATAACCCGCGTGCATCCGCACTGCTGCAGTCAGATGCAGATGTAGTGGTGGAATTTGAGGGAAAATTTCTTTATGCTAGATGTAATCAGATAATGAAATAAAAATTTGAAAAATTGGTAGTCACGGTTTTAGTGTTGTAATATGTTTGCCCTCAGTATACTGGCACAAAGTGATCTTAGTGCTCAGACTATGTTAAAGTATGGGAGTTAGGATCATCTTAGCTCTAAGATCAACTATGGTATGCTTATAAGGGGGAGTGTTTTGCCGTATTCCAGCTATATGACGATGGGCTGTAAATAACTCTGGACCAAAGTGATTGGTATTGTGTGTCATCAATGTCATGAGCCTTTACCACCCTGATCCGGGGGCACGGGTGGCCCAGTCGTCTAAGGGCTCCTTGGGCATGCCAGAAACCTTTGATCGTGGGTTCGAATCCCGGTTCGCCCCGATTATGTTTCTAGGTTTGTCAGCACCATACCCGTGCTAGCGGGTTTCACCGAAGTGGTAAATGGTAAATGTCTGAGACCTGCATCACTTCGGGCTTTCCTCCCACATTAAGCTGACACGAGGTGATGTAACTGGAATACTGTTAAAAGCGGCGTTAAACCCAACTCACTCACTCACTCAATACCACCCTGATCCATTAAGTCACCTTTTTCGACCGGCAAAGGTTGCTGAGAACCTATTCTAACCTTGAATTCCCGCTTGAGGACTTGAAGCAGCTACTTGTTTCTGGACCCTTTCAGATCTGGGTTAGAACTGGTCTTCAGTAATCCATCCTTGTCCCCTATGAACATCCCGGTTAGAATTGGTCTTCAGCAATCCATCCTTGTCCCCTATGAACATCCTGGTTAGAATTGGTCTTCAGCAATCCATCCTTGTCCCCTATGAAGATCCTGGTTAGAATTGGTCTTCAGCAATCCATCCTTGACCCCTATGAAGTTCCTGGTTAGAATTGGTCTTCAGCAATCCATCCTTGTCCCCTATGAAGTTCCTGGTTAGAGTTGGTCTTCAGCAATCCATCCTTGACCCCTATGAACATTCTGGTTAGAATTGGTCTTCAGCAATCCATCCTTGTCCCCTATGAACATCCTGGTTAGAATTGGTCTTCAGCAATCCATCCTTGACCCCTATGAACATTCTGGTTAGAATTGGTCTTCAGTAATCCATCCTTGTCCCCTTTGAACATCCTGGTTAGAATTGGTCTTCAGCAATCCATCCTTGTCCCCTATGAAGATCCTGGTTAGAACTGGTCTTCAGCAATCCATCCTTGTCCCCTATGAAGTTCCTGGTTAGAATTGGTCTTCAGCAATCCATCCTTGTCCCCTTTGAACATCCTGGTTAGAATTGGTCTTCAGTAATCCATCCTTGACCCCTATGAACATTCTGGTTAGAATTGGTCTTCAGTAATCCATCCTTGTCCCCTATGAACATCCTGGTTAGAATTGGTCTTCAGCAATCCATCCTTGTCCCCTATGAACATCCTGGTTAGAATTGGTCTTCAGTAACCTATGCTTGTTGTGAAGAGGGTACTACCGGGATCTGGTGGTCAGGTTTGCTGACTTGGTTGATGCATGTCATTGTATCCCAATATCACTGAATTAATTGTCTGGTCCAGACTTGATTATAAACAGACCGCCTTCATATTTCTTGAATATTACTAAGTGCGGCGTCAAACAGACCAACAAACAAACAAAACTTGTTGGAGTGAGTGAGCGAGTGAGTGAGTTGGGTTTAGTCCGCTTCATGTGGGAGGAAAGCCCGAAGTGATGCAGGTCTCAGACATTTACCACTTCGGTGAAACCCACAAGCACGGGTATGGTGCTGACAAACCTAGAAACATAATCGGGGCGAACCGGGATTCGAACCCACAATCATAGGTTTCTGGCATGCCCAAGGGATGCAACACTGCACAGTGAATCGCGTCGCCTTAGACTACTGGGCCACCCGTGCCCCCAAAACTTGTTTGAGGGTTGTCTGGTCCAGATTTGAGTATTTGCAGGGGCAGTGACATATAGCTGGAACATTACAGCCTTAAACCCACAGATACATACACAGTCCATTTGGAGGGGGGGGGGGGGGGGGGCTGCTCCTTATCTGGATCTCCCTCCTATGAAGTACTTGGTGTGGCTTATGTTTATCTTGGTTGGCAGAAATGTAATTTAGTTTCAGGAAGCGACAGCGATGCCAACCTGTCTGATTCTGGTTTTTCCCAAAATAGCTCTTCAAATCTGAATGTGAAGTTTCATAAGTTTCTTATGCCCAAGTCAAATGGAAAATCTGCCTCTAAACATGATGTTACCATTACCATAGCTAGTGTGAGAAATTAACCTTGGTGCTGGGGCCTTTGGGGTTTATCTCCTGTGATATTTTAATGTATTAGGAGTAATAACTAGGATTATTGTTTTTTTTTAAATAATTTGTTCCAGAAAATATTTAATTTATAATAATTTTCCCCAGGTGCTATGAAATGATAAAAGAATTTGTGAACCTGATCACATGCTGATGGATGCCCTGACAAAAATGTGTTGTAGAAGAATGATTGGCTCCTTTTAAATATATTGATACTAAAAAGTATTCTCTTACGGAGCTCTCAGGCTCCAGGCTTCCTCCAACAGTAAATAGCCATTACTTAACTTACCCTTTACTAGTCTGTCATACAGACCCTGAAAGAAATATATCCAATACAGCCCATGCAAGTCTATAATGTTTGGCAAGTCTAGATTACTGCAGTATCATTGTCTGTACAAATGTGCTGAATTCACAAGCGAGGACAAAGCTTGTAATAATCAGTCAATCTCTAGCTGTCATTAGTGTTTATTATAAGCACATGTACCCCTCCCTAAGACCCACACTGAGCCAGGACCTGCTCCTGCTCTTCCCCTGCCACTCTGGGCAGACACCATGTGATAACATTTGAGACCTGTTCCACCACACCCCATGACCCACACTGAGCCAGGACTTGCTCCGTCTTCTCCCCCACCCGTGAAGATTCCGGGGTAGAATAGGTCTTCAGCAACCCATGCTTGTCGTAAAAGATGACTATGCTTGTCGTAAAAGGCGACTAACGGGATCGGGCGGTCAGGCTCGCTGACTTGGTTGATGCATGTCATCGATCCCAATTGCATGGATCGATGCTCATGATATTAATCACTGGATTGTCTGGTCCAGACTCGATTATTTACAGACCGCCGTCATATAGCTGGAATATTGCTGAGTGCGGCGTTTAACAACAAACCAACAACCAACCAACCAACCTTCTTCTCCCCCTGCCACTCTGGGCAGACAAAATGTGATCAGAAAATGAAGAAAGTCTCTGGGCTCCTTTTTTTAAAAATGTTATAACTATAATTCAACAACTGTTTTTTCTGTAAAATATGTTCGTTTCAGAGACTAGATGCCAGTCTATACCCTTTACATGTGAGACACTTGCTAGACTGATGTCTGCGTGCAGCGATTATTCCTGACAGACTGTTGTATGCATAATTGCTGTTATTTAACACTGTTCTATGATGATAACACATCAGTAACAATCTACTAAAGGTTAATCTCATTAATGATTAAGTCAGACTAGTTGTGTTATTTATTCCCTGTATGTGACATTCAAGGAATTTGTGACACAAACCATGGGTCTATGAGATGATGACAACTTTCAGTCATGGTCACATTATGCCTCAACAGTGAGTGAACATTCGGGAAACTTATTTAACATTTTTTTGTTAAGTCGTCCTCTTCAACTGCTCTTCTCTGCGTGTGCGTGCGCGTGTGCCTGCATGCGTGCGTGCGTGCGTTCATGAGTGCGTGCGTGCATGAGTGCGTGTGTGCAAGCGCGCATGTGTGGATTATCGCCGCACTGAGCAATATTCAAGCTCTATGACTGCGGCCTGTAAATAATTGACCAGACCAGAATTTCAAATTTAGGGCGTGTCCACATACATTTCCACTATTGGAACTAGTAAATGTTCAGGGTGTAGTCCTGCGCCATGACTGTGGAATTTATATTCTTCAGGTATTTTTTTTACTAAAAGCCTAGGCAAGTCTAGATCAGATTCAAACGATCCAAGTCTAGTTTGCTTGATTCCACAACAGAAAACAGCAGAGGGAAAGGTTCTTTCAAAGAAAACAAATAATGATTATTTTAAAGAAATGTTTTCATGACTAAGTGTTAGTCTAGTGAAGTTGCATCCCTGACATATGGATGGGTTGTCCTTTAGAGTTTTATGTGAAGCCTGCCCAACACTCAAGACGAACTCGAGCGCACACATGAGTAAAGAGGGTGTAATATTTATAGCTGAACATGTTAAACACATCTCCTGGATACTCCTGTACTGTACTGCCTGGTACACATCTGGCCATGGGGATGTGTGGAGGAGACCATTGTTTGGTAACAGGAGCCAGCCAATAGGTCCAGCTGATGTGAGGGCACTCTCCCTACAGGGAGATCCGTGCTGGCTTGTGGTCATTAAATCAGACCTGGAGCCCCATCACTGTGGGTAATGGACGTCTCGTCAGGATCATTCTCAACAGTTGTCAGACCCCTCTATACAAAGTCCCTGATGTTTGTTGTGTTCCTGATGGGAGTAAATAGAATTAGTGTCGGTTTGACAGATGGTTTGTTTCCGAAGGTTTTGTGGTCAGTTTAAATTTGTATAGATTCAGAGGGGTATTTTGATGTATCTTGGCTTGGGGTGTGTGTAAATTGATATTGTTGGTGTCAGGAGGTCAGCCACTGCCTTCATCATCATCCTCCTCCTCATCATCATCATCAGCAGCAGCAGCAGCAGAATTCTCATCTTCCATCATGCCTACCTCCAAAGTTCAATCCACTGATATTTAATGAGACATGGGTTATATCTGTACTATGAACCTTGAGAGTGTTTGTCTAATAAATTAAACTCAAACTTTCTGTGCAATATGTAAGGCCTAATGGTGTACCAGGTATGTTGTTGATCTAGATCAGAAAAACCTCTCTAGCTCTTCACATTTCATTCACTTTCTCGCACACTCACTCACTCACTCACTCACTCACTCACTCACTCACTCACTCACTCACTCACTCACTCACTCACTCACTCACTCACTCACTCACTCACTCACTCGACTCGACCGCCTCCGTGGCCTAGTGGTAGAGCGTCTGCCTAGAGAGAGGAAGGTCCGAGGTTCGATCCCCAGCTGCATCATACCACGGACTTGTATGGTCATACCAACAGATGTTATAATATGGTACTTGTTGTTACCCTGTCTGGCTCGCACAAACGCATGCACGACTCTATATAAGACGCAGCGTTAAACCCCATTTCACCCCACCTCACTCGCTCACTCACGCGTCTACTCACTCTCTTGCTTATCCACTCACTCACTCATCCACTCATTCATTCACTCACTGATTCACTCACTCATCCACTCACTCATCCACTCACTCACTCACTGATTCACCCACTCACTGATTCACTCACTCATCCACTCACTCATCCACTCACTCACTCACTGATTCACTCACTCACTCACTGATTCACTCACTCACTCACACTCTCATCCACTCATCCACTCACTCACTCACTCACTCACTCACTGATTCACTCACTCACTCACTCATCCACTCACTCACTTACTCACACATTCACTCACTCATCCCTCACACATTCGCAAACCTAGATATTCATTTTCCAGGAAGTTAATCCAGACCCAAAACATATGACTAAGCAAAAGAAGAATAACATGTGACATTAGATACAAATATAGCAACAGGAGGCAGTTCCGGACAAGTGTTATGTTAAACACTACACAGAAGCACCTGGTCCATGCTGGCACAGATCTGCCACTCATCACTGCAGGAGGTCAGCCCTGTTGCCTTCATATCACTCAGCAGACACCAGCCATTCGCACACACTAACTACCAACAAGAACCACCGACACTAACTACCAACACTAACCACCGACACTAACTACCAACACTAACCACCGACACTAACTACCAACAAGAACCACCGACACTAACTACCAACAAGAACCACCGACACTAACTACCAACAAGAACCACCGACACTAACTACCAACAAGAACCACCGACACTAACTACCAACAAGAACCACCGACACTAACTACCAACAAGAACCACCGACACTAACTACCAACACTAACCACCGACACTAACTACCAACAGTAACTACCAACACTAACCACCGACACTAACTACCAACAGTAACTACCAACACTAACTACCGACACTAACTACCAACAAGAACCACCGACACTAACTACCAACAAGAACCACCGACACTAACTACCAACAAGAACCACCGTTACTAACTACCAACAGGAACCAACTACCAACAAGAACCACCGACACTAACTACCAACAAGAACCACCGACACTAACTACCAACAAGAACCACCGACACTAACTACCAACAAGAACCACCGACACTAACTACCAACAAGAACCACCGACACTAACTACCAATACTAACCACTGAAACTTAACTACCGACTAGAATAGGTCTTCAGCAACCCATGCTCGTCTTAAAAGGTGACTAACGGGTGGTCAGGCTCCCTGACTTGGTTGATGCATGTCATCGATCCCAATTGTGTGAATCGATGCTCATGATGTCAATCACTGGATTGTCCAGTCCAGACTTGATTATTTACAGACCGTCATCATATAGCTGGAATATTGCTGAGTGTGGCGTTAAACAAACAAACAAACAAAACCAACCACGAGAGTGTACACACAGGCTTAATCTACTTGGAGGGTATAGGAACAGTTATAAACAAGCTGTAAACACAGACCTCCAGGGGGCAGTGCCATGTTGCTGCCATGGAATAACACACGATATCTCACGCCAGTTGGCAGCACGGATGCCACAGACTTGGCTCCGGAACAAGTAGGCCTCAATAGGTTTTACAAAAGTATCCTTTCACTGTGTGGGTTATTGTGACAGCTTGTGTGGAACACTGTTCCTGAGTCCTTTCTTGGTCCGTAATGATGCAGATGATGCTTGAGATGAAATGTTATTTGATGGAAAAAAGGATAACTTGAAACTTCTTGGGAGGGTCTGTGTCGTTTATTTAGCATTTCATTTCTTTTATCAAAAAATGTTTAAGTAGTAATTCTGGAATGACATGGTTCTTGTTTTTAAACCCTGACTCACTTTTCATAATGTGATTGTTGAACTGGTCACAAAGATGTATGAATGCCTTGGTGCTCATGGTTTTGATCACTGGTTTGCTTTGTCCAAATGAAGTTATTTACAGGTTGTTGTGATGTATTGTTGACTGCAGCGTTAAACAGAGAGCACTCACTCATCCACTTGCTCACTCACTCACTCATCCACTTGCCTGCTCACTCACTCAACCACTTGCTTAGTCACTCACTCAACCACTTGCTTAGTCACTCACTCAACCACTTGCTTAGTCACTCACTCATCCATTCGTTCTCTAACTCACTCACTTACTCATCCACTCACTCACTCTTCCGATCGCTCACTCATCCGATCACTCACTCATCTGATCGCTTGCTCAATCACTCACTCACTTACTCACTCACTCATCCGATGACTCACTCGCTCACTCATCCATTCGCTCACTCACTCATCCACACTCGCTCGCTCACTCACTCATCCGATCGCTTGCTCGCTCACTCACTCACTCACTCACTCACTTACTCACTCACTCATCCAATCGCTTGCTCGCTCACTCACTCATCCGATGACTCACTCGCTCACTCATCCATTCGCTCACTCACTCATCCACACTCGCTCGCTCACTCACTCACTCACTCACTCACTTACTCACTCACTCATCCGATCGCTTGCTCACTCACTCACTCATCCGATGACTCACTCGCTCACTCATCCATTCGCTCACTCACTCATCCGATCGCTTGCTCGCTCACTCACTCACTCACTCACTCACTTACTCACTCACTCATCCGATCGCTTGCTCGCTCACTCACTCACTCACTCACTCACTTACTCACTCACTCATCCGATCGCTTGCTCACTCACTCACTCACTCACTCACTCACTTACTCACTCACTCATCCGATCGCTTGCTCACTCACTCACTCATCCGATGACTCACTCGCTCACTCATCCATTCGCTCACTCACTCATCCGATCACTCACTCGCTCACTCACTCATCCACACTCGCTCGCTCACTCACTCATCCGATCACTTACTCGCTCCCTCACACACTCATCAACTCGCTCGCTCTCACTCACTCACTCACCAGTGTTGATTCGATTCAGATTTATTTTCAAAATTGAACTCATGTCATGCAGGCCACATATCTGCCTTATATCAGGACATCAAACATGAGGTACTTTAATTTGATTTTAGCTTCAGTAACAACTAGTATCTGATATAACCAGTTGGTATGGAGCCTGAGAACTGCGACATTAATGCCAATTCTGTCAAGATGCCAGCCGAGTCCAGCATTAGCTGCATCAATTAACTCTGCCAGGTTGGAGGGTTAAGCAACAGTAGATGTAGTTCCTCATCTGGTTCTATGCAATGCTGTTGGCGGCAGTGGGAATTGATTTTCTTCAAGCAAAATATATACAGCCAGGCCATAGCTAAAGCAGGGAAAACGATACATACCATATTCGACGTAATAAGCGTCCAAGGCGCTCTCAAAATTATAAATAGGGGGCTCTTATTAGGATATTATTTTGGTGGGAAAAAACAGTTAAAAGATCAATTTCGTGGTTTATGCTGACAGTCAGGTCCAGACTGGATTTTGTACAGACTGCCATCAAATAGCTGGAATATTGCTGAGTGCAGCGTTAAACAACAAACAAAACAAAATAAAATGGAACTGTACGAGTTTAATGAAATGATGCTCATTTCACCCTGACAAATGCCACATTTCACCATTTTGCGACTAAGCCAACCAAACTACTAAACCAGATTACATGCTCACATCTGCTTTGCAATGAATACATTTTGCTGAGACAGACTTAAAGCAGATGCACCCTTCAAGAATGTTAATTTGCCTTTGAGATAACTTTAATTCCTGCCGAGGGTCTTGATTGAATTCTCATCCAGAGAAGCCTGGATGTGTAGGACTTCTAGGGCGTGGTAATGGTTTGCAAAGATGATAATCAGACAAACAGTTACACAACGTCTTCAGCTCAGGTTGATGGGGTGGAAAATAGCAGATTGATACACCTTTCAGTAAGACGGAAGCCTTATTCCACTCTACCTGGTACTCCAATCCTGCCTCACTCTATGGTGATAGCGGCCTTATTCCACTCTACCTGGTACTCCATTCCTGCCTCACTCTATGGTGATAGCGGCCTTATTCCACTCTACCTGGTACTCCAATCCTGCCTCACTCTATGGTGATAGCGGCCTTATTCCACTCTACCTGGTACTCCATTCCTGCTTACTCTATGGTGATAGCGGCCTTATTCCACTCTACCTGGTACTCCAATCCTGCCTCACTCTATGGTGATAGCGGCCTTATTCCACTCTACCTGGTACTCCAATCCTGCCTCACTCTATGGTGATAGCGGCCTTATTCCACTCTACCTGGTACTCCATTCCTGCCTCACTCTATGGTGATAGCGGCCTTATTCCACTCTACCTGGTACTCCATTCCTGCCTCACTCTATGGTGATAGCGGCCTTATTCCACTCTACCTGGTACTCCATTCCTGGCTCACTCTGTGGTGATAGCGGCCTTATTCCACTCTACCTGGTACTCCAATCCTGCCTCACTCTATGGTGATAGCGGCCTTATTCCACTCTACCTGGTACTCCATTCCTGCCTCACTCTATAGTGATAGACTCAGCTGGTAGTGAGGGTGTCTTGTGTCTTCATTACACGAGGGGTTCCATCTGTAACCTGCTCTCCGTGTGGTTTTTGGCTGTGTTCAAACTCCGAACCTCACACTCACAAAGGGGCGGTGGGGTAGCCTGGTGGTTGAAGCGTTGGCTCGTCACGTCGAAGACCCGGGTTCGATTCCCCACATGGGTACAATGTGTGAAGCTAATTTTCTGGTGTCCCCCGCCGTGATATTGCTGGAATACTTCTAAAAGCGGCGTAAAACCACTCACTCACTCACTCACACTCACAAAGGCAAAAATGTATCCCTTTGTTTCATTGAAGTACAGACAAAGGGGACCCGTGAAGATCCGGAGTAGAATAGGTCTTCAGCATCCCCAAACACATAAGTTTGATAACCTCTTTATCATATAATGTCATTCTTTAATTCTGTGCTTCAAAATCAAACACATTTCGGCCAAATCCAACTATTTTAATGGAAAAGGTTTCATGCCGCAGAGGTCGACAAGCACAGATATGGCTACTGATCCCGCTTGGCTGGGCCTAGTGCCCTCGCAAAATTGTTTCGAAATTTATATCTCCAAAAGTTATAAAATGCCTTAGCTACATCGCAGTTAGACACTGATTTTCAGTATATTAGACTGTTCTTTTGATAATGATAGCAATTATCCCTGTAGTTTATCCAGATTCCTAATGGTTAATTCTGACTCAATCGCCGAATGACAAGGGCTACGCCATGTTTCTTTGTAAACACTGAAAGTAGTCCCTAATTGACCTTTGATATTTGTATCTCTCTCCGCAAATGACCCCTACGGATATCCTTTTTATCCGTTGGCTTTATCTTGCCGAGAAACCTACCCATTATATGATAAATATATTTATCATCCAAAACTGGCTCCCACAGAAGAAATTGCTTGGGTGATATTATTGTATATATCGCTGCAATGAAATTGCATCACAATGCTTTGCAGACCATTGTGATGTCATTGATTACCATAATATCACAATCAAATGACATCACTAATGGCTCCGCTACTGAAGCTGTTAGCAGTACTTTTTACACTTAAAGACACTGCTGTCTACAAACAGAAAAAGCTGGAAGAATGATGTTGGATGATAAATAAAGACTCACTCTAGTGTAGTCCTGCACCATGACCGTGGAATATATTTATTTTATGAAAAAAATAATAATCTAGAAATGCATACAAAAGCAAGTCTAGCCAGCTCTAGCTAGCTCTATTCCACATATGAAATCAGCATAGGGATTTTTATATATTTTTTTAGAGTCAAGAAGGATATTGTGTAATATAAGATTTCAGAGGCTAAATGTTAGGCAAGCCTCGCAGTTTTTCCACTTTCATCAACTCGTGTTGATATATATGATATCAAAAGACACTCGGGTGAGATTCTCTATTTAAGTATTCCCCCTATCCTACTCCATGTTACCATGGTTACATGGAAAAGAAATAGCTCTCCAAATGAGGATTGGATGGTTACACTGCTTGTGAGTGAGTGAGTGAGTATGGTTTTTTACGCTGCTTTTAGCAATATTCCAGCAATCAGAGCTCCAGATAAGCTGCGTATCTGCGTAAAATACGCATCAGAAATGCAGAAATATGCAGTAAAATATAATCCAAGCGTATCAAATACGCAACAAACATTACAGATAAGCTACAAAAATAAAACTTGTGCGTATCATCAAAGTATTGTGAAGTAATCCTGCGTATCCGATTAGCAAATCAGCAACTTAGTTTGAAATTATAAACAGGCATTCCGTCAACTTTGCCACACACTTTCTTGTGGAAGTATCGTGGTATTTTTGAGTCCTATAAAGCTCTCGAACCCACACGACATCAGTTTGCAGGGACTAGATCAATAGTGTTTTGAATTATTTAACTTAAATACCCACATGTGTAAAAACTAGTGAGTAACAGAAATTTGAATACGCAGATAGAATTACTGATACCCAATGATTTTAAAACGCATGGGTAAAATAGTCACAACACCAAAAGCTTATCTGGAGCTCTGGCAATATCACGGCAGGGGACACCAGAAATGGGCTTCACACATTGTACCCATGTCGGGAATCGAACCCTGGTCTTTCAGTGTGAGGAGCAAACGCTTTAACCACTAGGCTACCCGACCGCCCCTTACGCCCTTGTAGAGCCTTGCTCAACCCATGCTTGCCGTAAAAGGTGACTATGCTTGTCGTAAAAGGCGACTAACGGGATCGGGTGGTCAGGCTCGCTGACTTGGTTGATGCATGTCATCGATCCCAATTGCGTGGATCGATCCTCATGCTATTAATCACTGTATTGTCTGGTCCAGACTCGATTATTTACAGACCGCCGTCATATAGCTGGAATATTGCTGAGTGCGGCGTAAAACAACCAACCAACTCAACCAGTGGTTTGATTTGCCTGCACTGGATTGTGTACAGGTTGTGAGAAGTGGCTTGAATATCACAGGGTAGAGCACCATTTAATGTCACAGTGTAGATCAAGTGTGAACACAGCTATAGAAGCAGCTCAATATTACATGTGGGGAATATGGAAGTTTTATGGCTGCTGCACGAGTTTATCACATTTTAATAACACTAAAACCATCACCACTTGAAACCCATGCTGCTTGGGGGTCTTTGTGGACAGAAATTCATCGGCTGTTTTAATGGGACTTGGAGATGAAAGAACAGTTAACGGGAAGGGCAGGAAGAGCATCAGATGATGAAGCAGGACCAGGGTAGTTGAGGTCAGCGGGGACAGGACACTATCTGCCCCCTCCATCCCCAAACGCCCCCCCCCCTTCACCCTGAGAGGGAGATATATCTTATCATGGGTATCAGCTCCTCCCAGCTCCAAGCCTGTAGCTGTCATCCCACTGGTCTGCAGAGGATGCTATCTATATGGGTGATGGGTGACCCCCTCCTGTATGACCCTTCCCTCCTTCAGTTGTCCATTACCCATCAGCCAGAGCTATCGGTATCATGAGATATCGCCCACACAAATGACCCCCATATAACCATCCCCCCATCCCCACCCCTTCACTGTCCATCACCCCAGTAGTCAGTAGTCCTAGCCATCTATATGAGATATTACTCCCCACCCCCAACCCCCCCCCCCCCCCCCCCCCTACACACACACACACACACACTGTGCATCACCCATGGTGGCAGCTGGTTGAGGTCTTGGATGCCAGCGATGAACATCCCAGAATGAGTGATTAGTGGTTTAATAGTGATGAAAAGTGATGTAATTAGTATTGGTGGATCTACATGGGATAATATAGCCGGAATATTGCAGAGTGCGGCATTAAATAGAGAATCTCACCTGAGTGTCTTGTGATATCATATGTATCAACACAGTTGATTAAAGTGGGAAAACTTCGAGGCCTGTCAAGTGTTGATGTGATCTCAAAAGACATGAGGGTGTGTTTTTATTTATCATCCAACATAATTCTTTTTCAGTTTGTAGACAGTAATATCCAGTGTCTTAGTGTAAAAAGTACTGCTAACAGCTTCAGTAGCAGAGCCATTAGTGATGTCATTTGATTGTGACGTCATGGTAACCAATGACAACACAATGGTCTGCAAAATGTTGTGATGCAATTTCATTGCAGCGATATCTTCAATGTAGATATCGCTTGATCTCACCCAAGCGATATCTCCTGTGGGAACCATATTATACTGACATATGATACACAGTATACTGACTCCGAGCCGACCAGTCCTTGTGTTAGCCCCTTAATGCCGAGGACCAGGCAGGGTAACAACAAGTACCACCTTTTAACGTTTTTTGGTATGAGGACTGAACAACCCCTAATTGTGGATTCTGATTAGTAAACAACATGATATCTTAGTGATCAACAAACGAATTAATGGATATGTTCCAATCTTCAATGCAAAATTTCATTGCAAACTCAGAATCGACAGTTTCACTCGTTTCAAGTATGAATGTCCTAAGAAACCTGTTTCAAAGAGGGAACAACCTGATACTGATATTTAGGAGTCTCCTATCGTGTCCTTTGGATCAGGCTATCAGTCTGGCAGTCACTTTGCAATGATTAGGATCAAGATTCATCAGCTTGCCAGAAGCCATCTTGGATTCAAGGGAGATAAGCCTGGGGAAGAGTCATTTAGTTTCTGTGTTATCTGTGAAATGTGAGACCTCGCAGTGATCTATGGCTGGGGTCTGTGTGAATGACACCCTGTGTAGATAGCAGTTTATTCATAGATCATGAGACCCATGAAGTTCCCGGTTAGAATATGTCTTCACCAACCCATGCTTGTTGTAAGAGGCCACTATGCTTGTCGCAAGATGCGTCTAACGGGATCAGGTGGTCAAACTTGATGACTTGGTTGATGCATGTCATCATATCCCAATTGCATGGATCGATGCTCATGACATCAATTACTGGATTATCTGGTCCAGACTCGATTATATATACAGACCGTCGTCATATAGCTGGATTATTACGGCGTTAAACAACAAACAAAAACAAAGATCATGCATGACCCGTTTGGGGGTGTTTAGTTTGCATAAAGACAATGTTTGATTTGATGGTGAATATTTTATATTCAAGAGGGGGCACGGGTGGTGGAGTCGTCTAAGGCGCCGCGAGAAACCTATGATTGTGGGTTCGAATCACGGTTCTCCCCGATTATGTTTCTAGGTTTGTCAGCACCATACCCGTGCTCGTGGGTTTCACCGAAGTGGTAAACGTCTGGGACCTGCATCACTTCGAGCCTTCCTCCCACATGAAGCTGACACGCCGTGATATAACTGGAATACTGTATAATGCGGCGTAAAACCCAACTCACTCACTCACTCACTCATATTCAAGAGACAGTCAATGAATTACCTGTTGGTAATGGCAGATTTCTGATAAATGCAGAAGTGGTTATACAGGTGGTTTCTGATTTGGAATTTAAGTGCATTTTGTAATAGGAAATGGACCACATCTGGTTTGGCTGATAGCTTGTGGATGTGAGATAAGGACCAACAAGATACTTGATTCATCCATTAGCTGCTCTTAACGATTCAGGTTACCATGGCAGGATTAGAGAATCTCGGGCCACTTCATCAGTACCTGTAATCAGGCTCCAGATTCATTAGCTGTTTTAGCTGCCACATCACTTACGTCATGTATGACCGACCCGTGAAGATCCGGGGTTAGAATAGGTCTTCAGCAACCCATGCTTTCCGTAAAAGGCGACTATGCTTGTCGTAAGAGACGACTAACTGGATCGGGTGGTCAGGCTCACTGACTTGGTTGATACATGTCATTGGTCCCAATTGCGTGGATCATGCTAAGATATCATGTTGTTTGCTAATCAGAATCCACAATTTGGGGTCTTTCAGTCCTCTGGTCGAATCATACCCAAAAACTTTAAAAGATGGTACTTGTTGTTACCCTGTCTGGCGCTCGGCATTAAGGGACTAAAACAAGGACTTGTCGGCTCAGAGTCAGTATACTGTGTCTGAGTGGGGTATTCATGTAAAACTGCGGCATGGTATCTCAGTGGGCTAGCACTATAAATCGGCATCAGTCCGGACTAGTACAAGCAGCCACACACACACACACACACACACACACACACATGCATGCAAGTCGCTATATAAGTACAATAATCTTGGAAGCGACATTAAACCCCATTTCACCTCACCTCACCACACCTCACCCCAGTGCGCCCCCCCCCCCTTCAGTGTTATTCACTCACCATTCGTCATGTCAGTCTGTAACACTGTACCCCTCTCCTGCAGCTGTGCTCTCATACTCTCATAACACTATTCAACCTGTAACACTAATTAGGGCCCCAAGGAACACACTACGAGGCAAATACGATTCATATCACGAATATAGGGAAATGAATACGAATATTAATTCACAAATACAATAACAAGTCAGCAGTTGATGTATTATTTGTTATTATCAGTGAAGCAATAACAACATAAATTACTAGACATGGTTTGTTAATTATTAATATATTACATATTTATGAACAGCACTTATCCAGGTACTAGTATCTGCTCAAATGCGACAATGACCAGTGACCACAGTACTGTCAAATTAAATATTATAAGAGCGTTGTCTTTGAAGAAATCTATATAATAATACTTTCTTAAGGATAATTTTAGGTGCAGGGTATGTAAATGCACATGATTGCATATTCATAAATATTCAATTCTTCACTTGTTTGATAGGCATTACTTAGAAGTTGGCGGATGACAAGATAGACACAATTTTATGGATAACAACTTCTTTAATACTGTAAAAAGCGACGTTTCGGTATAGATCTATATATATATATATTGACAACGGTATAAGGATCTATACCAAAACGTCGCTTTTAACAGTATTAAAGAAGTTGTTATCCATAAAATTGTGTCTATCTTATTCAATTCTTGTGGCCACGAATTACGAATTAAATTCATGAATGGATACTGTTCGATTCACCGAATACGTGAGTGAATCATAACAGCCCTAACCCTATTCAACCTGTAATAGGGGCAGTCGGGTAGCCTAGTGGTTAAAGCATTCGCTCGTCACGCCGAAGACCCAGGTTCGATTCCCAAAATGGGTACAATGTGTGAAGCCCATTTCTGGTGTCCCCCACTGTGATATTGCTGGAATATTGCTAAAAGCGGCGTAAAACCATACTCACTCACTCACTCAACCTGTAACACAAATCAACCGAGATGTGAAGATCCGGGGTAGAATAGGTCTTCAGCAACCAATGCTTGCCTTAAAAGGCGATAATGCTTGTCGTAAAAGGCGACTAACGGGATCGAGTGGTCAGGCTCGCTGACTTGGTTTGATGCATGACTTTGTATTCCAATTGCGTGGATCGATGCTCATAATGTCAATCACTGGATTGTCTGGTCCAGACTCGATTATTTACAAATCGCGGTCAAATAGCTGGATAGTGCTGAGTGCGGCATCAAACAAACAAACACTAATCAACCTGTAACACTGATCAACCTGTTACACTAATCAACCTGTTACACTGATCAACCTGTTACACCGTACCACACTTTCTGTTGCAGCTCTGTTTCTGCAAGGGCGACATCATCACTGTCACCCAGGCTCTGGAGGAGGGATGGTGGGAAGGCACTCTCAACGGCAAGACAGGATGGTTCCCCAGCAACTACGTCAAGGAAGTTAAAGCAGGTAGGACTGGCAATTCTGTGTGTCACAGTTAGGAGTCACAATTACCATTAAGATCAAGGTCATCAACAAAATCGTTTTAGTAAATGAAGAAATCCTTGCAAAATACAACCACACACAAAAAATTCTTTTGAAAATTGCGATGCTGCTAAAACTAGGCCAACTGCTGTATCTAGGTCATGTTTGTATGTACATGTATGCACACATGTTTGCTATGTGGCATGTATGACATCCTGATCTTGATCCTGAAACACCAGCAGGGCTCCTCAACACAAACACTTTATCCCAGCAAGTTCACAGTCCAAATATACAGGAATGTAGGCATTGGGTCCACTTACCAGATCATGTGGTCCAGTTGCTGAGGAGGTTATCTTCGACTTGAGAGCTTCATCACTGAATGAATCCTATAGATACTGTTTACCACGCACTGAAAATGTTGTGCCCCCCAAAAAACAAGTTCAAATTCATGTGTGACCAACCATGAGATAAGGGACCTGATAGGTTGACTTCTCATTATATTTTAAAACCAGAGTATCTTGGGAACACAAAACTACAATTCACAAGGTCCGACTGTGAATTTGTTACAGAGATACAAGCAGAGCTCCAGATAAGTTTTTGGTGTTGTGGGTATTTTACCCATGCAATTTAAAATCATTGGGTATCAGTAAGTCTATCTGGGTATTCAAATTCAGGGCTTGAAATTAACCGTATTTTGCGTGCCATCGCACGCCTAAAATGAAAATGGCACGGCTAAATCATGATCTTCGTGCCTCGATGGCACGCTTGGAAAATAGGAATTAATAACCTAACTTTGCCATATAAGGCATATTTTAATGATAAATATAAATCTCGTCAGCAATAAATTAACTCTTTCAACACTGTAGGCCGGTTTTCTGGCCAAGAAGCATCGAGTCCCCAGACGCCGTCAAAATGGTATATATTTTTATGGACCTACATGTTATATCATTCATTTAATAAATCTGTCACATTTCAAAATGTCTGAAATACATATTCCATTTCAATTTATCATTTTTTATCGATAAATTAAAAATTATTCACTATTTCCCACGATGTTATTGAAAATAAAATTCTCAGACACACATTTCGACAACGGTTCCACATCGAACATGTCAAAGAGCAAAATAAAGACGTTTTAAACAAATCTTTTAATATATTATAGAAAGTAATAAATAAAATCAACAAAAATATATCTAAAAGTAATCAAAATTACATCTAAGTTAGTATTTCCATTCTTTCATGCGATCGTGTGTAATGTAAGTCGCCTTGAATTCTCGGCTCGGACACGATGTTTAATGTAAAAATATATGCATGAAAAATCTTTGTCACTGCTTGTAACCTAGCACGATACATTCACAAAGTTCCATATTTTTAATATATATCGTGATTTCCTGCTTAAAACGTTCAGAATAACACGATTTAACAAAAATCTTTCGCCAACTTCTGAAATTTATCAAACACGAACTTGGTATCACAGCTGTAATTTGATTGGCTGCCTTATGTCACATGCTCAAAATTGACCAATCACGAAACTTGTAGCAGATTTCGGCAAGAAAGCGTCATTAGAAACCAATTTTAATCCAATGAAATCTCTTGTTATAACTACGGAAAAAAACCAGGCGATGTTACGAGCGGGTAGATGAAGGAATAAGCTTTCCAGCGATGTGTCATATGCCATTCTTCGAATGTGTTATTCATACGAAGCCTCGAAAACGGGGGTATTTCTTCATGTTACTGAGCGGTCAGACGCTGTTACCGGGAAATGGGTGATGACAGAAACTAATTATAATTCTTTTAAAAATGAATTTCCAATTACGTAAACAATGAAAATAAAACAGAAATAGGTAGATCTAAGTGGATTTTACTTCAGATGGGGCTTGTCTGTCACAGTCATTAAATGGAAGTCAGTAAAGTAAGTTTGTAACTCACTTTAACTTGAATAAATCACTTACTATTAAGATCACGTATATCTCACTTACTTACAATTACATGAATTTATTAACATTTTGATTGAACTACTGACAGAGAGACACAAATAAACAACAAACACTTTAATGGTTGTTAAAAAATTTAATGCTGAAATGTAACAAATAATTGGCTGGGCACCCCATGATTTCCCAAGGCACACCTAAATTTTATACCTTGTGCCTTGTGGCACACTTGGCAAAAATTGCATTTCTAGCCCTGAAATTCCTGTTACCCACTAGTTTTTACACATGTTGGTATTTAAGTTAAATAATTTAAAACACTATTCATCTAGTCCCTGCAAACTGGTGTCCTGTGGGTTTGAGAGCTTGATAGGATTAAAAAATACTACGATACTTCCACAAGAAAGTGTGATGGCAAAGGATCGTGATGTAACTGTCATCGTGGTTGACGGAATGCCCGTTTATAATTTCTAAATAAGTTTCTGATTTGCTAATCGAATACGCAGGGTTACTTCACAATATTTTGATGATACGCACAAGTTTTATTTTTGTAGCGTATCTGTAATGTCGTTGCATATTTGATATGCTTGGATTTTATTTTACTGCATATTTCTGCAGTTCTGATGCGTATTTTACGCAGATACGCAGCTTATCTGGAGCTCTGGACAAGGCATCAACATTTGAACTCATTTTCTACAAAGTCCCATTTTCAGATAACTATTTATGTAATAATTGCAGTTATATGAATATAATATCTGAATAATCAAACAATAGACATGTATGCTGAAATGATTTAAGATAATGTTTTTATAACATTATGACCGAACATGGCGATTTTTACAGAAGTAAGTTGACATCGAACATCTTTGTTTATGATGTCACAGCACAATTGTATTCTAGCACACATAAGGTCCCTTTTCTCCTGGTGGGCCACAATACTACAGTGTGTGTCTCTGACCTTTACAGCAGTAGAAACTAACATTTCTAGTCCACCAGTCCCTATAATGATAACACTCAGCAAAACCAACTCTTAAAAATGTCAAATTTCTACTAGTCCTTATAATACCTTAACTATTGGGCAGTTTGGCAAGGACCATAGGACTAGTGCCAATTTCTAACGCTGCCTTTAACTCGCTCATCAAGATCCTTGTAGGTATGTAGGAGTTTTTGTATTTAGTGCTTTTTAATTCATTTCTTCTTGTAAACAGATCAGGGACTGCCTCCGTGGTCTAGTGGTAGGACCCCATTTCACCTCGAGCAAATAGTTCAGGTTATGTTACGTCTGTTTCCAAAGACAGCCATTGTCGACAGGTTCAAAGAAATATGTGCACTTGTGCTTCCTCCTTCCATCAAGCACCTTGCCCCAGAATCCCCATCAATGTGTTTCCCATTGCCCTGGAATAGCTGTGTAAATATTATCACCTGACCCAGAACAAACACAGCTTGTCAGAGGTGTGAACATCTGCAGACAGTGTTACCTCTTGCCATCTGAAAGTCTGTCTGACCTTACTCCCTTACTCCCATACACATGACCTTACTATGGTAACAGATACCATCTGACCTTACTCCTGTACACAAGCCTGTGTGACCTTACTCCCATGGTACTCTGGTACATGGAGACCGTCTGATCTTACTTAGGTACACAGAGAGCATCTGATCTTACTCTGGTACACGGAGACCATCTAATCTTACTCTGGTACACGGAGACCATCTGATCTTACTCTGGTACACAGACACCATCTGATCTTACTCTGGTACACGGAGACCATCTAATCTTACTCTGGTACACGGAGACCGTCTGATCTTACTCTGGTACACAGACACCATCTGATCTTACTCTGGTACACGGAGACCATCTAATCTTACTCTGGTACACGGAGACCATCTGATCTTACTCTGGTACAGGGAGACCATCTGATCTTACTCTGGTACAGGGAGACCATCTGATCTTACTCTGGTACAGGGAGACCATCTGATCTTACTCTGGTACACAGAGACCATCTGATCTTACTCTGGTACACAGATACCACTTGATCTTACTCTGGTACACAGAGACCACCTGATCTTACTCTGGTACACGGAGACCATCTGATCTTACTCTGGTACACAGAGACCATCTGATCTTACTCTGGTACACAGAGACCATCTGATCTTACTCTGGTACACGGAGACCATCTGATCTTACTCTGGTACACAGAGACCATCTGATCTAACTCTGGTACACAGAGACCATCTGATCTTACTCTAGCACACGGAGACTATCTGATCTTACTCTGGTACACGGAGACCATCTGATCTTACTCTGGTACAAGGAGACCATCTGATCTTACTCTGGTGCATGGAGACCATCTGATCTTACTCTGGTACACGGAGACCATCTGATCTTACTCTGGTGCATGGAGACCATCTGATCTTATTCTGGTACACGGAGACCATCTGATCTTACTCTGGTACACGGAGACCATCTGATCTTACTCTGGTACACAGAGACCATCTGATCTTCCTCTGGTACACAGATACCACCTGATCTTACTCTGGTACACAGAGACCACCTGATCTTACTCTGGTACACGGAGACCATCTGATCTTACTCTGGTACACAGAGACCATCTGATCTTACTCTGGTACACAGAGACCATCTGATCTTACTCTGGTACACAGAGACCATCTGATCTAACTCTGGTACACAGAGACCATCTGATCTTACTCTAGCACACGGAGACTATCTGATCTTACTCTGGTACACGGAGACCATCTGATCTTACTCTGGTACAAGGAGACCATCTGATCTTACTCTGGTGCATGGAGACCATCTGATCTTACTCTGGTACACGGAGACCATCTGATCTTACTCTGGTGCATGGAGACCATCTAATCTTACTCTGGTACACGGAGACCATCTGATCTTACTCTGGTACACAGAGACCATCTGATCTTACTCTGGTACAGGGAGACCATCTGATCTTACTCTGGTACAGGGGGACCATCTGATCTTACTCTGGTACACAGAGACCATCTGATCTAACTCTGGCACACGGAGACCATCTGATCTTACTCTGGGACACTGAGACCATCTGATCTTACTCTGGTACACAGAGACCATCTGATCTTACTCTGGTACATGGAGACCATCCGATCTAACTCTGGTACACAGAGACCATCTGATCTTACTCTAGCACACGGAGACTATCTGATCTTACTCTGGTACACAGAGACCATCTGATCTTACTCTGGTAAACGGAGACCATCTGATCTTTCTCTGGTACACTGAGACCATCTGATCCTACTCTGGTACACTGAGACCATCTGATCTCACTCTGGTACACTGAGACCATCTGATCTCACTCTGGTACATGGAGACCATCTGATCTTACTCTGGTACCCGGAGACCATCTGATCTTACTCTGGTACACGGAGACCATCTGATTTTACTCTGGTAAATGGAGACCATCTGATCTTTCTCTGGTACACTGAGACCATCTGATCCTACTCTGGCACACGGAGACCATCTGATCTCACTCTGGTACACTGAGACCATCTGATCTTACTCTGGTACACGGAGACCATCTGATCCTACTCTGGCACACGGAGACCATCTGATCTTACTCTGGTACACGGAGACCATCTGATCTTTCTCTGGTACACTGAGACCATCTGATCTTTCTCTGGTACACTGAGACCATCTGATCTTACTCTGGTACACTGAGACCATCTGATCTTACTCTGGTACACTGAGACCATCTGATCTTACTCTGGTACAGGGAGACCATCTGATCTTACTCTGGTACACGGAGACCATCTGATCTTACTCTGGTACACAGAGACCATCTGATCTTACTCTGGTACAGGGAGACCATCTGATCTTACTCTGGTACACAGAGACCATCTGATCTTACTCTGGTACACAGAGACCATCTGATCTTACTCTGGTACAGGGAGACCATCTGATCTTACTCTGGTACACAGAGACCATCTGATCTTACTCTGGTACACGGAGACCATCTGATCTTACTCTGGTACACAGAGACCATCTGATCTTACTCTGGTACACGGAGACCATCTGATCTTACTCTGGCACACAGAGACCATCTGATCTTACTCTGGTACACGGAGACCATCTGATCTTACTCTGTTACACGGAGACCATCTGATCTTACTCTGGTACACGGAGACCATCTGATCTTACTCTGGTACACGGAGACCATCTGGTTTTACTCTGGTACAGGGGACCCTGGACCCATACTTAGTAAGTCCAGGTAAAACCCTGGATCTTACTCTGGTACACGGAGACCATCTGACCTTACCCCAGTGTTAGAAACTTAACAGATTTAGTCCACTAGTCCTATTAATGGTAACATAGCAAAATCCTTAAAATGGGCTAATTTCTACTTGTCCTTGTGATACCTTAACCATTGGCCAGTTTGGCAAGCACAATAGGACTAGAGCCAATTTCTAACGCTGCCTTACTCCAGTACAGGATCTGTCACATACAGAGAGCCCTGTTGTGCCTAAGTGTAATTCAACAATAAATATATTTTCTTAAATCCACATCAACACTAGCATGGAAATGGAAGGAGAATTTTCATTCCAGAAAGTTTATTTTCTTTAGAATCACACAGTTCTCTACTGGTGTAGTTTCTTGTTGTTATTCCATTTTATCGGTGTAAGTTTTTCCGTAATATAATTAGTTAGCCATGTAACATGGCGTCTGAACAACCTGTGTTGAGCAACTCCTTGTGAAACCATTTCTTATAGGCATGCGTGTTTATTTGTGGATAGACCCAGGAATAGCTCCAGAACACTTGAAATAACCCATTTCCTTTTATCTTATTAACCATTAAGTGCTGTAAAGATGATAATTATTTTTTTATTACCAAAGTGTGTTTCAAGGGAATATGCCTGGCCATTGTTCTAAGGTAGTGGTATAAGTTGAAATGGAAGCCAAGATGTATTATAATTCAACTGTTTGATATTCTTCGAGTGTTGGCTTTAGTGTATAAAGGGTTAAGTTTCTTTCCAAAGATTAACCTCTTGTGTAACCATGGTAACAGCATCATTTAATATTTCCATCATGCATTGTGAAAATATTTGCTTTTGAAGATGGATTTCTGGAAAAGCTTCTAGCATTCTTAAAAGCAGTTGTTAATAAACTCCAACCTGTTTTTGTAATGTTGCCAGGGAAACTTACCGAGCGACAGGTTTGAGATTTAAATGAATTTTTGCCAATAATATGACCACCGTCACCACACATCTTTTGTTCATGGCAGCATAACCATGGCAACCTGGCTATCATTTAAAATATATCTGTTTTAGGCATTGGAGGCTAGTTATATGAAGTTAGGTAGTTGTTTTTATGCTGACTATTAATTGATTAGGGACAGACAGACATGGTGATATTGGTAGCGTTTATTCAAATAATTAAAGCTATTAATACAGCTGTCAAAATACTTTTTTCAGTCAGACATAATTTACAGGTTTCTAATTGCTGATTTTGTCCTCAATCAAAAGATAAGAAAAATGTTGCCTTTTTCTCTATGTATTGGTGGCTATGAGTGAGTAAGTGTGGTTTAACGCTGCTTTTAGCAATATTCCAGTCAAATCAAGCTTAATGTGGGAGGAAAGCCCAAAGTGATGCAAGTCTCAGAAGTTTAGCACTTTGGTGAAACCGACGAGCATGGGTATGGTGCTGACAAACCTGGAAACATTATCGGGGCAAACCGGGATTCGAACCCACAATCATAGGTTTCTGGCATGCCCAAGGGATGCAACCCTGCACAGCGAATCGCAGCGCCTTAGACGACTGGGCCACCCATGCCCCCTGGCAGCAGTGAGACCAATAGATGCATATATCATCTGACAGTACGTCTGACATGATGATGTGTCAGACGATAGGGTCAGGGTCAGATGACAGGGTCATCTAAAGGTCATCCTGACTGCCAGACTTGCCAAAGGTTACAGGTGCAGTCTGCCATAAGGAATGTCTCAAGCTCAATTGCCTTGGTTTGATGTATAAAGGCTGCAGGTTCTTGTAGTACTTGTTGAGCTGGACATGGAAGTAATCTGTTATTCTAAGATGGCCCAGACTGTAGGAGGAGATTTGTAATGGGCAGCCTTAGAGGTTACACACAGCCAAATGTTTTCCCATACACTTCTATAGTAACATTATAATTTTTTTTTAAATAACTAAGCATTCAACAGCTATTACCTGTACGTGTGTGCACAGTTTGGCCTAAGAGCAGCAATAAAAACATCCAAAATGACTAGCTCAGCCAGCTCCTTTTCTGAGTACAGGAAGCTCAACACACCACCCCCAGTTTCGCACCAAATGTCACCTACTTGAAAATAGCTGTGGTCACATTCAGCATAAGTCATCATGTTGAAAAAGACTACTAAATATAGAAAAACATGGTCAGTTTTAATAATGTACATTTAAAAGACATAAACATCTTACAGAATATCCTCCAATCACAGCCTGCAGATATCTCTCGATCTGCACTGAAGGCTCCCTACGAAAACCGCACTGTCCCAACTGGTTCTGATTTGGTGTAGTGGAACCTAGAAATCAATGCTTCATTAAATGTTTCAAAGGCAGGGCTGAACTGACTGGTCCAATGGCTGGTACAAAACATTCTCACTAGTTTGGGGTATACTTGTAGTTAAAGTGTTTGCGCATCACGCAGAAGACCCTGGTTCGATTCCTGACAGGCGTACAATGTGTGAAGCCCATTTCTGGTGTCCCCGCCGTGATATTGCTGGTATATTGCTAAAAGCGGTGTAAAATCAAACTCACTCACTCACTCACTCACTCACTCACTCACAGACTCACTCACTCACTCACTCACTCACTCGTTAAGGCATCCTGAAGACTTTAGGCAAAATAAAATAAAAGAACTTGGAAGGTTTCAATATTTTCAACACAAGAAAAACCTGGTACTTAATTTTCCTACCTCAGAAGTTTTGAATGGGGAAGGCTTTGTATCTTTGGGACACCAGGGATTTGTTTGTTTGTTTGTTGTTTAATTCCCCATTCAGCATTCACATTTCCACTATATGACGTCGGTCTGTTAATAATTGAGTCTGGACCAGACAATCCATCAATCTACGCAATATGGGAAACAAGCACAATCCTGACTACCTGATCCTGTTAGTCGCCTCTTAAGACAAACATAGTCGCCTCTTACAACATAGTCGCCTTTTAGGTGCCTCTTAAGACAAACATAGTTGCCTCTTAAGACAAACATAGTCACCTCTTAAGACAAACATATTCACCTCTTACAACATAGTCGCCTCATAGTTGCCTCTTAAGACAAACTTAGTCGCCTCTTACGACAAACATTGTCATTTCTCACAACAGACAGAGTCGCCTCTTCCAAAAAACATGGCTGCTCTTACGACAGACATAGTCGCGTCTTGTGACAGACACAGAGAGGAAAACTGGCTGAAAATTATGACAATGGACATGATCATTGTGTCTTAATTCATCAGGTTATTTTGTCACATTAAAGGCCCTGTTACTCTATCAAAAGTCCATTTTGACCAAGTTTTTGATAGTGTAACATGCTGTCAAAAACTTTGACAAAGTTTTTGATGGACTTTAATGGAATAGAAACCGATCCTATTTCTCGTCAAACTTTGATCAAAGTTTGATGACCTCGATTTAATTTAGCCAATCAGAATGCAAGGAACATTTCCCCTTTTCAGGTGGATAGAGTCAAGTCAAAATGAGCCCACTATTTTGGACTGACGAGATGTTGGCCGAAATAATTGATTTGGTTCAACAACGAGCAGCCGTTATGGGGATCAAATATGCCTTTGCCTACCCCGACGCCACTTTCTTAACATGGCAATACACAAAATACTTATGACAACAGCATAGCATTCTTCGTCAGTTGCATCCATCTTGGCTAGATAATTCCCGCCAAACGTTTGACGGCCTGTCAAAAACTTTGATGAGTGTCAACAGTCCAACTTGGACCATGAAAACTTGGTCAAAATTTTCTTTGACCAAGTTTTTGATCAAAGTTTTTGATAGTGTGACGGGGGCTTAAGTTGTCATCTTGATATAACTTAGAACTTTGCTGGTGACCATGTGGAGAGGAACTATGTAATCAGTGGAGAATTTTCTATATAATTAAGGAAATAGCCTGTGTTCCAGAAATTGCCATGAGGACGCCTGGAGCCGAGGTGCCGCAGTTCAAGAGAGAGAGCATGCAGTTGTATCACAGCGTGGTGAGTTGATTCCACACCGATGAGCTCGCTCGCTCACTCACTCACTCACTCACTCTCACTCACTCACTCACTCACTCACTCACTCACTCACTCACCCATTCACACTCACTCACTCTCACTCACTCACTCACTCACTCACTCACTCACTCACCCACTCGACCACTCATCCACTCACCCACTCACTACTCACTCACTACTAACTCACTCACTCACTCACTCACTAACTAACTCACTCACTCACTCACTCACTCACTCACTCACTCACTCACTCACTCATCCACTCACCCACTCACTACTCACTCACTACTAACTCACTCAATCACTCACTCACTCACTCACTCACCCACTCACCCACTCACCCACTACTCACTACTCACTCACCCACTCACTCACTCACTCACCACTCACTCCCTCACCCATTCACACTCACTCACTCTCACTCACTCACTCACTCACTCTCACTCACTCACTCACTCACTCACTCACCCACTCATCCACTCACCCCCTCACTACTCACTCACTACTAACTCACTCACTCACTCACTCACTCACTCACTCACTCACTCATCCACTCACCCACTCACTCACTACTCACTCACTCACTCACTCACTCACTCACCCACCCACCCACCCACCCACTCACTCACTCACTCACCCACTCACCCACTACTCACTACTCACTTACCCACTCACTCACTCACTCACTCACCACTCACTCACTCACTCACTCACTCACCCATTCACACTCACTCACTCTCACTCACTCACTCACTCTCACTCACTCACTCACTCACTCACTCACTCACTCACTACTCACTCACCCATTCACACTCACTCACTCTCACTCACTCACTCACTCACTCACTCACTCACTCACTCACTCACCCACCCACCCATCCACTCACTCACTCACTCACTACTCACTCACCCATTCACACTCACTCACTCACTCACTCTCTCACTCACTCACTCACTCACTCACTCACTCACTCACTCACTCACTCACTCACTCACTACTCACTCACCCACCCACTCACTACTCACTCACTCACCCACTCACTCACTCACTCACTCTTCGGGGGACCATTCATGACCAACTCGTGTTATTCCGGGACAAGCTGAAAAGCGACTCGTGTCCCTCTCACGGCCATTTTTGCGACCGGGTTCCGTCTTAGCGCAAAGGGGCATACCTAAAACAATTGTCAACTGGTTCACATATATTTCCCCATATATTATATATATTTCAGATGCAATTTAAAGCATACCTGGCCATGCGGAATTATACCGTATGATTGAACACATTTAACTGTTTCTTGGGTATATATTCAGATGCAAGACATATGTAAAACCAAAAATTATTTCTGAGGGATTCTTTGACGAAGAACTTGAAATCATATGTGCATTCTGATTGGTTTGTCGTATTTTCGCAAGTAACATTCATCGATAGGGGGACGAGTCTTCTTGCAGGTTACGGAAAGGGGCGAGTGGTGACAAACGTGGGTAGGACTGGTATATTGCAATACGCTTTCCAAACAATATGTATTGCAATATTTTTTGTGTTCTGGTATATTGGGTGAAAGAAAAATAACAAATTTCATGATAATTTGTATCGTTTAACCTAAAATCTAAAAAGAAATTCATTCACAAATGGTGTTTCCTATTCAATACGGAAGAAAGTGAGTCATGTCACTCTCAAGTTGTTATCGACCGCCTCTGTGGTCTAGTGGTAGAGCGTCCGCCCGGAGAGCGGAAGGTCCAGGGTTCGAACCCCGGCCGCGTCATACCAAAAGACGTTAAAAGATGGTACTTGTTGTTACCCTGTCTGGCGCTCGGCATTAAGGGGCTAAAACAAGGACTGGTCTGCCTGGAGTCAGTATACCTTGTCTGAGTGGGGTATTCATGTTAAACTGCGCCATGGTATCTCAGTGAGGTAGCACTATTAATCGGCATCAGTCTGGACTAGTACAAGCAGCCTCACACACACGTACGTGCATGTCGCTATATAAGTGCAATAATCTTGGACGTGACGTTAAACCCCATTTCACCTCACCCATCACCTCAAGTTGTTATCTCCCCTGTGTTACCTGCCATCATGTGGCTGACTCTCCCCTGTGTTACCTGCCATCATGTGGCTGACTCTCCCCTGTGTTACCTGCCGTCATGTGGCTGACTCTCCCCTGTGTTACCTGCCATCATGTGGCTGACTCATTTTCCTCCTGTGGCTTGTTTCAGGTGCTGAAGAACATCATTGAGACGGAGAAGACTCATGTGTCTGGGATGTCGCAGATCCTGCAGACCTATATCCTGCCCCTGCAGAACGCTGGCATGTAAGTACACCAGTGAGAGAGTAGGTGGAGACACTAAGCTGACTCACATACTCCAGCGTCCTCCTGCAGACCAATATCCTGCCCCTGCAGACCTATATCCTGCCCCTGCAGAACACTGGCATGTAAGTACACCAGTGAGAGAATAGGTGGAGACACTTAGCTGATTCATATGCTCCAGCGTACTCCTGCAGACCTATATCCTGCCCCTACAGACCAATATCCTGCCCCTGCAGACCTATATCCTGCCCCTGCAGAACACTGGCATGTAAGTACACCAGTGAGAGAATAGGTGGAGACACTTAGCTGATTCATATGCTCCAGCGTACTCCTGCAGACCTATATCCTGCCCCTACAGACCAATATCCTGCCCCTGCAGACCTATATCCTGCCCCTGCAGAATGCTGGCATGTAAGTACACCAGTGAGAGAGTAAGTGGAGACACTTAGCTGACTCACATGCTCCAGCGTACTCCTGCAGACCTATATCCTGCCCCTACAGAGCAATATCCTGCCCCTGTAGACCTATATCCTGCCCCTGCAGAATGCTGGCATGTAAGTACACCAGTGAGAGAGTAAGTGGAGACACTTAGCTGATTCACATGCTCCGGCGTCCTCCTGCAGACCATTATCCTGCCCCTACAGACCAATATCCTGCCCCTGCAGAACGCTGGCATGTAAGTACACCAGTGAGAGTGTAGGTGGAGACACTTAGCTGACTCACATGCTCCGGCATCCTCCTGCAGACCAATATCCTGCCCCTGCAGAACACTGGCATGTAAGTACACCAGCGAGAGAGTAGGTGGAGACACTAAGCTGACTCACATACTCCAGCGTCCTCCTGGAGTCCTGCAACATTGTTCAGCCCCATCCTCTGAACAGGCACAAAAGTCTCGGAGTTATCTTCCCTGATGTGCGCCATCTTGTGACCCATCCTCTAGTCAGTCTGTGGCACTAACACTGATACTGATAGGTTTAGGAGGCAAACAGACAATGTTATCTTAACTATGGGGGACACTTTTTTATAGAATATATCTTTCTTTGGGTTGGAACCAATTTCTTTCTGGAGTTATCTTGGGTTGGGACCAATTTCTCTCTAGTGTTACCTTGGGTTGGGACCAATTTCTATCTGGAGTTACCTAGGGCTAGGACCAATTTCTATCTGGAGTTACCTTGGGATGGGACCAATTTCTATCTGGAGTTACCTTGGGATGGGACCAATTTCTATCTGGAGTTACCTTGGGTTGGGACCAATTTCTATCTGGAGTTACCTTGGGTTGGGACCAATTTCTATCTGGAGTTACCTTGGGATGGGACCATTTTCTAGCCCTGAATATGACAAAGAGATATGACCAATTCTATGTTTGGCACTTTCTCTTCAAGATTTGCCCACCTATCCCAGGGTAAAGAGGGCAGATCTTCCTAGTATTGGAACCAGATTTGCCTGGTGATGGGACCAATCTTCAGGGAAGGGACAAATCTTTCCAAGGAATCCTACCGCAAAATTTCTAAGAAGAGGAAGAATACATATTGCCAGTACCATTAGACCAGCAAGACTTACAAGACAGTGCTATTCCCAGAGCCCATTATATACAGCTGTGTAGAGAATTATCAACTGTAATTATGAAGCTTCTCAGTACCTGATAGGCCCTTCATGTAACATGTCAGATCATGAACTTGAGTGATACAAGAAATGTTTGGCATATCTACGAGATTATGATAATGTTCGGAGATAAGCTGTCAGTGTTTTCTCCCAGGTGAAGAGATAAGATATGAACAGCTGGGGTCTTTGCTGTGTATGGCTTGTGTTCACTCTGTCTGTGCTCCCATACTTTAACATAGACATATAACAGTCAAAGTTCTACGGTTTTTGAAATAGTTCGGTTTTTGTAAAAATTAAAAATAAAGTCTTCAACATTAAATTAAACAATTTTACAATTACAGCCAAGTCCTGTTAATCCAACATGGCTGATTGCATATGATTTCAAACTCTCTCTCGATTATTTTATCGGGGGCACAGGTGGCCCAGTCGTCTTAAGCGCCGCGATTCGCTGTGCAGAGTTGCATCCCTTGGACACGCCAGAAACCTATGATTTTGGGTTCGAATCCTGGTTCGCCACGATTATGTTTCTAGGTTTGTCAGCACCATACCCGTGCTCGTGGGTTTTACCAAAGTGGTAAACGTCTGAGACCTGCATCACTTCGGGGCTTTCCTCCCACATGAAGCTGACACAACTGATTTAACTGGAATACAGTTAAAAGCAGCGTTAAACCCAACTCACATACTCGCTCATTCTATCACTCTCTCACTTATTCACTCTCTCTCATTCTCATTGTCTTTCACTCACACTCTCTCATTCTCTCTCTTGCTCATTCACTTACTCTCACTTACTCACTGACTCTCTTACTCGCACTCGTCTTTCACAGCAGCAGAAACTAACATTTCTAGTCAACTAGTAATTATAATGATAACATATAGCAAAAACCTTAAAAATGGCAAATTTCTACTAGTCCTTATGATACCTTAACTATTGGGCAGTTTGGCAAGGACTACAGGACTAGTGCCAATTTCTAATGCTGTTTCACTCACACACTCAATCTCACACACGTTTTTTATTCACTCTCACTCACTCATTCTCTCTCTTGCTCTTTCACTTACTCTCACTTATTCACTCACTCTAACACTCACTCGCTTATTCTCTCATTCACTCTCTCTCATTCTCCCACTCACTCACCCACCATGGAAGGCCATGGAATGAATGCCTAAGCACCTCCATGAGCTGCAAGCTGTACACGTCCATTTCAATCTTAATCTCGTCCATTTCAATCTAAAGCTCATTTGTTTCAGGGCAGAGAGATAGGGTGCAATTACCTGATTAATGGTGAGCGTTGTGTGTTTCAGATTGACGCCAGTGGAGTACTGCCAGCTCGTGGGGAACATTGAGCAGCTGATTGCATTCCAACACAACTTCCTTGCGTCACTGGAGGAATGTGAAAAGTGAGTCTACATAGCTACACCTGTGTTGGGGCATGTTGATACTGTGCGAGTTCATTGGCAAATTAATAGTATTTTCATTGCATGAACTGAAACATAAATATAGTATACTCATGTCGGTGCATTTGTTTGGAAAGTGAGCTAGTTCTTTGTGTTTGTGTGTGTGTGTGTGTGTGTGTGTGTGTGTGTGTGTGTGTGTGTGTGTGTGTGTGTGTGTGTGTGTGTGTGTGTGTGTGTGTGTGTGTGTAATATATATATTTGTTTCCTCCCAAGTGTTTGGCTTCTGCCCCATAAATTAACTGTGATGTTTGACTGAGGTGTTGTTTGATTGTGCACATTCAACATTCAAAAATCCTTGAAAAAAATACTTACACTTCACACTATTAAAAAACTGAATAATTGTCTGCTACAAATATTACATTCTTACAAGGTGTTTTTAAAAAAAAATATTTAGGCTCACAAGTTTAACTTAAAAAATATTTGGTTTTGCAGCTGTAGCTGTAAATAACTTTGAGTCTCCAAACTCTCTACCCCCCCCCCCCCAAAAAAAAATCTGATCTGATCTGATCCACAGAAAACAGAATATAGTGTATAAGAAAACATATGCATTTAAACAGAAATACTCAACTCTCTGCTGCACTGAGGTCTTCAAGGAACATATCTCCACACACCTGATCAGCTATCTCCGCCACAACTCCCAGCTTCTGTTGGTCCCAGCGCTCACCTCCTGACGTTGTAGTTCACAGCTGGTGCCTGCCAGCTGTTGTTGAATACCATGTACCATTATTTCCCCTCTTGAATAGAATCCTGTGTGCATTCCCCAGTACATGCGTTCAGGGTTAGACTAGGTCCCCAGCAACCTGTTCTTGTTCCCCGTGGGTATATTGGGGTTAGAATAGGTCCCCAGCAACCTGTTCTTGTTCCCCGTGGGTATATTGGGGTTAGAATAGGTCCCCAGCAACCTGTTCTTGTTCCCCGTGGGTATATTGGGGTTAGACTAGGTCCCCAGCAACCTGTTCTTGTTCCCCGTGGGTATATTGGGGTTAGACTAGGTCCCCAGCAACCTGTTCTTGTTCCCCATGGGTATATTGGGGTTAGACTAGGTCCCCAGCAACCTGTTCTTGTTCCCCGTGGGTATATTGGGGTTAGACTAGGTCCCCAGCAACCTGTTCTTGTTCCCCGTGGGTATATTGGGGTTAGAATAGGTCCCCAGCAACCTGTTCTTGTTCCCCGTGGGTATATTGGGGTTAGAATAGGTCCCCAGCAACATGTTCTTGTTCCCCATGGGTATATTGGGGTTAGAATAGGTCCCAAGCAACCTGTTCTTGTTCCCCGAGGGTATATTGGGGTTAGACTAGGTCCCCAGCAACCTGTTCTTGTTCTCCGAGGGTATATTGGGGTTAGACTAGGTCCCCAGCAACCTGTTCTTGCTCCCCGAGGGTATATTGGGGTTAGACTAGGTCCCCAGCAACCTGTTCTTGTTCCCCGTGGGTATATTGGGGTTAGACTAGGTCCCCAGCAACCTGTTCTTGTTCCCCGTGGGTATATTGGGGTTAGACTAGGTCCCCAGCAACCTGTTCTTGTTTCCCGTGGGTATATTGGGGTTAGACTAGGTCCCCAGCAACCTGTTCTTGTTCCCTGTGGGTATATTGGGGTTAGACTAGGTCCCCAGCAACCTGTTCTTGTTCCCCGTGGGTATATTGGGGTTAGACTAGGTCCCCAGCAACCTGTTCTTGTTCCCCGTGGGTATATTGGGGTTAGACTAGGTCCCCAGCAACATATGCTTGTCCACTGTAGGAAATCTGGGTAAGAATAAGTTCCCTACGACCTATGCTTGTCCTATGTAGAGGTTCAGATATGAAATACTCACCTGGCAACCGATGCTTCCCCCACATGTAAATTCAGGGGTCGAATAGATCACAGCAACCAGGCTTCTCACACATGTAAATTCAGGGATAGAATAGATCACAGCAACCAGGCTTCTCCCACATGTAAATTCAGGGATAAAATAGATCCCCAGCAACCAGGCTTCTCCAACATGTAAATACATGAATAGAATAGATCACAGCAACCAGGCTTCTCACACATGTAAATTCAGGGGTGGAATAGATCACAGCAACCAGGCTTCTCCCACATGTAAATTCAGGGATAGAATAGAACCCCAGCAACCAGGCTTCTCCCACATGTAAATTCAGGGATAAAATAGATCCCCAGCAACCAGGCTTCTCCAACATGTAAATACATGAATAGAATAGATCCCCAGCAACCAGGCTTCTCCCACACGTAAATTCAGGGATAGAGTAGATCCCCAGCAACCAGGCTTCTCCTACATGTAAATTCAGGGATAGAGTAGATCCCCAGCAACCATACTTCTCCCACATGTAAATTCAGGGATAGAATAGATCCCCAGCAACCTCGGAGATTCAGGCCTCTCTGCTGACTGCTGCTTTATCTGGCCTGGGGTTGAGTGTTTTTTGGTAGGGGTTGGGTGTCTAGCTGAAGGTAGAGGTGAAGGATGGAGACGTCTGTTACTCATTAGATGTGGGATGGTGTTGACGAAGGGGATGTGGATGGAACAAGAAAGATGAGGGAAAGGGTGAAGTGTGTGGGAATGACCAGAACAGGTTTCAGTTGAGATTGGCTGAGATTGGCTTACACAACCAAGCATCTCCCTTTGACACCCATGAAGATCCGGGGTAGAATAGGTCTTCAGCAACCCATGCCTGCCATAAAAGCAACTATGCTTGTCGTAAGAGGCGACTAACAGGATCATGTGGTCAGGCTCGCTGACTTGGTTGATGCATGTCATCATATCCCAATTGCGTGGATCGATGCTCATGATGTCAATCACTGTATTGTCAGGTCAAGACTCGATTATTTACAGACCGCCGTCATATAGCTGGACTATTGCTGAGTGTGGAGTTAAACAACACACAAACCAAACCTTTGGCTGAAGCTACTTACTAGCCTGAGTACACACAGTAGCCCTGAGCACACACAGTAGCCCTGCCTTGGCCATGTGGGCACCTCCTGCTGGAGTATACACACACGCTGTAGTAGTAGCGAGAGTCTGTCTACCCTCAAACATGCACAGCTGACATCTGCAGGATTATATGAACAGAGGCTCCTACTATTGCAATTTTGCCATTATCGTTCGATTTTAATCTGAACATGATGCTTTTGCGATAATAAAATCAACAATTACGGCAAAAATATATAAATTAGGTTGTATAAAAAGAGCCTACCTTTAGTAGATTGCTTGTCGCACTGTGTCATTAGCTTGTAGGTTAATATGACATGCTGTCCTTCCATTTAGGGAGCTCCCATGCTTGTCGTAAGAGGCGACTAACGTGATGGGTGGTCAGGCTCGTTGACTTGGTTGATGCATGTCATCGATCCCAATTGTGTGGATCGATGCTCATGTTGTCACTGGATTGTCTGGTCCAGACTTGATTGCTTACAGACCGCCGTCATATAGCTGGAATATTGCTGAGTGCAGCGTTAAACAACAAACAAACAAACAAATTTAGGGAGCTCATAATTCCCATTACATTCCAATATATTTGAAGTTTCCGATTTCTATCAAATAAATGTTGAACACTGGATTGTGCATGCGTGATCATCAACCATTGGTTTTCCATAAGTCTGTCATACAGACCCTGATACAAATATAGCGAATACAGCCCATGCAAGTCTATAATGTTTGGCAAGTCTAGATTACTGCAGTATCAGTGTCTGTACAAATTCACAAGCGAGGACAGACCTTGTAATTATCAATCAATCTCTACCTGGGCTCCTTTTGATTATATTTTACAACTGTAATTTAACAGCTGTTTTTTCTGTAAAATATGTTCATTTCAGAGACTAGATGTCAGTCTAGTTTTCCATGTCCAGACTGTTGTTCACAGGGTGATATAATGTAACCAGAGTACACCTACAACCTTGTCTCAGTCATTCACTAGATAAATGGTAAATGAAAAAACCAAGTATAACTAATTAAACTACCGTATTCGACGTAATAAGCGCCCCGCTCTAATAAGCGCCCACGGCGGTATTTGCTAATATATTGGCTAGTGAACAATCCCAATTAGCACCACTTCCGATTGATCAATGTTCACAAGACTTATTTATTCGCGTACAATACGCACTCGTGTGTTATATGCACCCTTAATTATTGGCAATTAAATTCTAGAAAAATATATCTGTCGTACATAAACATTTCAGGCTGTCAGCATAAACCACGAAATTTATCTTTCAACTCTGTTTTTTACCAAAATAATATTCTAATAAGAGCCCCCTATTTCTAATTTTGAGAGCGCTCTGGGCGCTTATTACGTCGAATACGGTAATTAATAATGATACAAATTGCAAAGGCAAGTTGCTAATTTGTTTTGAGATAATTAAATCTATCTAAGAACTAACGCAGGCACTATTGGGGGAAAAAAAGTTAAAAATTGTCAAATTCAGATTTATCAGCAATATCTTGTACACTGTATTTCCAGTTGGTAGATCCAGACTACAATATACTACTATATAAAGATATAGAATTTAACCTTGAAAGTATACTTGCCTGGCAGAATAACACTTCGTCTTTGAAATATTTTCCTTTAAATAATTGTAATTTCTTTTCTTCAAGAAAACTAGACATGGTTAAGTTTGATCTAAACTTGTCTAGGTTTGTAAAAAAATCTATCTATCTATCTATCTATCTATCTATCTATCTATCTATCTATCTATCTGTCTATCTGTCTATCCATCATGGCACAGGACTACAAACTTAGATAATGACAACATATAGGAACATCCCCAAAACTTTGAAATTTTACTTGCCCTTAGGTTGGTTAATACTATCAAAACTGGCTCAGGCTAGCGACCTAGTGCTAGAGTCTATCCCTGGTAAATATGATTGTCTTTCACTGGAGCATTACAATGTGGCTCCGAGGTCTAGACAAAGCAGGTTAAGGAGAAATTAATGGCTGCTGAGAGAAGCAGTGTATTTTCAGTAACTGGGGCTTCCATAACTTGAAAGTTTATCTGCCAGACCTCCCCAGACCTCGGACCTGATGGGGCCTTGTTGAGGAAACATGACAGGTCGGGGAAACATGACAGGTCGGGGAAACATCAGATCAGCTTTCCTTAAGTGGTGCTGGTCAATTACATAGGTAACAGACCCACACAGTTAGTAACCAGATGGTGAGAGGGGCCTCAAGGCCTAGGTGCTGGAACCCTTTCAAACTGAACCTTGTCCTGTCATGCCTGTAGCCTTGCTACGAAGTTGAGAATAATAAGTCCTAGACTAACATCTAGTCTCTGAAATGAACATATAGTACAGAAAAAAAAGTTGTTAAATTATCATAAAATAATTAATAAAAAGGAGCCCAGAGACTCTCTTCATTTTCAGATACTGCAGAAATCTAGACTTGCCAAACATTATAGACTTGCTTTGGCTGTATTTGATATATTTGTATCAGGGTCTGTAAGACAGACCAAATAAGTCCTTGTGTGTATAGTAATTCTATTCTTATAATAGGCAAGTCTAGATAAGCCGACTTCTGAGGACGCCTGTCTTTTATAGGGACAGCTTGTTCTTGTTATTTGTATAATCTAGAAATATGATTGTGAATACAAAATATTGCCTTAAGCCTGGTCTTAAGGGGGCAAAATGCATCCTGAGAGGTACATTTCGTCATATAAACATGTTTTTTAAATTTACCACAGGGGGTTTAATACCTTGGGATAAAATAGTGCATGTAAACTAGGCTTTAGTGACTTGTGCAAGTCTACTTGGCCTGCAGTGTGTCTGGTAGGCTAATGTAGAGTCTACAACATAAAGTTATGTATCAGTTCAATAAAAATATTTCTACTAAAGAAGAATTTTTATTCTACAAAAATGCCCATTCGGGACGAGGACAAAAATAGGACATTCATGTGGCACAATGATGAGAAGGCAAATGATTATACCTTAATTTTATACATGCATGCAAACAGATGAAACACATGGCATATAATTATACAAGTTCTAAGTTATGTACAAAGTACATCAGTATATTAACAAGATTTATCATCCAAAACTGGCTCCCACAGGAGATATGCTTGGATGAGATCAAGCGATATCTACACTGTAGATATCGCTGCAATGAAATTACATCACAATGCTTTGCAGACCATTGTGACGTCACTGGTTACCATGACGTCACAATCAAGGACATCACTAATGGCTCTGCTACTGAAGCTGTTTGCAGTACTTTTTACACTGAAGACACTGCTAATTACTGTCTACAAATGGAAAAAGTTGAAAGAATGATGTTGGATGATAAATAAAATCTCACCCGTTGATAAAATCCTCGGCAAGCCTCGGAATTTTTCCACTTTTATCAACTCATGTTGATATATTTGATATCAAAAGACACTCGGGTCATATTCTCTATGAGGGCATATGATTATAGTTATTATGCAAATGTAAATAATAGATACAGAGTTACCAAACTTTGGCTTTTTCTTGGTTTTAGCTGAAACATGTGAAAACAGTTCTGGAAACAACTTGAGCAATCTCTTTGAGGGGTCATCGTAGTGGTCTTATTAAGAATTGACTGCAATATGTTTTGCATTTATGGTGCTATGAACTTAAACACTGGAGTGCGTACGTTGTCAATCCGCATATTCGCAAAGGGTGTACATTAGAAGCTGTCATGCATCAATATATAGACACAGAGGATGCAACGACAGCAGATTGAGATCTAGGCCTAGCATGTGTCAGTATATTTGGGGGAAGCCAAGCATTTAAAATACCATATTTGACGAAATAAGCGCCCCGCTCTATTAAGCGCCCACGGTGATATTAGCTAATATATTGGCTAGTGAACAATCCCAGTTAACACCCCTTCTGATTGATCAATTTACACAAGACTTACTTATTCGTGTATAACACGCACTCGTGTGTTATATGCACCGTTAATTATGGGCAATTAAGGTTCTGGAAAATATATCTTTTTGTATATAATACGCACAGACCTTTCTTTGGTGTCATTTCAAGCTTTCAGCACAATCCAAGAAATTTACGATCTTTCAACTCTGTTTTTTTTTCACCAACATAATATTCTAATAAGAGCCCCCTATTTTTGAGAGCGCTTATTATGTCAAATACGGCATGTAGAATTTGCTTTGGACAAGTATGTGAAGTAACTGTCTGCATATATGCTCACCAAAATCATATTCTAATAAGAGCCCCCTATTTTTAAGTTTGAGAGCGCCCTGGGCGCTTATTACGTCGAATACAGTATTTGGAAATTGTGCCTGTTAATTGGTGAAAGAAATCTCTTGTGTTTGCTTAGACAAGTATACTCCTGCATGTTGACACACAACACGTACACATGCACACAGAACTGTCTGTGACTGATCTACACCCCCCTCTCCTCTGCATCAAACACACACACACACATGTGCACATCAGTAAGTGCTCTGTGGGGTGCCCCTGTAGACTGAGGGGGGGGGGGGGGGGGGGAGCAGGACAAGGGGAATGTTGATTTGAAACGGGGAGAGGAGTGAGATTGGGGTTAGTCTGTCATACAGACCCTGAAACAAATATATCCAATATGGCCCGTGCAAGTCTATAATGTTTGGTAAGGCTAGGTTGCTGCTGAAATGAAGAAAGTCTCTGGGCTCCTTTTTATTATGTTTTATAACTATAATTTAACAATTGTTTTTTTCCGTTAAATATATTCATTTCAGAGGCTAGATGTTAGTCTAGGTTGAGGTCCAGGTTATGGTGGGGGTAAGGGTGGAGTGGGGTGGGGGGTCTACTGGTACGAAGTTTGGTGATGTGGGTATGGGTGCATGGGTAGTGGTGTGTTACGAAAGAAAGGAAATGATTTGTTATAGAGGGAATATGATTAGACATAGCAAAAGCAAGTTTGATTTTTTTAGGTGCTTAAAACTTGTTCCATCACATAGGTTTTGTGTTTTGTTCAAATAGTAATATTCGTGTCCAAAGCCCCTTTTGTCATTTTATGTGAAAAATGTTTAGATTCTGTCATCATGTCTTGATTCTGGATCAAGGGGGTCAGGGAAGGGAATATGTGGGTTGGTGTAGAGTGAGAGGAGGGTCCCACAGGGGAGGTGGGGTAGGGGGGGGTTGGTGGGGACTGGATCGAGGGGGTCAGGGAAGGGAATATGTGGGTTGGTGTAGAGTGAGAGGAGGGTCCCACAGGGGAGGGGGAGGGCTGGATTGAGGGGGTCGCGGAGGAAATACAGTTGAACCTAGTGTCAAACCTTTTGGGGACCTGCGGAAATTATCCGGGGTTCAAGTCAACAGAAAAAGTGAATTTTCGAAAACCAACCATCATCTTTTGAGAGATTATTACCTGGTCAGGACGCAACACTAGAGTTCATGGTGTACGTAAGTTTCAGGGTCCGGGCTGCTGGTAGTGAAGGGAGCGTCAACTCATCCATCTCATTGTCCCCTTCTTGATTGGCGCCACTGTTAAAGTCATATCTCGAATTATGATTCACTAACATAGTCTTACTCCATTTTACTCATTTCTCAATGGGTTAGAGAAGAGTGTTCAGAGGGAGGTACCACTGTGGGGTGGAGGAGGAATAGGGCTGGCTTGAGGGGTTTGGGGTGTAGTCGGGGGGGCCGTTAGGGCTGGATTGAGGGGTTTAGGGGAAGGGGGGGGGGGGGGGGGGGGGGGGCGCTTAGGGCTGGATTGTGGGGGGGGTGGGGGGGGGGGGGGGGGGGGGGGGGGGGGGGGGGGGTGGGGGGGGGGGGGTGGGGTGATAGGACTTGGATTGAGGGGTTTGGGGGGTGCTCAAATGCGGTTTTGTTTGTCCCCGACCAGTGGATCCATTTGCATTCCAGTTACCATTCTCAACTCCCTCATACAATCCAAGCTGCCTTGGGGCGCATATCGGGATTCCTGCTGGGTGAACAGAGGCACATTTCAACCAAGTCACTTTCTAAACAACAAACAAACTAATGTAGACCATGTAGACTGAGACAATGGGTTCTTGTTGCAGACTGCCCCCGATGCAGCGCCGTATCGGCGGCGTGTTCATGAAGCACGCGGAGCAGCTGAAGCGGCTGTACATGGACTACTGCGGCAACCACCCCAAGGCCGTCTCCGTGCTGCAGATACACAGGTGACGAGGCAGCTGAAGTCATGCTACGAGATGTGCTATGCAGAGTTGCTTCCCTTTGGCTTTCTCATCACATTGTCATCTTTGTGCATTAAGGCTTAAAAGAAAAGAATTGGTTCTCAGGCAATGACTTTTGAAAATATAGAGTGTGTGGGCATTGGGTTTTTTGCTTGTACAAACCTGTATGTAACCATATGAACAGTTGTGTGCTATCAACCTGGGAAAGGGCTTCACTACATGAACAAGCATTCAAACTCCTATTGCCACCATGACCATAACATGAGATGTACATGTAAAGGGAAGTAACTGCATGCTATATTGGGATCGCATTGTTTTTAAGTATTAGGATTTATTTTTTAAAATTTAAAATGGAAATGATATTGCAACGTGCGACAGACTTTATGATAATGCGGGCGGTGCCTGAGAACCTGAGAACCAAGATTATTATTTTTTTTAGCCTTATCCTACCTTGTGTGAACATATCAGGTTGTATTTATACAGAAATATTAACTCACTGTGTTTACTCAATATTCACCAGAGAAGGGGCAAATAGAAGCCCTGAAACATCGTTATGGACTGACATTTAGACCCAGAACTAAAGTTATCTTATTTAAAAATACATATATACAAAATGAATTTTTTTTAATCCAAATGGACAACTTGCCCAATCATTCTAGACTTGAGTTGGACTCCTTTTTTAACATATTCTTTGGGTATAACCTATTCTTAGGGTATTTGAGAGAGACTAACGTTGTTTCAAAGAATATAGAAGTTGTTATCGATAAAAAAGTGGTATTTATTAATGTAAAAGTTTAAAAGAAACAGCCAACCACAAAGCAGGAAGTAGGCTGCGGGTACATCAGGCATTGACAGCTGAGTGACAGGTGTGCTATGTACTCAGGCATTGACAGCTGAGTGACAGCTGAGTGACAGCTATATGTGATTGATTGTGTTTCAGGGAGGACCTGAGTAGATTCATGGAGAGTGTGGGTGCCACACCCCCAGGGGCCATGACTCTCACCACCAACCTGTCCAAGCCCTTCACTCGACTCGACCGATACCCCAGTCTGCTGAAGGAGCTGGAGAGGCACATTGAGGTACACCTTTATACTGTCAAACCTTGTCTGTCCGGACATTGTTAAACTGGAAACCTTGCACATATCAATGCTTAAATACTTACGTAAAGAGTATACCAACATGTATTTATTGTACAGTAACACATGGATATAATGAACTACAAGGGACCGGAGAAATCAGTTCATTATATCCGTTGTTCGTTATATACGTTTTCGCTCGGAAATGTCCGCCATCTTGTGTAAAACAAAAACCAATACACGTAATTGCAGCATTGACTTGAATCAGCAGTGATCACTTCATAGCATTCAACTGATAACACTTCATAACATTTATTTAAGTTTAACAAGGTTGATCCTTCTCCGCCGATTGTGTAGATTCGCCGCGATTGTGTTGATTCGCCTCGATTGTGTTGATTCGCCACTGATTACGTACAGCCAATTGTCAGTGACACTTGACACTGAGTGAGATTTCTCAGTTTGCTATACACATCACTAATTAAAGGTAGATGGGCTTGTCGGGGATCAGATATCAGTTCATACTTGTGTATCTGAAAGTGAATCCTCTGTTTTGAACATTAAAGCTGAAAGTCTGTTTAGCTATGTGTGTAGCATGTTTTTATTATTAATTATAAATGAATATTTATTCGTTTTAGGAAAGCCATCCAGATCGCGGAGACACGCAAAGGGCCATAGCAGTGTATAGAGATATAGCTGTAAGTCACAGGGCTGTTAAATAATGTCTCTTGAGAAGATACCTCGACCGATTAGTTCCCTTCACATCTTTTGTTTGTTTGTTGTTTAACGTCGCCCTCAACAATATTCCAGCTATATGATGGTGGTCTGTAAAGAGTCGAGTCTGGACCAGATAATCCAGTGATTGATATGAGCATCGATCGACGCAATTGGGATTAATGACATCCATCAACAAAGTCGGCAAGCCTGACCACCCAATCCCGTTGGTCGCCTTTTACGACAAACATAGTTGCCTTTTACAGCAAGCACTGGCTACTGCAGACCTATTCTACCCCGGATCTTCACCGGTATAACACCTGATTCCATGACATTTTAACTTTTGTAATATGAAAGAATTGGGTGTTCTTTAACTTCTTTTGAGCAGTAATCGGGATTGGGTGGTGAGGCTCGTTGACTTGGTTGATGCATGTCATCGTATCCACATTGCGTGGATCCATGCTCATGATGTCAATCATTGGATTGTCAGGTCCAGACTGGACTATTTACAGAGCTCCGTGATATAGCGGAATGTTGCCGAGTGCGGCATTAAACAACAAACAAACAATTCAGGTGTTTATCTGGTGTTCTTTTATCTTCTATATCAAATAGATAACTTTGAGCATTCTCGGTTATTCAGCTGATCATATCTTCATTCTATTATAATAAATCACCTGAACCTATCAGCAGTCCTACCAGTGTTGTAACCTTGTTCCTTGATGACTGTATGCTGCTGTCACATTTCAGAATTCGTGTTTGGAAGTGCGTAAGCTGAAGGAAATGGAGCTTGAGATTGTGACCAGCACGATAGCTGGCTGGGAGGGAGAGGTGAGAGACTTGAGATTGTGACCAGCACTATAGCTGGCTGGGAGGGAGAGGTGAGAGCCTGGAGATTGTGACCAGCACTATAGCTGGCTGGGAGGGAGAGGTGAGAGCCTGGAGATTGTGACCAGCACTATAGCTGGCTGGGAGGGAGAGGTGAGAGCCTGGAGATTGTGACCAGCACTATAGCTGGCTGGGAGGGAGAGGTGAGAGCCTTGAGATTGTGACCAGCACTATAGCTGGCTGGGAGGGAGAGGTGAGAGCCTGGAGATTGTGACCAGCACTATAGCTGGCTGGGAGGGAGAGGTGAGAGCCTTGAGATTGTGACCAGCACTATAGCTGGCTGGGAGGGAGATTGTGACCAGCACAATAGCTGGCTGGGAGGGAGAGGTGAGAGCCTGGAGATTGTGACCAGCACTATAGCTGGCTGGGAGGGAGAGGTGAGAGCCTTGAGATTGTGACCAGCACTATAGCTGGCTGGGAGGGAGAGAGAGGTGAGAGCCTTGAGATTGTGACCAGCACTATAGCTGGCTGGGAGGGAGAGGTGAGAGCCTTGAGATTGTGACCAGCACAATAGCTGGCTGGGAGGGAGAGGTGAGAGCCTTGAGATTGTGACCAGCACTATAGCTGGCTGGGAGGGAGAGAGAGGTGAGAGCATTGAGATTGTGACCAGCACTATAGCTGGCTGGGAGGGAGATTGTGACCAGCACTATAGCTGGCTGGGAGGGAGATTGTGACCAGCACTATAGCTGGCTGGGAGGGAGATTGTGACCAGCACTATAGCTGGCTGGGAGGGAGATTGTGACCAGCACAATAGCTGGCTGGGAGGGAAAGGTGAGAGCCTGGAGATTGTGACCAGCACTATAGCTGGCTGGGAGGGAGAGGTGAGAGCCTTGAGATTGTGACCAGCACTATAGCTGGCTGGGAGGCAGAGGTGAGAGCCTGGAGATTGTGACCAGCACTATAGCTGGCTGGGAGGGAGATTGTGACCAGCACTATAGCTGGCTGGGAGGGAGATTGTGACCAGCACTATAGCTGGCTGGGAGGGAGAGGTGAGAGCCTTGAGATTGTGACCAGCACTATAGCTGGCTGGGAGGGAGAGGTGAGAGCCTGGAGATTGTGACCAGCACAATAGCTGGCTGGGAGGGAGAGGTGAGAGACTTGAGATTGTGACCAGCACTATAGCTGGCTGGGAGGGAGAGGTGAGAGCCTTGAGATTGTGACCAGCACTATAGCTGGCTGGGAGGGAGAGGTGAGAGCCTTGAGATTGTGACCAGCACTATGGCTGGCTGGGAGGGAGAGGTGAGAGCCTTGAGATTGTGACCAGCACAATAGCTGGCTGGGAGGGAGAGGTGAGAGCCTGGAGATTGTGACCAGCACTATAGCTGGCTGGGAGGGAGAGGTGAGAGCCTGGAGATTTTGACCAGCACAATAGCTGGCTGGGAGGGAGAGGTGAGAGCCTGGAGATTGTGAACAGCACAATAGCTGGCTGGGAGGGAGAGGTGAGAGCCTGGAGATTGTGACCAGCACAATAGCTGGCTGGGAGGGAAAGGTGAGAGCCTGGAGATTGTGAACAGCACAATAGCTGGCTGGGAGGGAGAGGTGAGAGCCTGGAGATTGTGACCAGCACTATAGCTGGCTGGGAGGGAGAGGTGAGAGCCTTGAGATTGTGACCAGCACTATAGCTGGCTGGGAGGGAGAGGTGAGAGCCTTGAGATTGTGACCAGCACAATAGCTGGCTGGGAGGGAGAGGTGAGAGCCTGGAGATTTTGACCAGCACAATAGCTGGCTGGGAGGGAAAGGTGAGAGCCTTGAGATTGTGACCAGCACTATAGCTGGCTGGGAGGGAGAGGTGAGAGCCTTGAGATTGTGACCAGCACTATAGCTGGCTGGGAGGGAGAGGTGAGAGCCTTGAGATTGTGACCAGCACTATAGCTGGCTGGGAGGGAGATTGTGACCAGCACAATAGCTGGCTGGGAGGGAGAGGTGAGAGCCTTGAGATTGTGACCAGCACTATAGCTGGCTGGGAGGGAGAGGTGAGAGCCTTGAGATTGTGACCAGTACTATAGCTGGCTGGGAGGGAGATTGTGACCAGCACTATAGCTGGCTGGGAGGGAGAGGTGAGAGCCTTGAGATTGTGACCAGCACTATAGCTGGCTGGGAGGGAGATTGTGACCAGCACAATAGCTGGCTGGGAGGGAGATTGTGACCAGCACAATAGCTGGCTGGGAGGGAGAGGTGAGAGCCTGGAGATTGTGACCAGCACTATAGCTGGCTGGGAGGGAGATTGTGACCAGCCATATAGCTGGCTGGGAGGGAGAGGTGAGAGCCTTGAGATTGTGACCAGCACTATAGCTGGCTGGGAGGGAGATTGTGACCAGCACAATAGCTGGCTGGGAGGGAGATTGTGACCAGCACAATAGCTGGCTGGGAGGGAGAGGTGAGAGCCTGGAGATTGTGACCAGCACTATAGCTGGCTGGGAGGGAGAGGTGAGAGCCTGGAGATTGTGACCAGCACTATAGCTGGCTGGGAGGGAGAGGTGAGAGCCTGGAGATTGTGACCAGCACTATAGCTGGCTGGGAGGGAGAGGTGAGAGCCTTGAGATTGTGACCAGCACTATAGCTGGCTGGGAGGGAGAGGTGAGAGCCTGGAGATTGTGACCAGCACTATAGCTGGCTGGGAGGGAGATTGTGACCAGCACAATAGCTGGCTGGGAGGGAGAGGTGAGAGCCTTGAGATTGTGACCAGCACTATAGCTGGCTGGGAGGGAGAGGTGAGAGCCTTGAGATTGTGACCAGCACTATAGCTGGCTGGGAAGAAGAGGTGAGAGCCTGGAGAGCATCAAAGTTAGGCTGTCTGCAAACTGCATGCGTGTTCACTTATCATGTTGAGAGAGGTTCGAGCTTCTGGCGTCAAAGTCTGCTGACATATGACTCCTGAGTTCCGAGCCTCCTAGGAACATGACCTGCTGATGTAAGAGCCTGTAGTGTGAGCCTCTGAAGTGTGAACTACTCAGATGGGAAGCTCCAGTGATCTTAGCCTTCTGAGGTCAGAGCCTTTTCAAGTTAGAACCTCCTGAATTTGGAGTCTATTGTGTTCTTAGCCTCTCAAATTCAGAGCTTCTTGTAATCTTAGCCTCCTGAGTTTGGAGCCTCTTGTGATCTGAGCTTCTCAAATTCAGAGCTTCTTTCAATCTTAGCCTCCTGAGGTCGGAGCCTCCTGAATTTGGATCCTACTGTGATCTTTGCCTCCTGTAATCATAGCCTCCCAAGGTTGGAGCATCTTGTGACCGTAGCCTCTGGAGCTTCTTGTAATCGTAGCCTCTGGAGCTTCTTGTAATCGTAGCCTCTGGAGCTTCTTGTAATCGTAGCCTCTGGAGCTTCTTGTAATCGTAGCCTCTGGAGCTTCTTGAAATTGTAGCCTCTGGAGCTTCTTGTAATCATGGCCTCCTGACATTGGAACATTCTGTGACCTTAGCCTCCTGTTTCATGTATGTATTCCCTTTTTTGGCCATGTTTCTACAACTACCATGTCTGTGTTTCAGTCCATAGCCAGTCTTGGGGAGGTGGTCCATCTGTCACAGGTGAAGCTCCACAAGCAGACCGGGGAGAAGCACGACCGGATATTTGTCCTGTTCCCCAACGTGTTGCTCATGTTGTCCATGAGCCCGAGGCTCAGCGGCTACCAGTACGAGGTAATGCAGACTATCTGTCACGAATTAGAGCTCACTTGTCTTACTGGTGTTGAACATGATTGCCCTTTCCCCTTGTTCTACCTGGGAATATATTATAGACAAATTCAGTGAAATTTTCACAATTTAATGATACAATCATAATTATAGCAAATAACAAATGCAGATTTAAGTTGTTTCTTATTTGAAACTCAAAATAGTTTTGTGAAGTACTGAATGAAAAGATATTTTTATCATCCTTAAGAAAAGGAGTGAGTGAGTGAGTATGGTTTAATGCCGCTTTTAGCAATATTCCAGCGATATCACGGCGGGGGACACCTTAAATGGGCTTCACACATTGTACCCATGTCGGGAATCGAACCCGGGTCTTCGGCGTGACGAGCAAACGCTTTAACCACTAGGCTACCCGACCGCCCCTAAGAAAAGGAAAAGTATGTTTTTTGTGCAATTGATATTTTTTAGAACTTCTTGTTGTTGGAGTGTTGACTGTGGTTGTCTCCCCTGCAGGGCAAGCTGCCTCTGAGCGGGATGACCGTCAACCGGTGTGAGGACCTGGAGGCCTACCCTAACGGTTTCGAGATCTCCGGTAACTATGCATGAAGCTTACAGATGTGTTAAACAGTCCTGATTGTTCTTTTATGCATGTGGAAGATATCTCTCATATTGAGGACAGACTGACCTTCTACAAGATGTGTTTTGTCTAACTGTAGTGAGATGGGTTCTGGTGAGATGAGTGGGATAAGATGGGTGGGTGAGGTGAGGTGAGTACATTAGGTGAGATAGGTGGGATGAAATGGCTGTGGGAGGGGGGGAGGGGGCATGGGTGAGATTGGTTTGGTGAGATGGGGGCTGGGATTGTATAGGGCAATGGTTGAGGTGAATATCTGGGGTGGACAGATTAGTGAAATAGGTGAGGTGGGAGGGGTGGGGTGGGTGCATGATGTTGGCCAGATTGGGTTTCTTGAGATGGGTGGGGTGAGATGGATGGTGGTGACGGGATGGGTGGGGTGAGATGTGGGGTGAGATGGATGGTGGTGATGCGATGGGTGGGGTGAGATGGATGGTGGCGATGGGATTGGTGGGGTGAGATGGATGGTGGCGATGGGATTGGTGGGGTGAGATGGATGGTGGTGATGAGATGGGTGGGGTGAGATGGATGGTGGTGATGGATGGTGGTGATGCGATGGGTTGGGTGAGATGGATGGTGGTGGTGATGCGATGGGTTGGGTGAGATGGATGATGGTGCTGATGAGATGGCTGGGGTGAAAAGGTTGGGATGGTGTGAGATGAGTTGGGTGAGAAATTATTGGGTAAGGTGGGAGAGGTGATATATCATTATATTTCAACAGGTTTCACTGTGTAAGAATGAACATATTCATCCACAAGTAAAGTGTCAGTAGTGGTAAATATTTCTCCCTGTGTTGGACCTTCCTCTTTGAGCTATGGCGACACTGTGACATGTTGCAGGTAACATGATAGAGAAGATGGTGGTGACATGCGGCACCAAGGTGGAGGTGGGGCCGTGGCTGGACACTCTCCGACAGCAGGTCAACCAGACGTATCATTCCTCTTCCACCAAACCACAGAGCTTACAGGTGAGCCACCCTACCCCCGAACTCCACACTCTTACACACACACAACTTAAACATGACCCTCCTCGCTCGCCCGCAAAACCCCACTCACCGACACACAGACAGGACGTACAGGTGACCCACCCATACCTCTAAAACCGAAAACCCCACTCTCAGACATACCAACACAGCTTACAGAGGATCCCCCTCCCCCCGGGGACACTCACAGACACACACAGACACACACAGACAGACACTCACAGACAGACACTCACACACACACACACACACACACACACACACACACACACACACACACACACACACACACACACACACACACACACACACACACACACACACACACACACACACCTCCTTCACAAGCACTATGACTAAACTGGATTATCCAAACAGCCTGGGTCATTGCTCATAATATCATAGTCCAGATTTGATAGTTTTCAACCCACAGTGATACAGCTGCAAAATATGTAGGCTAACATAAAACAACTAACAAACAGACTGAGACACACTCTATATTATCTCACTGACACCTGGCTGTTCCAGATCTCGATCTCCACATCTCAGCCCAGCATTAGCACGGTGAAGACCCAGGCCAAGACGGCGCAGGTGATGCAGTCCCATGTCCACCACTCCCCCCCTCACCACAAGCCAGTCCACAAGACCTGGAGCATGTCCTGTCTCCGCCCCTCCCCCCCACTCCGCCCCGCCCTCATGTGCCGGGACGAGGCACTCAAGAGCCCCAAGGCTAACCGCAAGTCTACAGCCAAGAGGAAACCAGGTGAGACTGTCATTAGTATCTCGCTGTTGGGATTCATAGGGCCCCAAGTTTGAAAGAGAGGGGAATGCCCATGGAGATTCCAGATTAGGTAGTCCCTAGCAACTGATGCTGGTCTCCTTGTGGGGATCCTGGGTTAGTATAGGCACCTAGCAACTGATGCTGGTCTCTTGGTCAGGATCCGGGGTCAGATAGGTCCCTAGCAACTGAGGCTGGTCTCCTGGTCAGGATCCGGGGTTAGGATAGGCCCCCAGCAACTGATGCTGGCCTCCTTGTTAGGATCCAGGGTTAGGATAGGCCCCTAGCAACTGATGCTGGCCTCCTTGTGGGGATCCTGAGTTAGGATACATCCCTAGCAACTGATGCTGGCCTCCTTGTGGGGATCCTGGGTTAGGATAGGTCCCTAGCAACTGATGCTGGCCTCCTTGTGGGGATCCTGGGTTAGGATAGGTCCCTAGCAACTGATGCTGGCCTCCTTGTGGGGATCCTGAGTTAGGATATGTCCCTAGCAACTGATGCTGGCCTCCTTGTGGGGATCCTGAGTTAGGATATGTCCCTAGCAACTGATGCTGGCCTCCTTGTGGGGATCCTGGGTTAGGATATGTCCCTAGCAACTGATGCTGGCCTCCTTGTGGGGATCCTGGGTTAGGATATGTCCCTAGCAACTGATGCTGGCCTCCTTGTGGGGATCCTGGGTTAGGATAGGTCACTAGCAACTGATGCTGGCCTCCTTGTGGGGATCCTGAGTTAGGATATGTCCCTAGCAACTGATGCTGGCCTCCTTGTGGGGATCCTGGGTTAGGATATGTCCCTAGCAACTGATGCTGGCCTCCTTGTGGGGATCCTGGGTTAGGATAGGTCCTTAGCAACTGATGCTGGCCTCCTTGTGGGGATCCTGAGTAAGGATAGGTCCCTAGCAACTTATTGTGGTCGTAAGAAGTGACTTGATGAATCGGGGGTTGATTGTGTTATCACTATTTTGACAAAAACTTACATTTCTCTCATACCAAATGGTCACTTCATTGTTTTTAAACATGCATGATGTGTTTCTTGTAAAAGATGTTTCTTGATTATTGGGGGGCACGGGGGGCGTAGTCGTCTACGGCGCCGCAATTCGCTGTGCAGAGTTGTGTCCCTTGGGCACACCAGAAACCTATGATCGTCGGTTCGAATCCCGGTTCGCCCCGATTATGTTTCTAGGTTTGTCAGCACCATACCCGTGCACGTGGGTTTCACCGAAGTTGTAAACGTCTGAGACCTGCATCACTTCGAGCTTTCCTCCCACATTAAGCTGACGCGCCGCGATATAACTGGAATACTGTTAAAAGCGGCGTTAAACCCAACTCACTCACTCTTGATCATTGTATCTTTCTGAATATTGAAAATATAATTAGTATTATTTGTTTCAAGTCATCCTAATATCAGTTATATATGTTATATAATTATACAAATTGGACACATTTTTAAGGATAGCTTTACACGTAATGGATCACTTCTGATCATGCAACTGTTAAGTCAACATGAATATATTTGCATATGATTAATATAAGATTGTTGCTGTAAGAAGCTTACAATGTGTAGTCAGGAAACACACATTTTTTATTTCAATGTTTCAAGAATTAACAAACTGTAATGATAATTCATCTGTTGATATTTGTTAAATAATTTCATGATGTGACTTTTTTTGCTAAGTGCGGACCGGTTCTGGTGACGATTACGATGACGCTTGGCATAGATGTTAGTCACTAGCTGGTTCTTGTTGTGTCTAGATTGTTAAGTCATTCATTTCTGTTGTCAATATCAGAATTATATTTGTATTTTTTCAATTGTTATATTTCGTGTTTCACTTGATGAATAATTTTTTTCTCAAAATTGAACTTTGGCCTAGTCAGTGTATTCGATTTGTTGTCTACAGATTCGTTGTTTACAAGTTAATAATGTGTTTTCACAACGATGTCCTGCAACTGTGATTGTCATTTCTGTATTTCACAACTCATCTACAAGTTTCCACCCCAAATTGTTGTGTTTATGCTAATGCATTTTGGCCCAAAGCACTTGTTTCTTATGTATGTTTTTTTCATCATAATAATTCATCTAAAGCTACGGAAGCGTAGTAGGGCCACGGTGAATTTCTTTTTTGTCTAAGTATCTCCTACGTAGGACTTAGTATCTCCTGCGTAGGACTTAGTATCTCCTACGTAGGACTTAGTATCTCCTGCATAGGACTTAGTATCTTCTACATAGGACTTAGTATCTTCTTCGTAGGACTTAGTATCTCCTACGTAGGACTGACTATCTCCTACGTAGGACTAAATATGGCCTAGAATTACTATCTCCTACGTAGGACTTAGTATCTCCTACGTAAGAGATAGTAAGTCCTACGTAGGAGATAGTAAGTCCTACGTAGGAGAGATAGTAAGTCCTACGTAGGAGAGATAGTAAGTCCTACGTAGGAGAGATAGTAAGTCCTACATAGGAGAGATAGTAAGTCCTACGTAGGAGATAGTAGGTCCTACATAGGGGATACTTAGACAAAAAAAATCCGCCGTGGCCCTACTACGCTTCCGTATCAAGCACTTTTTCTCCCCTGAATGTTTTTTTTTTTTTAAGTAAGCATATTTTATTTTTTTAAGGCCTTCCGTGTGCTTTAGTTTTCAGAACCTAAAGTGATTCTGAGGTTTTTATTGCACACCAATTTACTGGTATCTTTGTGTGGGTTATTTGAACACCACATATTCTTTAAGGACCCCTTGGGCTTCTGTGACACAGTAGAGCTCAATGTATCAAAGGGGCACATGATAATTATTTGTTAAACAAGGCTTGCACAGGCTTGCAAAGGCCTTAAACTTATCGGCTTTTGAGGCCATAAAATTTGATAATATTCTTTGAAAAGGTTTTGCCTTTGGAACCATTGTTAAATCTGCTGTTGAATAAATGTATAATTATTTTTTGCTGATAATGTGTTTTGAAAAGATGAATAAAAATCTTTAGTCAATAGCTTGATTGGTAATTGGTACTGATACACTGGTATATAGACTTTTGAATAGTATCTTTGAATGTACAAATTATGAGTCTAAGAATGTCCTAATAACTGTTTATAACTATGTTATAAAAAATTAACAGACATGGCTTGAAAACCAGTAAAGTCGGTATTTGTAATCAGTCCTTAGCTGATGTTTTCTTACTTTGTGTGTAGATGAGCTTTAGATTCCCAATGCTGGTGTATTAGCAGGGATGAGAACTTTCCACGTATCCGCAGATTTTGTTACGTCATGGGACACTTTTGTGTCATGTGCTGTTACATTATAAGTACACCCGTGAAGATCCGGGGTAGAATAGGTCTTCAGCAACCCATACTTGCCCTAAAAGGCGACTAACAGGATCAGGTGGTCAGACTCGCTGACTTGGTTTATGCATGTCATTGTACCCCTGTTACATAGATCGATGCTCATGATATCAATCATTGGATTGTCTTGTCAATTATTTACGGACCGCGTCATATAGCTGGAATATTGCTGGGTGCTGAATTAAACAACAAACAAAACAAATGTAGTTAACTAAATTGACGTGAGGCAATAGAGAAGCTGTCGGAGATAAAAATCTAATCTTTCATCATGCTCTAATATTGGGCAGTTGAAGTTTGTTATATGTTTGCATGCTTTCTCTTTGAAGTTCAATTTCTAAATTTACATATTGCATGAATTTTATACATCCATAGCATGTTATCATTGTCATTTTATTTGAGAACAGATATCCTTTTCATAAATCTGGTTTCTGGTGTTTAAAAATGTGTATGACTGTATGAGGCATGTAAACATTTGGTTCAAATCCTGGTTCAAATCCCGGTTCAAATCCTGGTTCAAATCCCGGTTCGCCTCCATTATGTTTCTAGGTTTCTCAGCACCTACCCTTGATGTGGCTTTCACCAAAGTGGGTGACCTGCATCACTTCGGGCTTTCCTCCCACATCAAGTTGACATGCCGTGATATAACTGGAATATTGTTCAAACGGCGTTGAACCCAACTCACTCACTCACTTGTGAATGAATGAATGAATGAATGAATGAATGAATGAATGAATGAATGAATGAATGAATGAATGAATGAATGAATGAATGAATGAATGAATGAATGAATGAATCCTCATGCACATGTATCAAGCACAATGTCAAAACAAAATAAATCCCATGTCCCTTTGCTTGTAAAATATGATTACGGGTCAGAATGGGTCCCCAGCAACCTATCCTGGTTATAAGAGGCAACTAAATAAATCGGGGTTAGGCTTGGTTCATAACGTTATATTGTTCCCCGACAGCATGGATTGTTGCTCACAATATCGATCACTGGTTTGTCTGATCCAGACTCGGTTATTTACAGGTCATCATCGTATAGCTGGAATATTGCTTGCTGACTGCATAAAACGAGTCACTAATTGTCACCCATCACCCTGGGAAGATCTGGGTTAGAATTGGCCTTCAGCAACAGGACTGGGGGATCAGACTGGCTGACTTGGTTGATGCATAGATCAATGCTCATGATGTCAATCACTTGTTTGTCTGGGCCAGACTCGATTATTTACAGACCGCCGCCTTATAGCTGGAATATTGCTGAGTGTGTTTAAACAACGAACAAACAAACACTCGCATATCACAAATTCACTGTTAGATATGATATTATACATACCAAAAGTCACGTCTAGAGTAATCTTTAAAACTTTCTTCACCAATATGATCTTTCAGATGACCAGAAGGTGTATAACGAAGACGCTTTCATCCTTCAAGTCATCGAAGCCTACTGCAACAGTGCCAAAACAAGACACACCGTCAACTCCTGTGAGTATTTCTATACTGGCAGGGTTAGGATGAAAGTGTTACGAACTTAGCCATGATCTCAAGTTGATGTTTCAATGCTTCGATATCATTTCTCAGCTTGGATTAAACCAGGATGGATGCCATGATATCTTAAAACTGACATTTGCTTGCCATTTCCACTTCAGTCAGCAAACTGTGCAATAAGTTTGGTAGCACATGCAACTTTGTGTCCGAGATGCAGGAATAATCAGGTTGTTTTTTATGCTTATTGTGTGAAAATGAGCAGTGTGAAAAATAGTTCATGTGAAATTTTTATATATATTTTTTTTAATTAATTTGAAAAATGAATTTCTTCTGATATCTAGTTTCCGTCATATTCTATGCAGTATGCAATGCTCTACCATACAAGATGTGCAAAACGTTTCTTGACAAAGAAATTTAAGAAACTGCATTTATGAGTGCATCATATGATATTAACACAAGATATGTTGTGAGTATTCTGACACTGATTGTGAAATGTAGATTTTCATCACAAGATGGAGTTATGTCCCTTTATGCATTATCTCCCCTTGGTGGCCATTTTAATTCAGGTCTGAAATCAAATATGGGTGTGTAGAATTTTGTCTTGTTAACTTCATCATCAATTCGGCATTAGATGAGAGACAGTTTAAAAACTTGTGAATAAACCTCAATGAATATGCATTATTTGTTGGTTGAGAGGACGTTTTCTCTTGGTACATGTAACACTTTGTTATTCGGATCTCAGGTAGGCAAATCATGTCAGAGGCGCGAAAACAAAATAAAGGTATGAAAATACCCAGGTTTTAATTTTGTACTCAGCATTTGTGTCAACAGTTTTATATAGGTAGAGTTATACGTCATGTTGCATGTTGCCCGAATTTTGAGTTTCTAACCTCTAACACATATATACTCAGTAGCATTGGGTTGTTAAACTTGTAGGTGAAATTCTTGTACAGTCGCTTTTATCATTTATTTTCTGAGATGATTTTTTTTATTGAAAAACAAATTCCATTTTCTGAGAATGTAAAAAATCCAATGATAACGGTTAATGTGTTGTCATAGAAACGAATTCCATTTTCTTAGAATGTAAAAATCCAATGATAACGGTTATTGTTTTCATAGAAACAAATTCCATTTCCTGAGAATGTAAAAATCCAATAATGGTAAATGTGTTGTCATAAAAATTAACTACCGTAATAAAATAATTACTGCTCTGACCAAATGATGATATTAAAAGATATAAAATGTATTATCATTATTCAATTTTTGTTTTAAGAATCATAAATATGTCAATTAGCCTAAATTTCTAGATGTTGATTTGAGATAATGTGATAATTGTAAGGGAATTGAGTGAATTGTTTTCGTCTCTTCTCATGAAAGAGAGATGTGGAGATTGTGTCGACAGGTATTACCTCCCCTTGCCTTACTCTTTTGTACTTTTACAATTCTTAGCTGATGAATACTCATCTGTTACAATTTTGTACATGTTCATAGGGCCCTTATTGGCTTATCGAGCATGCCTGTTTCTAGCATGCAGAGACTGAGTACACGAGGACTTGGCCACCGATTTCTATGTGGTTAGCTCAAATGAAAGAATATTCCTGAGTATGCAAATTTTTAAGGATAATACAGATGTGTGGATATTATGGCCATGGCTCAGTTTGTACTTGTCAGTTATGGATAAATATTTATTTTTAAAATATTGTAAAAATTAATTTGGGCTGATCGAATATATTTGATACAAAAGATATCGATTTCATACCTTTTCCGTGTATCCTCAGATCTCTGCATTTAGAATTGTCATCCAAAATGGATATTTTGCATGTTGCAATATTAAGGCTGTGTAAGAAAAATGCCTGTTTTTAAAAGTAGATATCTTTTTGATTTTGAGGTTTCTAGTTTAAATTTACAAAAAACAAAAACATGAATTTCACAGTTGAATTTATATTATGCATTAAGGAGCTAATGTGTGAAACCTTTGAAATTTGATAATTGAATATTAAATCCATATGGTTTCTTGTGCTGCAGCATATATTAATATTATACCTTCATAGTGGCATCTTTTGCATATGATCCCTAAATAACATGCAAGGGTCTTTGCAACATGCTTTTAACGTTGAATGTTCACACCAGTAAGAATATACTTGTCTGTTATACTGTGTACCCTCAGGTATATGTAGTCATAATGTCATTTGTTTGTAGATCACTTTCTTCTTCATATGTGCAACGCAAAATGCATTTTAAAAGCCGCAACTTTAGCTGAAGCTTTGTATTGAAATTGGTGTTCGCATTTTGAAAAGGAGATCAATGCTTTAGCTCACAGGACTATTTTATTTGCCTTCTATACCAGTGCTGCTATTTGATTTATAAGCATGAAGCTTAAGTGTCCATTTTCAGAATTGTTCGAGTCTGCAGAGTTAGGGGCCACAGGTTGCATGATTTGCTGTGCAGAGTTATGTCCCTTAGGTGTGCCATGATCCTATGATGTTGGTTTGAATCCCAGATTCTCCTGGATTATGGTCATTGGTTTGTTAGCACCATTCCCATGCCTGTAGGTATCAACAAAATGACAAAATGAAAGACCTGCATCACTTAGGGCTTTTGTCCCTCATTAGTATGCATACTGTGTTGTAACTGAAATACTGTGGCGTTAAACACAACTCACTCACTTACTCCTAGTGATCATCCGGGACTAGTTGTTGCCAAACTTGTTGCATAAAACACTTGTCTGAATTATACCTTGGACTAATTGGATTTAACCCACCCTGTCCACCCCTTGTGGTGAATATTTGAAATGTTTTTCAGAACTTAATTTACTTTAATAATAGGGTGATTTAAGTTACATTAAATTATTTCTCGAGGAGGATATTTTTTTAACATTTAACTAGTCGGCTTTTAAAAAGTATTTTGCGGAGATGTATTTAATGAAACTTGGTATGGACATTTCCAATCAAGTCAGCCACATTGTTTTCTCTGTAAACTGTTTCGGTTTTGGCTCCCACTTTCCTTAAGCTTTACACCTTCGTGTTTTTTTACACCCTTTCCGTTTATTTCTCATATTTGTTGTTGATTCTGAGAGGTTTCGACCATCTCACGTTTGAACGTTTCAGTCATTTCACATGAGATTCACATGTGAATACATGTAAATTTAAGCACAAATTGTTTTCTCTTGAACACCAAACTTCTTGTACTCAAATTTGAGGCTGAGGATCCATTAGATGTAAATGTTATATTTGTTAAAAAAATCATCAAAATTTTAATAATCGTAAGGAACCTTAGCATCAGTGCTGTGTAATAAACATCCCATTTTTTGAGGCCATGGCAGATTTGGAGAAGTTAAAGGATTGTATTCTGTGATATTTAAAAACACAAGCTTGTAAATTATACTTATTTTTACCTGAGTTGGGAAAATCACAACAAAACATTTTTTTATTTTTTTTAAATTATTAATTTATTAAATTTATTTATTTTATTATGCACATTCTTGCCTAGTTTGAAAAGTTGCTCAATGATCAGAACATGTGTCGTGTGAATTACGTCAGCGCCACACCTTGATGCTGAGTTAGGGAAAGTGGGTGTCACAGCCAAAAGCAGAGTGTCTTTGGTGCAGTCTGTATAATATTTTGAAATAAATATTGTAAATTGTGATCGCAGTGTCCTTGTCTGTGCAGCTGTTGTAAGCACTCCCTCTAGCACTGTGTTGGTGTGTAGAAGTAGGTACAGTCACACCTATATGTCGCCTAGGAGAAAAAACCATGATTTACACGGCAAATATTAGTCACTCGCACTCACCAGAAACATTCTTAAAACTGGTTTTAGATTGTTTTAGTGCCCTGACATTGGCGTAATATTGCTAAAAGTGGCATAAAACCATACTCACTCTCCCTCCGATTGGTTTGTTTTCTAGGACCCAAAATGTCCTGAGGATTTTTTTTTTCTTTTTTAAATTGGTATGTCCCTTCAAAAATTGATAAAATAATGAAAATGTCTTGATGCAGTTTGATTGTAAAATCACTGCTGGAAGGTATATTATAGGCTAGTTATTTTCTGGTTTAAACAGTTTAATTTAATTTTTCAGGTGTTTTGAGAAAAATGATTTCTTTTCCCAAGAAATGTATTTTCATCATTGGATGTGCTCAATAATTCATCTCAAAGTTCTTTTTTTTTGAAATATGGGTTACACATTCTGACAATGAAATTTCTTCTTGCACACTTCTAGGACACTCTTAGTTCAAGTGAAGTCCTGAGGGGAGGCGGGGTAGCCTAATGGTTAAGGCGTTTGCTCGTTATGCCAAAGACCCGGGTTCAATTCCCCACATGGGTACAATGGTTACCCAATTCTGGGTCCTCTGACGTGATATTGCTGGAATATTGCTAAAAGAGGCGTAAAACCCTACTCACTCACTCCTTGAAGCCCTGAAGTGTCTTCATATTCAGTCAGTTATGCCCTTATAGCCTACTCATTTTACTGTATCAGTTTTAATAATATGGCAGTTTTGGGTTATGAAGTTGTTGCAGTACTTTTTCAGTTGAGTATAATTTTGACTGCATAGAATTTCAATACTGACTGAGAAAAAAATTATTTTAAATGAAAATATTTAATCAAATATCTTGCATTAAAATAATATCAAAGTACACATTTTATGCATGAAGTGTCTTTGGAGTGATATTTTATGTAAGGCGAAACATTTTTTAAGAATTGGATTACGGATTCCTTTGACCTAAAAAAAATGGAAAAAATAGTCTGAAAAGCACTATCTTTTTTTTTTCTCCGCCTAATGCAAACATTTGTGTTTTTGACAACAGATTGTGCATGCAATCCTTTTAACTGCAGTACAGGTGGTTACGAAAGGTTTGGCAACAGATAAGCTTAAATATCACCTTCCACAGTGAAATATACTTTTTGAAGAACAACATTAATGTTACATTTTATATTTTTCCAACCTACGGGCCAGCTTATTTATGAAAAATCCGTAAACCAACAAATTTGAAAATTGTGGCCTAATAAACATATTATCCACACTCTCAGCACTTCCTCTAGCTATACTGGTCACTTTAAAATTAGTTTAATTTAATAAAAGAAGTAACTCCAGTTATTTAGCTTGCCTGACTGAAAGTCAAGAGAGCTTGTGTCATTGCATGTTTGTCCAGCATCTGTCTTGCATCATCAGCCACAGTCGTCATTGCAGCCGTGGACCCGTGAAGATCCGGGGTAGAATAGGTCTTCAGCAACCAGTGCTTGTCGTAAGAGGCAACTTACGGGATCGGGTGGTCAGGCCTGAGACTTGGTCGATGCATGTCATCGTATCCCTATTGCATGGATCGATGCTCATGATGTCAATCAAGGGATTGTCAGGTCCTGACTCGATTATTTTCAGACTGCCGCCATATAGCTGGAATATTGAGTGCAGAGTAAAACAACTAGCAAACAAAGAAACAAACATAGCAGCCATGCCGTATTGCAAACAGCTATTTATGGCCATATTTACTCAGACTTTTTTTTACATTTTTATATTATAATTTTTGGGGCAGTATTCAAAGTGGACCTTTTCATGACATTGTATTCTCTCTAAATGCATAGTTGGTTCTGTTAACTTCTCTGAAATTGTCGGACAGAAGGAACTAAGCTTTGGCTTGTATGTTTCTCCATTATGATGACATCATATTTTGTTCAAATCCCTCGATTTTTATTTTTATTTTTTGGCCCTATGGTAGTTGAATATGCCGACAGCAACTTTTGTTGAGGAGCTATCGTTCAGGGTTGAAACGATGCAGCAAGGTCACGATATGATATGTATCGTGATATGCATATTTATGTCAAATTATGTGGAAACTTCGCGACTATTTATATTTTAGAGCTGGTTCAAGATAAAAAGCTAGCTGTAGACACATATTTGTAGTGGCTATTTTAAGTGGCAAGCTTGAAACGCTAATTTCAAAACATTTTTTTATATGTAACTGACAGAAATTATGGGTGTAATTAACCGAGTAGTAAGTAATATATTTTAGCAAGTGTATCGTCTTGTATCGATACAGAAAAAAAACTATCGGTATTGTATTGTTGCATGAAAACTCACGATGCAGTGGTGCATCGATGTATTGTTCACTCCCTTGTTGACGTTTGAACTTTTGACTATCCAGGTGAGCTACAGTATCGTGGCAACATGTTTGATGTTTAGCACAACTGTTGTTAAATGCACAAGTCGGTGACTAGTATGTCTAGAATATATGTGGTGACAGGTGTGATGTATTTGTTGTAGCGCACAGTTATGTGAGACCCCATGCTGGTGTGTGACCCTTGTTATTCCTTCCTCTACCAGACTTCTATCTCCTCTGTCCAGCTCAGCCCTGGCCTCTGCCTTGTATTCAGGGAAATCCGCTCTTGCATTCCCAACATACATAGCCTCATGACCATGTAGAATTGTAAGATGGAAATATCTCCAAAACATTTCATTCATTCTCAAACTGTTGAATTTACACGTTCTAATTAACTATTATTTTCACTTGACTACAAAATGAGTCACCATTACCTAATGGTAAATGTGGTGGTCCACAAGGAGATGGCACCAGACCTTCAGTTTTGTTTGTCTTGGACTAGCAGGCTTATGGTGTGTTTTTTAAGCCAGTTTAATATTGTAGAATTAACTAATATTTTCACTAGTCTGCAATTGTAAAAGTGGTAGTCCACAAGGAGATGTCATTAGTCCTTCCTCAATTATGTTAGCAGGCTTTTCCTAATAATTAATGCAGTTTGATATTGTAGAAGTACAGTATCACATGACCTGTGGTTAAGTAGGTCAGATTCGGGTCCACTTGCACATTGCAACACAAGGACTGTTTTAGGTCGAAGTTCATCATGGGCATTGTGAAAGTGTTAATTCTGGATTTGAATTGGCCCCCAGAAACCTATGCTCGTCAGATTTCGTTAAATGGTTCGGGTTGTCAGGCTCCATGAGTGCTGATTGCATGGATTCCAGATCACGTGGATCCTTCTTCACAAAACCAATCTTTGGATTGTCTGGTTCAGACTTGAAGCCATCGTCATATAGCTGGAATATTGCTGAATAAGAATTTAAGCAACAAACAAACAGCACTAAGATTGCTTTGTGCAGCTGGGCCCTGGATGTTCGAAGATATAGATGATTGGTATGATATTAAAACGTTTGGATAGGTGGAAGACTAGTTTAATGGATCAATGTTAAATAACACAAATATTTTGAAACTTCCGCAAGAAGTAAAGAGAATTGCAAGAAGAAGAAAAAATCATTTGATGATTATTTGTTCTGGGTTAGAGTAATGGACACTCTGAAAAAATACAAATTGAAAAGTCATCTTTTAAGGAGACCCCAAAAGCTATTGGGTAAATTGTTTCAGAGGAATCTACTTCAAATTTGAAAGAAAGCAAGCCAGGAAATGTAAATCATGCTCAATAAGATTTTATTGATTACTGATATGTTTCTACACACAGGTTATCCAGCCAATCAACTCTATAACAATTTTTACGAATTATTAATTCATTGATTTCTTAAATTTTTTTCCAATGTTGAAGAACATGAAACTGAAAAATAGAACCAATGAAAACAACAAAATTGTCTAAATGTGCATAAAAATTTGCATCAACATGTGCACCACAAAAAAACAATAGCAATCCAGAAAGAGTGGAAACTACACATGCACCTGATTTCCCTAAGGAGCCTAATGAGAAACAGGAGGCTGCAGGGTTATAACAATAGCAGAAGATGAGGACCCTAGGGAGTTCAGTTGCAGCCATTATGTTTGATTACTGGGACCACATACAGCCAGACGCTTTGTTGATAATTTTTGTATTCCCTTGAGAAATGGAAAGCCCATGAACTATCAAGTTTCACCGTGAAATGGCTGCCAGTGTTGAAATCTAGTTGATAAAACTCTTCCATGGACCTGCGAGTATCCGGGCCAACTGGAACAAGCTTTTGGAATTGTGATGCTTTCTTTTGGAAATATATTGTTAACATGCAGGCGATATGGATGTATGAATCCTATAGAATTATGTCAGAAATGTAAGCAAATAATAACATCAGATTTCTGTTCAGAAGAATTTTTATACATTGTTTGAAAAGACTGATGAAGGCAGGGGACTTTTCATTGCAATTTGGATATCTTTAGATTGTAATAGTATAGCTCAAAATAGATCCCAAGGATTTCTCATGATTTTTCTTTTTCCCAAAATTTCAAATTCGTAACTTTTTTCGAACGTATGACAATAAAAAGATATTTTCGCTAAAGAAGTAGAAAGTAATGTATATTTAATGTACATTCACTATGCCAGATTACAATTTATTGATCCGAATCAGTAAATATTGTAGTTTTATGAAGGTTGATTGTTCTTGAACCAAGGGAGATAACTCCCAATTATCAAAGGGCAATAACTCATGTCTCATGTATCCTGCTATCTCTTCATGCTGCTTGCCATGGAGCAGTGGATCTTACAAAACTACGACTCAGCGATGGATCAGGATCTGGATCCGGATCAGGATCAAATTCCAGTGGAGGGGCATACTCAGATCCGCTTATCTCCCCTGATTTGGAAGAATATCACTTCCTTAGGGGTCGCCACATGATGCAGGGATTTTGTTGTGCTACTTTTCCCCTTGCAAGAGGATTGGCAAAAACTATTAAACGGTTGTGAATTTTTTCCAAGGGTCAAAGCCCTACTTCGTCCTTACGGTGCTTATGAATTGATTAGACTATGATATAATAATTAATATTACATATGTGGTATATAGAATCGGGTATTATGTGTAGCAAATACACGTTATTTGTGTAGTGATATTGTACTGAGTCTCTGTAAAATGATTTTATGAAATTTCAATCATATTAGTTGAAGCTGTATAAAAGCCATTATTTACCTTGACAATATTCCACAACAGGATTTGATTTTTCTTTCAGTAAAACTGAAGGTCACAAGTGTATTAAAACTTTAAATCATTTTACAGAGAAACTTTTTTCGCCATGGTTGAAAAGTGATTCGTCTTTGGCTTCAGAAATGTTCAGAAATGTTTACAAATACTTGTAAGTCTGGTTGATTGTCACCATACTAGGAGTGACTTGTTTTCTGGGGGTTATGTCTCAATGCCTAAGGCCCTTTTCCTTTTTGGGGGTTGGTTTTGAAAACGGGACTAATTTGTTAAAAAAGAATTAAATTCTAGTTAAAACTTGGGGGAAAATATTTGTTCACTTGGACATGCTGGACATGTCTGGAAAAGTGTTGTGTTTAAAAAACTGAAATTGTTTTGATTTTTCTTTTTGCTTTTATGTTCTGAAGGGGTTGAGGCGGGGTGGGGAAGATATCTCTGACAAAAATCACAGGCAAAAATATCTGCGGCAAAAAATAATGTTTAATTTTATAAAATATTAATTTTCATTATTGATTACAATAGAGTTGTTGGATCCGTGATAAAACAAATAAATAGATAGATCGGCAAATGACCTTTGGTGTGCCTTAGCCACGAGAGGAGCCATTGATTTTGGACCTGAATCTGAGAATCCTTCTGATAAAGAACCTTGGTTTGTTAGCACCATTCCTGTGTTTGTGGGTAGCACCAATGTGGTACAAGTCTTCCGGCTGCGTCAGTTTGTGTTTTCCTTCCACTTGAAGCTGACATCCATGATACGAGTAGAATACTAATCAATATTATGCTCAACCAAACTCACTCACTCACGCATGATCTGCTTGAAACATATGATATATAATAAATGGACTATTTTAATGTCATTTTGTCGTAATAATTCAACAAAACATTTTACAATAAAAACACATAAAAACTTTTAGATAAGTCTCCAACTGGGTTTTTGTCTGAAATATTTGTAGATTTGCAATATTTCGTTTTGTTTCGTGATTAAATATTTCATCCTGAACTAGCTGATTAGTTAAAAAGATAAAAAAAAAATTTCATTTAAAGCTTGTTCCCTAAAAGATTTGCGCTTACAAGTTTACATCTGATGAGAATTCTTTTTTGAGGGATTTTATCATCCCTTGGGGAACTTCTTTAGGAGATAAAATTCAATCCCATAATGCCATTTACATTCAATAGCTCACACTTTACATTCTGTCTGTCACTGTGAAAAATCAATAAATAATATCAAATTGACTTTTAATGATTTGAAATTTATTGAAAACGTAAGTCTGTATGTGATACACAGCTGAATAAATCATTATTACCCCTAGTGCTTAAAAGGCAGAGGATTATATTTCACTATAAACTGCTTTGAAACCAGAGGAGTTTCGAAAGAATGATATTTTTACAAATGTGATGATTATTACAGAATTAACATTGATGGTAGAATAATAGAATGAAGATATGCAATTAATTATCTATTAATAAAGTATATTTATATTTCAAATATCAAGATTTTTTTTTTTTTATGTGACATCATATCTTTATCAACATATCAACATAGTGGTACATATCTAAGACCTAGCTGCCTCACGACAGGCTTTCCACACCCGTGAAGATCCGGGGTAGAATAGGTCTTCAGCAACCCATGCTTGCCATAAAAGTCGACTATGCTTGTTGTAAGAGGCGACTAATGGGATCGGGTGGTCAGGCTGGCTGACTTGGTTGATGCATGTTATCGTATGCCAATTGCGTAGATCGATGCGCATGATGTCAATCACTGTATTGTCAGGTCCAGACTTGATTATTTACAGACCGCCATCATATCGCTGGAATATTGCTCTGCGGCGATTAAAAAAAAAACAACACAGCATGATATTACCCAAGTAATGTTTAAAGTTGATTAAGCCCAACTCACTCACTGAAAAAATCAAAAATAATTCAGATTTAAAACTAAACTGGAGTTTTTCATATAAAACTATTGAAATAAAAAACAACCAGTATGAAACTAATATTTGTTAATTTCTTGAAAACAAAGGGTCACTTTTCAGCCATGTTTTCTATGGATTACAGATACTAGTGTCCTCGATAAGTCTGTATGTAATGATAGACTGTGACTTGTCAGCTCTAGTTTCCGTGAAATAATGCTTCAAGTGTTATTGAAAAATCATATGCAGAAATATATTTGCAAAGGAGTTGAAGTATTTTCTTTTGAAGGAAATACTAAACTTATGTTTAAGGACTCCAGATTAACCATATGTTATGATTTATTTACAGTACATACGAGAAAAAGCACTTCGTTGGAAATGTAATATTTGACCAAGTACTGTTTGGTACAAAAGCCCTGTAAGATTGTAAACGGAGTTTGCTGAAAATCCAAGTTTACCTTTCTTACAATTGCGTATTCTAATATGGGATGTCAAAATGTTTGATTCATAAAGCAGAGATATTTTTTTTCAAATTCAGCCCAGGTCAATTTTGGTTTTGTTGCTGATGAGCGCACATTTTTAAAAAGTAATATCAATTCAAATGTATTTTACTGAAATTTGATAAAGTTGTTATGTTTGTTTTGATTTTTTTAAACCTTTATTTGCTAGAGCCTTTTAAGAAAATTAACCCCAAATTATGTATGTTTTGCCTTTGGGTTTTATCAAAACAATGAACATATTGTTAAAACAAAAAACAATCTTTGCCTGGCTTTGCAAACTTTATCAAACTAATAGTAACATCTTCCCAAGCAGATTTTGCAATAGACTTGCCTGAGAACCAATTGATATTTCAGTAATTAAGGATAATTTCTAGGTGAGATGTTGACAGTTTTAGTCTGTGTTAGACGACAATAGAAATGTTTGTGTATTGTGTTTATGTGAAAATACTCAGATTTCCCAGTCATACGATCAAGCATTCCTTGTAGATATCCGATTTGAGCAGAATTTGTTTACAATTTTCAAGATAATGATATGTGTCGAGTTGCTAGCCAGGGAGTGCTGCCCCTCTCCTAGTTCTATGTCTAAACATTTGATTCAAAATTAAATAAGAAAATAATTATTTGAAAATGTTCTTAAGAGTATCCATTTGTAACAAAATGTTAATATTTTTTTATTGAAAGTAAGTTGTGTTTTTTGTAAGGTATGTGTTTTGGCACTCCGACCATGCACGTTTGAAAACAGCGTTCTTCATTCAGCCATGCTGAGGGACTCATGTAAAGAGTCAAATGTAACTGGTTCAATTTACGGTTGTTTTATGGACGTTACAGGACATTGCAAACAGATGGACTGAGTTTATGTTCGGGGTCAATGGAAATAATGGTATATATCTGTTTCCCGACCAAATCTGTAAGGACCAAATGTGTAATATTCAGCTTGGGGCCTGGGAATTTTGTAGAGTTTTGTTTCTCAGTCACTGCTTCAAGACATAATATGTTTTGTTTTCTCAGAAACAACAAACCAAACAAAAAATTCAGTTCATGCAGCATGTCCCGTGAAAAATGTCTTTTCCTTTTTGAGAACCTGACGTAGATTATGGTTTTCCAGTATTTTCTGGGAAAAAAGATTAAAAAAATGAAACCAATATATTTTAGATTTCTTTGTTTTTGATTTTAAATCTGAGACCAGGTTATATCCTTTTCTGGAACAAAACTATATATTTGGTTTCCAAACAATTATTTTCAGTGTCTTCTTTTTTTTTAAAAAATCCTAAGGCCACTATTTTCAAATAATTTTTTAGGACCCTTCCACCCTACTGAATATAAAATGGTTGGTGTCTTCGTGATCAAACACAAACATACACACATGCAGCAGTTAAACGAACTACATGGCACAATCCATTTGACATGGTCCAAAAACTTTTCTAGGATATTAACAGTATAAATTCTCTACAATGATAATCAGGGATTGAGACAGTGGCAAAGATTCAGCATCAACGATAAATAATTGATACATCGATACCGTGATGTACGATATGACATCCCTAAACCACGCCAATGAATAAATGAACAGAGGCAAGATCCTGTTTGACATCTGGTGATCCAACACGTGGGATTCGGATGAAGAATTGATACCCAGTATCCTATTATAAATTGGATGGTTGACATGGATCCCATTGTGAATAGTAGGTTATGGATGACAAGGCTGGCACGTTGTCCAAGAGGCGTTGATTGGTGTTCGCACTATTGACCACTGGTTGGTGCTATTGATCAGATTGGTGTTTGCACTATTGATCACAGATTGGTGTTCGCACTATTGACCACTGGTTGGTGCTATTGATCACAGATTGGTGTTTGCACTATTGATCACAGATTGGTGTTCGCACTATTGACCACTGGTTGGTGCTATTGATCACAGATTGATGTTTGCACTATTGATCACAGATTTGTGCTCACAGTCTTGACCACTGGTCAGTGGATCACTGGTTGGTGTTCGCACAATTGATCACTGATTTATGCTCGTACTATTGATCACTGGTTGGTGCTCATGCTATGTATCAATGGCTGGTGCTCACACGATTGATCACTGATTGGTGCTCACATAATTGATCACTATTTTATGCTTGAACTATTGATCACTGGTTGGTGCTCACATCAAGGACCACTGGTTGGTGTTCACATTTTCAACCATCAGTTTGTTTAGTCCCAACTTAGTGTATACTCACCAATGCTGTGATGTGGCTGTAAGCATTGTAGACAAACACTAATTCATTCAAACAACCACGAAGCATATGTAAGGATCCAGAAATACTGCTGAAAACGTGAAAAAGCACCCTTTCCCCAAACAACTCAAATAACTCAAATAACAAAATTATTGTAGATGGGGAACGGATTAAATAATAAAAGCCTTTCTATTATTGCATCAAGATGAACATTTTCAATTTCGCTCAAAGATTCATTTCATCCAATCGGGGGCATGTGTGTCCCAGTCGTCTAAGGCGCCGCGATTCGCTGTGCAGAGTTGCGTCCCTTGGGCACGCCAGAAACCTATGATTGTGGGTTCGAATCCCGGTTCGCCCCAATTATGTTTCTAGGTTTGTTAGCACCATACCCGTGCTCGTGGGTTTCACCGAAGTGGTAAACGTCTGAGACCTGCATCACTTCGGGCTTTCCTCCCACATTAAACTGACACGCCGCGATATGACTGGAATAATGTTAAATGCGGCGTTAAACCCAACTCACTCACTCATTTCATCCAATCAAATTTCTTGTCCCTTAATCCAAGACCAATGGCAAGAACTCCTCGGCTAGCAACCATAAATCGATTTTTTTTTACTACATATCTGTCTAGTAGTTGCACAAATGCCTATATGCTTTACCTTGGTCAAGAGAATCACATGTGTTCAGGTAAACGCTTCCAGTCCAGGGTGTTCTTGGCTTTGAAACTGCCATTAACGATATACCTATTCCACGGATACATGTAGCTGCCACAAATTCTCAAATTGGCAGAATTATTTTTACCATTTTAATGCAGCCATATACTCAATATTTTAAGGAAGTTTTGATTAGTATGAATAGTTTGGGCTTGTAATACCATATGTAGGTACCCTGATTGAGCGTTGTAAATCATTTGCTTGGAATTATTTTTGTAGTTTTCACCAAGCCATATACTCAATATTTGAAGAAGGTATAGATTAGTATCCAGAGTTTGGGCTTGTAATGCTATACATGTACCCTGATTGAGCGTTTTGAATGAGAAGACACAACGAAAGAAGTTGCAGAAGTTTGTACTAAACGTTATTTTGCCTTATTATTGCATATTCATTAAGGTGTGTGATTTGATTTGTATATAATTTCATCGCAACAATACTCATTCAGTTTCATTTGCCAAAGAATATTGTTCATAAAATTTGGAAAGTATTTTTGAATACTATACTCTTATGGTTTTATAGAAGTTTGGTGCAAGCATCTTTCTATTTTAAACCATACATTTGTTTATATTTAATTGTCAGATTCAAACACAATTGCTTTCTAATCACTATTTTGATATCTGTTCTAAAACATGAGACTCTTTATTGTGAAGTTTCGTACAATTTCAGGGATTAAATAGCTAGTTTTAATGTTTTGATTTTAAATTATCGTTGCTGTTTTGCTGTTTATCTTTAGAAAACAATAAAGACATCGGTTTCATGAAGAAGCATTACAAAATGGTCTGTTTCTCCATATAATCCACAACGGATAATGGATGTTTAACGTATAGAAACAGTCGGCTGATAGTGAGGAACATATTTGGTTAGTTATATTGTATTTTGATGTTTATTGAATTAAAATATGTCCTTTACTCCAAAGAAAAGCAATTTGTATGTCAGAAAATATCTACAGAGCTATTTATCCATTAAATACAGCATATATATATATCAACAAGTGCTAGCCATGTATATATACACTATATACACTATACATATATCTTCCTAAGAGATTGTTTCATTGTGGATGTAAAGTTGATCATAATAAATTATTTGAAACAAACTGTATTGTAATTCTTTATCAGCTTTTTTACAGATTTAAAAAAAAACAAAAAACATTTTTAAGATTATTTTTTTTAATGTTATAACATGATATTTTAATTATTATGAAGCATTTTTGAGTGCTTTAAATGATTATAGAATAACAGGAAATAAAGTTTTGGGGAACGACACGTCGGATAGTAACTTTTAAGACAACCAGGATCCTATCACATTCAGTAGAGTTTAGTGTTATGTGGACTATTATTAGCTGATCTCACTAGACCATATATAATTTAACTTGACTCGGGCTTCGGACTAGTGGCTAAGACGGAAACTCTTGCTTTCATTCCCGTTAGCCTACCTTTCGCAAATACATATGTTTTGGAAAATAGGCTTTTGTGAAATGTTTGTTTGGTTGACCTGTAAACCAGGAAGTAAAGACCCACCATTGCCCTTCTCTGATACTCAGTGTGTGTGTGTGGGGGGGGGGGGGGGGGGGGATTATGTTTTTTGTGACAAGGTGTGTGGTATGTTGCAGGTAAGTGTTGCTGGAGGGGCTAGTTGCATGACAGCGGTGATTTCAACATGACGTATGCTTACTAATATATCTTGAGAAGTGTTCACGTGGGTTAACGGATGCAGATTGTGCTAAAGGTTAACATTGAACTGTTGGCAAACATTGAAAGGATTAGGTAATAGCTGTGTTGAATGTTACAGTGTTTGACTGAATGTTGCAGAATATGAATGTTTCAGTCTGAATGAAGTTTGCTTAATAAGAACGTTTGACCAAATGTTTCATTTTATGACCAAATGTCTCAGAGATAAGTCAGAGAATGTGAGCATGTGTTTCCAAGCATGATAGTTGCAGTGTATGCCCAGATATGTTGGAGGAATGAATGTAGATAGACTTGAATGTTTGAGGGAATATGTAGGAAGTTTACATACATATTAACCCACATATGCTAATTTTACATGTGCAAATGAATAAATGAATGCATGAGAATTTGGTTATGAAAGAACTTGCATTTTTTACTGAATCTGTTTTAATGTATTCTTAGTGACGTATTTGAGTGTATGACCAGTATATGTCCAGTGTTTTAGCGTATGTGTAGTGTTTGGGTGTATCACCAGTGTTTGACCATTGTTTGAGTGTATGACCTGTGTTTGAGTGTTTGACCAGTGTTTGAGTCTTTGACCAGTGTTTGAGTCTTTGACCAGTGTTTGAGCGCATCCGTATTGTTTGAGTATGACCATTATTTGAGTGTTTGACCTGTGTTTAACCGGTGTTTGAGTGTACGTCCAGTGTTTGAGTGTATGACCATTATTTGAATGTTTGACCATTGTTTGAGTGTATAACAAGTGTTTGACTGGTGTTTGAGTGTATGACCAGCATATGTCCGGTGTTTGTATGACCAGTGTCCTGGTTGACTGTAAGACTGTTGGACATGTTTGCATGTTTGTTCTTGGAGTATATGAAATGTTCAAACGATGAAATGCATGCATTGACTTGATAACCAATGACAATTGCAATATGCATCATTTTTACCCATGTTCTTATCAGCCCAAAATGTTGCATTTTGAGGGGGTTTAAATATTTGAATATAGGTGCATTTTGATGAAATATGTGTTGAGGCAATGAATGATATTTAGTGGGATATTTAGTCGTACCTAACAAGGTGTACAATGGTGTCTTGAACATATACCGTAACAACGACATAGAGGTGCATGTTGATATACTCGTAACATAATTAATTAATATGTGTTCTCAATTTCTGAAAACACCAAGCATTGAAACAACACTGCTTGGGCCAGACTGTATTTGTTGGCTTAAAGATATGACAATGAAAATTTATTTCATAATTTTTTTTATTCAATTTCACATTTCCTTTTTGTACTTCATGAAATTGGAAAATACTTCCTTATTTGTCTTAAAATTCAACATATTGTGTGCACAATTCATGTGTGCTAAATATGTAACTTGGAAGTCCGAGGTTTAAATCTTTTCAGACAGACTTTTTCCCACTTGTCTTTTTGTCAAGGGTTGAGAGGTTTGTGAACAATATGTTTGTTATGTTTGGCCCAGACGGGTAGTTCAGATTCAAACCCATCCCCCCCCCTAAAAAACTAAGTCTAAAAGAAGGAAAATAAGTGATTAATAAATTATGGCTCTGAAACTCATTTATTAATGAATAGGTGTTACTGCTATAATTTGATTTTTATTGTGATATGCAGATATGCAGATTGATTTTAAAACAGGAATAATTGACATTTACTAAGGATAAAACAGAATTGCTGTAAAATGTAAAACCTGAAATGTTACCAGTTCCATTTAGTATAATTTTCTGATCCTATAAAATAAATAACTTTTTTTTTTAATATATTTTATTTTTTGTTATTATTATTGTTGTTATTATTTTACAAGTGTAATTAACATAATGGTAAATTGAAAACTAACAGGAATACTCCTAGTGCATTGGTAGCCGATACGGAGTCAGAAGTGCATCATGCGTTATCCAAAATGCATGGCAGGATGTACTGTTATACTCGTGTTATATTTTGTTGTTGATGTTATTTAAGCATGCTTCGTCAGTGCATAGTGGCATTGATTAGAACGTATGTTTCATGAGCAGTTGAAGCTCACAATATGTTTTATCTAGTTTGTTGTAGGTATTACCAGTTTTGTACATATTTCAGCATGTGTAGAGGCTTAGGCTATTCGTGCATGGTTAGTTCTGTTTCAGAATCTGTGTACCATATGCATGTTCAGAATAATGGAAATCTATTAACCAAAATTGAAAGGAATTCTTTTCGATAATTTGATAAATATTTTCCAGTAATTGAGAAAAAACAATTGTTTGACATTTTGAGTTACAATTGTAATGTTACTCAGATTTCTTTCTGAAAATGTGTATTTGAATTTAATTTTAAATCTCAACTGTTTTAAATTTGTTCTCCTTTGCATGTAGTTTCTCTTCAGTGTTTTAGGTTTTTTATTTCATCTTTTTCATATATATTAAGCAATTACCAGTCCTGTTTAATTTTGATTCATGATGTTTAATGTTTTAAGAAATGTTTTACAAAATGTTCACACAAGCCACTGTATCTGTGTGTATATATATAATATGTTTTGCAAAATTGAAACCAAAATTAATCAAAATGTGATATTGAATTGAATGTTTTTCCTTTTTTCTTTAATTTTTAGAAATATTTTATTAAAAAATGACCTACAAATCAACGTAGAAAACATTTTCAATTTTTTTTAATTTTTTACCTCTTGCTGTATTGACTAAGTAAACAAGAAACACAATTGGCCTGACCTAGTAAGGAATTGCAGGATCTGTTCCGTTTTTCACAGATAATAAATGTAGAATTTCAAATTCAAATTTAGTATTCAGCAGGACATGAACTCACACGTTCTCCATTTTTATAATAAGACTTCAGCTTATGCTTAAAAAATATATTCAGTTTTCTTGCATGACTAATGAGTGAAAATAATGACTTCCACTTCTATGCTTTGAATGGAACATTTCTATCTTCCTCTCTCCAGACTCTGCACCTGATCTGACTCTCTCTCTCTCCTTTTCATTTTGTTTTATTTGCAAATTGTGTTGTCCACGCTTATTATGTTGTGTTTTTCCTTTGCACCTGTGGTTGTTGTCCTCGTCGTCATGGTGATCAGACGTTCTTAGTTCCCCCCACGTTCTCATTCCGGACCACGAGAAGATCTTCGATGAGACGGACTTCCAGGAAAAGTAGGTATCTCACACAGGCTGTGTGTAAGAAAAAAATAGTTTTTGATGCACCATGTATATGTTTGTCAATCTGTAGAATTAGAGCCAAAATGGGAAGTTCAAGTGAGACTATGTCCCCAGCATCACCAGGGGTCGATTTAACGGCTGGCCTGTTGGCCGTGGCCAGCTAAGATTACTAAGGGCTTGCTGAAACGTAAAGTAGATGGCCTGTCTGGCTAGTCAAACTTTCACTTCTTTTCATGGATGTTTAATTTTATTTAAATGGACACTACTCATGAATCATGTAATTTGGATGAGAAAATATTTAGGGGGGATGAGGTCTTGTGAATGGTTAACTCAAAAAAAGATATATTTTGATCATCTTGGTAGAATGACAATTGGCTGCCATTTTGTAATGTGTTGTCTATTTGCTCATACATCACCACGAAATGAGGCAAATGGAGGCCAAGATTTAATCTCAGAGTGCAGGAAAAGGCGTTTCGGGGTGAGGAGTTCTAAAATTGCTACTTGGCCACACGACCTCAGGTTTCGGGGGGCGGTCGGGTAGCCTAGTGGTTAAAGCTTTCGCTCGTCACGCCGAAGACCCAGGTTCGATTCCCGACATGGGTACAATGTGTGAAGCCCATTTGTGGTGTCCCCCGCCGTGATATTGCGGGAATATTGCTAAAAGCGGCGTAAAACCACACTCACTCATTCACTCACTCAGGTTTCGGGCACTTCTCGGCCTCCACCATCTAGTTATAGGTCAGTTTGTTTGGAGAAGGGCCAGTAACTTTTAAAAGGAGCAAGCCCTGCTTGCTACATATAAATTTCTTGTTAAATCTACCCCTGATTACCCACTTGTCAAATGTTTGTCATAAGAGATCCTGGTCAGAATATGTCCCCAGCATCAAATGTTTGTCATAAGAGATCCTGGTCAGAATATGTCCCCAGCAACACTGGCTTGTCATAAGAGTTCCTGGTCAGAATATGTCCCCAGCATCACTGGTCTGTCATAAGTGTCAGGATGAGAATCTGTGACCCTGCTTATTGTGTGTCATTGTTAGCCAACTTTGTAGATTGTTGCTCAAGCTGTCGGCCACTGGTTTGTAAGGCCCAGTGCTTGCAGTATTGTAAACAGACGTTACTCTCACTCTCCAAGCTGAGGAGACATTTAATCCACAGCGTGGGTTGGTGAAAGTCGTTTTTTATCACTTAATGAATGTCCTTTTTCCGTGACCCTCCCCAAATGCTTGTCCATTTCCCCATGATCCCCCTCTAACTTTTACCATTCAGTGATATTCTGATTTGATAAACTCCCAATACAGAAGTATTAAAATTAATAGAAAAGGAAATTTTCAATGTTTCAGAAGTTTTTTTCAGTTACAATTTATTAGGGCTGTTACGATTCACTCTCGTATTCCGTGAATCGAACCGTATCCATTCATGAATTGAATTCGTTATTCGTGGCCACTTGAATTGAATATTTATGAATATGCAATCATGTGCATTTACATACCCTGTACCTAAAAATATCCATAAGAACATATTATAATATGATGGATTTCTTAAAAGACAACACTCTTATAATATTTAATTTGACAGTATTGTGGTCATTGTTCATTGTCTCATTTGAGCAGATACTAGTACCTGGATAAGTGCAGTATATAAATGTATAATATATTAATAGTTAACAAACCATGTCAAATAATTTATGTTATTATTGTGTCACTGAATATAACAAATTTTACAAAAGCTGCTGACTTGTTATTGTATTCGTGAATAAATATTCGTATTCGTACCCTATGTTCATGATATGAATCGTATTCGCCTCATAGTGTATTCGTTGCAGCCCTAAAATTTATTATTCTTGATTATTGTCAGTTGATGAAATTCCTCCTCAAACATGATGATTAGTTTGTGACTGTGACTGTGACTGTGACTCTGATTGTTTGTGTTACAGGACTCTGGTAGATACTGTCTACTCCCTCAAGGACAAGGTCAAAGAGTTGGAGCAGGTAAGTACTGGTTACCCAACAACCTCTTACCATTGTGTTGATACTTGTAAACCAGGCAGTGGAGTAGCCTAGTGGTTAAAGCGTTCACTCGTCACACCAAAGACCATGTCGATTCCCCACATGGGTACAATGTGTGAAGCCCATTTCCATGTTCCCAACTGTGATATTGCTGGAATATTGCTAAAAGCTGTGTAAGACCATACACACTCACTGATACTAGTAACCTGAAACTGCTTACCGATGTGCAGGTACTAGTTAAACAGAAACTGCTTACCGATGTGCAGATACTAGTTAAACAGAAACTGCTTACCGATGTGCAGATACTAGTTACCTGAAACTGCTTACCGATGTGCAGATACTAGTTAAACAGAAACTGCTTACCGATGTGCAGATACTAGTTACCTGAAACTGCTTACCGATGTGCAGATACTAGTTAAACAGAAACTGCTTAACGATGTGCAGATACTAGTTACCTGAAACTGCTTACTGATGTGCAGGTACTAGTTAAACAGAAACTGCTTACCGAAGTGTGGATATACTAGTTTCCTGACAACTGCTTACCATTGTGTGGAGACAAATTTCCCTCAATCCGTTTACCATTGTGTAGATACTAGTTACATGACCACTGCTTACCATTGTGTGGAGACAAATTACCCTCAATCCGTTTACCATTGTGTAGATACTAGTTACATGACCACTGCTTACCATTGTGTGGAGACAAATTACCCTCAATCCGTTTACCATTGTGTAGATACTAGTTACATGACCACTGCTTACCATTGTGTGGAGACAAATTACCCTCAATCCATTTACCGTTGTGTAGATACTAGTTACATGACCACTGCTTACGATTCTAAAAGTAGTAGTTACCTAACAACTGCTCAACATTGTGTAGCCTCATACAATGTCTCAGACTGGAAAACTGTTTTGTTAAGTTTGTGACGTGAGAGACCAACATTGTCAAATGGATTTAGTGTATTTCACTGCTTCATTGATTTGGAGAAGATGGAGACTCACCCTGACAACCTTGCTCAAAGCCTTATTAGAATTTGAAAAGTTCTTTTGAATGATATAGTGAATTCCATATCCAAAGGACATGCAGTGGATTGTTGAAGTTATTGATATCTGCTCAAAGCCCTGTTAGAAATCATAAGCGCTCCTGGATAGTGTATGTTTATATGCTCACACTGTCGACCACTTGTTAGTATGGTCAAGCTTCATTACATCGGCCATGAACCCATGAGGGATCCCGGGGTAATATGGTTGTCGTACAAGACTGCTTAGTGGATATATTCAATATTCACTCAGCAATATTCCAGCTACATGACGGCCGTCTGTAAATAATCGAGTCTGGACCAGACAATCCAGTGATTGATCCATCCACGCAATTGGGATACGATGACATGCATCAGCCAAGTCAGCGAGTCAGACCACCTGATCCCGTTAGTCGCCTCTTATGACAAGAATAATCTTCTTATGATTCAAGCCTAGTAGGCTGAGTCTGGACCATACAATCCAGTGAGTGACTTCATGAGCATCGATCCGCTCAATTGGTATTCGATGACATGCATCAACCAAGTCAGTGAGCCTGACCACCCGATCCCATTAGTTGCTTCTTACAACAAGCATAGTCGCCTTTTTACGGTAAGCATGGGTTGCTGAAGACCTATTCTACCCCAGATCTTCACAGATGTAACAAAGGCCACAGATATGTGGAAAGTTCTCATCCCTGCTAATACACCAGCACTGTAAATCTAAAGCTCATCTACACACAAAGTAAGAAAACATCAGCTAAGGACTGATTACAAATACTGACTTTCCTGGTTTTCAAGCCATGTCTGTTAATTTTTTATAACATAGTTCATCCCAAATTTAGCTACAAAACATAATGCACTTTCAAAGCAATAACACCATGTAACACCCAACAGAATGGATCATTGCTCATAATGTCAATCACTTGGTTGTCAAGTCGGGACTCTCCTATTTATAGTCTGGTCATGAGGGTGGGATATTGCTGAGTACAGTGTTAGACAACCAACAAAGAAACCAACATCTGACCCCGTGTTCCTTGTGTTTTAGGGGGCACGGGTGGCCCAGTCGTCTAAGGTGCCGCGATTCGCTGTGCAGAGTTGCGTCCCTTGGGCACGCCAGAAACCTATTATTGTGGGTTCGAATCCTGGTTCCCCCCAACTATGTTACTAGGTTTGTCAGCACCATACCCGTGCTCATGGGTTTCACCGAAGTGGTAAACGTCTGAGACCTGCATCACTTCGGGCTTTCCTCCCACATTAAGCTGACACGCCGTGATATAACTGGAATACTGTTAAAAGCGTCATTAAACCCAACTCACTCACTCACTTCGTTGTGTTTTAGGAGCAGAAGAAGCTGAAGAAAGACGTGGAGGATGAACGCAAGGCACGGAGGCGGCTGGAGAACGTTGTCCACAAATCCATGGGAAGCAGACTCTTAGACTCGGTGAACACGGAGAGCGTGTCTTGACCTCGGGCCAGCCCTAAGCTCAATATCAGTGGTCAGTCTCATGTGGCCAGTGGGAAATGATTGAACTCAGTCTAAATGTCTAGATGGATTTATGTATGAACTGTGGAACCTTCTGTCTGAACCTCTGTCGTGTCCTATCGGAACAGTTGGTCTGAACATTTATGTGTTTGAACATGTATGTGTTCCCTGTATGTGGAGATCGCTGGAACGTTTTCCTCTTTCGAAAAAATCAGATTTCTAGCATCTGGTTGAATTTTGAAGTCTGAATTGATTTTGATGAATGAAATGGGCTGCTAAGTCATTTGTTCGTGCATGCAGGACATGTTGGAATTGATCTCCTTCCTGTTCATGATGTTCTGTGTCAGTGGAACTCTAGTGATAGAAACATTGTGAAAATTATTTACAATTTGAAATTACGACCAGAAAAATCAGTCTCAGAAATGATAAATTTGGTGGGTGGAGAAATGGGTTCATGATCTTATATTTCACCAGAAATTTCACTTGACACGGGCTTCTGGCTTGTGGGTAGCTATTCCATTGTAAATTTCATTGTAATCAAAACTAAGATTTATGGTGGTGAACTTAAGGATATTAGGTTTATCATCAAACTGCCAAAGAAACTACAAGCCCAAAGTTGTCTTTTGGCATCATTTCCAGTAGAATATAGCCCTAATATAATGAAAATACTTAGCTGAGCTTATTAGAAACATATATATGTCATACTCCTCTGCTTTTAGAGTAGTAGGTAGTTTTGGGGAATATACTACTCAACTTTTGACAGGGATCATATGACAGATATGTCATTGTATTTAAATATGATTTGACATATGATGAGGACAGTGTCTGAAACTCAGAACACTAAACTGAGACCCTTAAGGGCCAGCACATTTGAAAAACTGTAGGCCCTGTGGAAAAACTGTAGGCCCAATGAAACAACTGTAGGCCCAGTGGAAAAACTGTAGGCCCAGTGGAAAAACTTGGCCCAGTGGAAAAACTGTAGGCCCAATGAAAAAACTGTAGGCCCAGTGGAAAAACTAGGCCCAGTGGAAAAACTATAGGCCCAAACATTGCAGCTGAAGCAGGGAGGAACCCTTGCAATATAAATTACAAAACACAACGAGTCAACCATAAGCTTTTACTGCTATCACCCCGAGTTCCCAGAGACTCGGTAATGACAGATGAAGCCTACATCTATCAGGAAACATCTTTGCAACTACATGTCATACACCATTTGAAAGGTCTAACCCTACTGTTTGTAAATGTGAAAGTTATGTTTATCACATTACTTAAATAATACTTGAAAAATAATTACTATAATAATAATAATAATTAAGTGCAGACCGTAAGGGCCTGCTGAAATTTAAAACTATCAGCCCGAGAACAAATTTCGGTCCTACGGGCAGATGTCCATTTCGAAAACACTGGATGAGAATCAGGTTTTTTGTGTGTAAAAATATCCCTATCAAATGTGGAGTAGTGGATGAAATATTTGATGTGGTGGTAAGAAATAACTGAAGCATGTATCTGACATGAAATTTGGTATGTTCTAAAAGAAGCCCAGAGGTCATTAGGTGATGAGGTCAGCATCTTTGTGGTTTCCGTTGATGCAATGTTGCAGCGCTTTAACTTATATCTTTTCATTAGAACATACATGGATTTTTTCTGTTGGGTATGGCAACCATGTGGTTTGTTGTGCCTCATATTAGATTTGTTTCGCAAAGATGTCTGCTGTTTCCTTGCTGTGACGTAATGTTCTGGGCCCTGTTTCACAAAGAGATTGTAGCGCTAAGGCTTGCATAAGTTAGCGTTAAAATACAGGAGTTGTGACCATCTTAGCGCTATGACTTACATAAGTTAATGTTAAGGTGTAGGAGTTAGATTATCTTAAGGCTATAACTCTTGTTAAATCAGTGTCAAGGTATGGGATTTATGGTTGTCTTAGCGCTATGACTGTCACATTTCATATTTAAGTATAGGACGTACGATTGTCTTAGTACTTTGACTGTCGCATTTCATATTTAAGTATAGGAGTTACAATTGTCTTAGTGCTTTGACTGTCGCATTTCATATTTAAGTATAGGACGTACGATTGTCTTAGTACTTTGACTGTCGCATTTCATATTTAAGTATAGGAGTTACGGTTGTCTTAGTACTTTGACTGTCGCATTTCATATTTAAGTATAGGAGTTACGATTGTCTTAGCACTATGACTGTCCCATTTCATATTTAATAATTGGAGTTACGATTCTCTTAGTGCCCTGACTGTCGCATATCATATTCAAATATAGGAGTTACGATTGTCCTAGTGCTTTGACTGTAGCATTTCATATTTAGATATAGGAATTACGATTGTCTTAGTGCTTTGACTATCACATTTCATATTTAAAAATAGGATTTACGATTGTCCTAGTGCTTTGACTGTAGCATTTCATATTTAGATATAGGAGTTACGATTGTCTTAGTGCTTTGACTATCACATTTCATATTTAAAAATAGGATTTACGATTGTCTTAGTGCTTTGACTGTCGTATTTCATATTTAAGTATAGGTGATATGATTGTCTTAGCACTATGACTGTCACATTTCATTGTTAACGTATAGGAGTTACTATTGTCTTAGTGCTTTGACCATGTTGACTGTCGCATTTCATTGCTAAAGTATAGAAATTATTATTGTCTTAGCGGTATGACTGACATTAGTCAAAGTTAAATTATGGGAGTTAGATCATCTTAGCGGTACCTGTTACATGTCAATGTTAAAGTATAGGAGTTGTGGTCGTCTTAGCGCTGTTTGTCGCTTTGTGGAAATGGCCCCTGTTTTCATTCATGTTAATCTCATGTTGAATGAAACTCATATCGATCTCTCAGTTAACTTCGGGAACAGATTGTTTTTGCTCATATGTTGTTTATTTGCCCAAAATTGTAAATATGTTTGCCCGGAACAAACACATGTTTTGTTTGTTGATTTTTATGTTACAACAATCAAATTCTGTAAAACTTGTTTACCAAAATAAGAACAGTTAGATCTGTGTTCTTTGACGAGGTTATTGCTCTGGTTTATTCTTCAACAGAACAGATGGAATCGTACTTAACATAATCTTGTGATAACTTAGCAATGTTTCCGTACAGGAAATCAATTGGTAATTTGGTAAAATATGGATTGGACTGGTAAACTAACTTGATTATTCTTAGCAGCCCTGCATAGAGAATGAATATGTACCTGTATTTACATAAAATTTGTGATAACTTCCGAATCAAAATGGTAGAGGTGTCAAATGAAAATAAAGCGGAAAATCTCAAGAAATTAGCTTGAGTCTTGTCTTGAACGGCAACACGATAAGACAGAATCAATTTCTGACAACCTTTTTCAAAGTACAGTCAAGTCCCGTTAATCCAGCACAGTTGGTTGCATATAATTAGGTCGGATTAACAAGTATGTCGGATAAATGAAATTAAGTTGTATCAACTTTTGTGATCGAAAATCAGACATCTTCACGATAGATAGGAACTATGTAATAAAATCATGTTTGTCTTGACAAAAACATGAAACTATGTTCGTTAAGTAAGATATATATTCTTGACCTTTTTGGGTGTCAGTTTGTTGTATTGCTTGGTTTACAGATCCTCATCAAACTTTGGGGGCTGTTGGGTAGCCAAGTGGTTAAAGCGTCCGCTTGTCACACCGAAGAATCGGATTCGATTCCCGACATGGGTACAATGTGTGAAGCCCATCCTTGGGCAAGCCAGAAACCTATGATTGTGGGTTTGAATCCCTGTTTGCCCCGATTATGTTTCTAGGTTTGTCAGCACCATACCTGTGCTCATGGGTATCACCGAAGTGGTAAACGTCTGAGACCTACATCACTTCGGGCTTTCCTCTCACATGTAGCTGACACGCTGCGATATAACTGTAATACTGTTAAAAGCGGAGTTAAACCCAACTCACTCTCTCATTCAGAGCACGGATAAGAAAATCTTGTAAAATATACTACACAACGTTTGACAGAGATAATCTGATATGTCTTTCCATTTAGAAGTGACATAGTTTTGTGTCTTGGAAACATAACAAAATGTCCCTATCATGAGTGGAGTCGTATATAATTAACATTCGGTGTGGAAAACAAAAACCTATTTTCACATCCACACTGGTTTTGTAGGGGCAAGATTCCACATTTCACAGACAGTGAAAGAAATATTTTTTTAATTTTTCACATCCACAGTGAATCTCACACCAAATGCTCAAAACATCAATCCTTATTTACTCCATCACTTAAAACTAATAAATAAATAAATGAATTAATAGATTTATTAACAAAGTTAGAAGTTTTGAAAATTTTGCTAGGCTTTTTGTCGCATATATATTCTTAGAGATTTAATAAAATGAATAATTTTCCTACACTTTTAGTTAGTAATGACATGCTTTAATTTTACACATATTATTCCTACAGTTTGTCTCTGTGATAGATCACGCATATAGGAGCAGTGCTCAGCATTAAATCAGAATTGTGATTCTATAGATTCTATTAAAATTATTAATTAATGTAGAGCAAATGTGATAGCATTTTCATATCACAGTTAAGAAAGTGCTGAATATTTTGTTGCTGATGACCATGGTTAAATGGTTATTGTTAATATACATGTATTTATAATGAAAAAACAAATAAAATATTGAAAGGAATGTCTGTGTTTGTTGTTCAAGTATTTGTCATTGTTTGTTGTTTAACACCGCACTCAGCAATATTGCAGCTATATGATGGCGGTCTGTAAATAATCAAGTCTAGACCATACAATCCAGTGATTGATATCATGATCATCGATCAAGGCAATTGGTATACGATGACATGCATCAACCAAGTCAGCGAGCCTGACCAGCCGATCCCGTTAGACGCCTCTTACAAGCATGGGTTGCTGAAGACCTATTCTAACCAAAATCTTCACGGGTTCATTGATGTGATCAACCCTTACATCCTCAACAACCGCCCCCGTTGTCTGGTGGTAGAGCGTCAGCCCGGAGATCCCCGGCCGCGTCATACATAAAGACGTTAAAAGATTGTACTTGTTGTTACCCTGTCTGGCGCTCGGCATTAAGGGGCTAAAACAAGGACTGGTCGGCTCGGAGTCAGTATACTGTGTCTGAGTGGGGTATTCATGTTCAACTGCGGCATGGTATCTCAGTGAGCTAGCACTATAAAATGGCATCAGTCCGGACTAGTACAAGCAGCCACACACACACATACACGTCGCTATATAAGTGCAATAATCTTGGACGCGACGTTAAACCCAATTTCACCTCACCTCACATCCTCAACAACTTATGCTGGTTGGAAGACGCGATGGTAGTTTGTCTTGGTGACTTGGTTGACTGCATGTGATCTTGCCCCCACAGGTATATGTCGGACATATCAATCAATGGTTTGTATGGACCATACTTGATCGTATAGCTGGAAAAGTCCCGAGTGTGGTGAGGTGACATGAGGTTAAATGTGATGTCACATCCAAGATTATTGCACTTACGTACATGCATGTCTGTTTGTGTGTCTACTTGTACTAGTCAGGATCTTTTAGTGCTAGCCCAGTGGGATGGCATGCCGCAGTTTAACATGAATACCCCACATAGTATACTGACTCCGAGCCGATCAGTCCTTGTTTTAGCCCCTTAAAGCCGAGCACCAGCAAGGTAACAACAAGTACATTTTAAAAGGTATTTTGGTGTGACGCATACGGGGATCGAACCCCAACCTTCCGCTCCCGGGCAGACACTAGAGCACGGAGGCGGTCTGCTGAGTGGTGTTAATTAACGAAATTTTGGTGATCAGTGGGACGTGAAGCCGGTGTAAGACCTCTACTACTTTGGCAAAACCTCTGAGCATGGGTATGGCGCTGAGAAACCTAGACACATAATCAGGATGGATAGGGATTGGAATCCACAATCCTACTTCCTGGCACATACTGAGGATTTAATTCTGCATCATCAGGGGCACGGGTGGCCCAGTCGTCTAAGGCACCACGATTCGCTGTGCAGAGTTGCGTCCCTTGGGCACGCCAGAAACCTATGATTGTGGGTTCGAATCCCGGTTCACCCTGATTATGTTTCTAGGTTTGTCAGCACCATACCCGTGCTCGTGGGTTTCACCGAAGTGGTAAACGTCTGAGACCTGCATCACTTCGGGCTTTCCTCCCACATTAAGCTGACACGCCGCGATATAACTGGAATACTGTTAAAAGCGGCGTTAAACCCAACTCACTCACTCACTATTTCTGCATCACAAACTGGGGCACCATAGACACCTGAAAGGGAGGAATGCCATAGCGGCAGAACATGCTCAGGTTGATCTACATGTACATCCTCTGCTGTCATATAGCTGGAATATTGCTGAGTGCGGCGTTATACAACAAACAACATGTATATCCACATTGTGATAAATTGAGTAAATGAATTTTGTTTGGAGCACCTTTAGAATACAGTACCACAACTTCTTATGAGGACGGTCTCTGCCGTAAGTCACGTGTCTTAAAGACAAGAAGCTAGTTTTTGTGAGAATCCGTCGGACGCGAACTCGCGACCTTCGGATTGTTAGCCCGACAGCTAACCGACTGAGCTACGTCCACAATGTGAACTAAGTGCAAATTTACCTAGTCATGCCTACGCCGTTACGGAACTGAACGAAAAGGGTCGAATAGGTGATGGACACTTACCCCCTGGATGGCATTTGGACATACATGTCCCACCTCAACAACCCTCACTTTGAAGTCGAATAAAATTCAAAATACATCACCCACACAACTACACTTCACAGTTTTGAATAAGGTGTTCTGTGATATCATCCACTGGCATTTTAGGCCAAGCAAAAGTACCGAAAATGACCTCTGAAAATTAGGTACATCGTAAATGCCGCCATTTTTTACTAATTACTAAATCACCACTCACTGCGTTATTTACAGCATGTTTTGAAATCTAAAATTCGGATATTAAGATCTACTAGGGGAAATGAATTTCAAAAATAGCATATTAATGATCACGGCTATCATTCTGGGTTTTTTTCAAATCACCAATGATCATTCCAAAACGTCTCCGATAACCCTAGAATCGTTTCGTATGTTTTGGAAAATACTTCCGCCATATTGGATAGTGTTTACAAAATCACGTTTCAGGTACACCGGTTATGAGACGCCTGTAACATCACGTATATTTCAAACTTAGCTGCGATACACACATCCTTGGATTCCTCATACATTTTAGAATCAAATGACCAATGGTCTTTGTCACCAATACAAAGTGGCTAGATGAAATCAAGCAAAATAAGTTAGGTGTGAAAACGAACGCTGTCCTAGAAAAACTGCACTTGTTTGAAATGTAAACAAAGCAAAATTCAGATTTTACACCGTGTAGCATTTTCTCCAATTTTGAGCTATCCATTCGTCTATTCGTTCGTGATATTGGCTAAACATTTTCAGAATATGCATGGGAAGAGAATCGTAGGAAGAATTAGGGAATTTAAAATAGATACATTGCAATGATTTGATATTTTCAACAGAAATTGTCAAAGTTACCGTCCTGTGTGACGCCATGACTGACGCAAAATCATGCACAACGACAGCGGTATTTATCGGAATCTCTGACTATTTCCGTTAGTTTCAATGAAAATTATAACAACAAATAACAGTACATATACTGAACAACAAAATTTTCTGTGACACCAATATTTTAGTGTATTGTTCAAACAAGTAAAGTTTGGTTTTCAATATTGTAGTACATGTATGGAATCAAGTCACAAAAACGCAACTGCTACAGAAAAGCATGTATTCCATGCAAAAGTTGACTTTTATGCAAGCCCCATGCATTTCACTACCCAAAAATGGGTATAAAAACATGTGCGTTGATGGGATTCCATATGCATTGTTTAGCATCGTGCTGACAACAACCGCTCAGAAAAACAACAAAATTACGCAATTATTCAACATTACGAAATGTCGCGCCTGTCCGAAAATGAGCGTCTGCGAGCTATTGGTATGCTTGAAGCAGGATCGAGTCAACGTGATGTTGCAAGACAATTTAACGTCCACAGAAACACCATTAGGTGTTTATGGCAACGTTGGCAACAGACGAATGCAGTCAGAGACCATCCTCGGAGTGGCAGGCCACGCGTAACCAATAATCGACAAGACAACTGGATTCGAACAACACACCTACGAAATCGATTCCAGCCAGCTACAGTGACTGCAAAAAGCATCCCTGGCCTTCGACGAATATCTTCACAACCCATGCGTCGTCGCCTCAGATGTGCAGGGATTGTCGCCAGAAGACCCGCCATTTTGACAGGAAACCACCGTCAAGCACGTCTACAGTTGTGCAGACAGCGTCTACGCTGGACGGCCATGCACTGGGGACAAGTTCTATTCACTGACGAGTCTCGTTTTCACCTCACGTCAATCATTGTGTCATGGAAGAAGATCGGTTTGGGGGCGGCAGCGTTATGGTATGGGGTGGGATTACAGCAAGACAGAGGACCCGTTTGATAGTGGTAGAGGGAAATCTCAATGGACAGCGCTACCGCGACGAGATCATCGGCCCTGTTATTCTACCGTTTTTGCGTCGTCATGGCCCAGGTATTACCTATCACCATGACAACGCCTGGCCTCATATTGCTCGACTTGTTCAGGATTCTCTTCAACAAAACAACGTGAATGTCATCCCCTGGCCGGCTCGCTCCCCTGATCTCTCACCAATCGAGAACATGTGGGATGAGATGGATCGGCAACTTCGACGTCAACCATGCACGTGTTCCACAGACACTCCAGGAACTTCGAAACATGTTCCAGCAAATATGAACAGAAATCCCACAGGACTTTGTGCGACGCCTGGTCCATTCCATGATACGAAGATGTGTTTCTTGCATCGCAACCAGAGGGGACACACACGCTATTGATTTGTAAATTGACATTTTGGCATGTTCATGTTGTTGTTGTTTTTTATGAAATCACGCATTTTCTGAAGTCAGTATGGCAAATTAAACCATTTGAACACTTACAGGAGTCTTTTATCTGTTGCAAACCGAAACTGTTTCATATTTGGTAAAAAAACATAACTTTGGATTAAATCTTATTCAATGTCACAGGAACTTTTGATGTTCAGTATAGATTGTCAGAATGTTTCTGATTACTTACATGTCACATTTATGTGTATACGATCCCTGAATCAACGAAAGTCCCCTCGTAAAATCCCGCGTACTGCTGACAGTCAACACGCCATTTTGTAAAAGTCGGTCACCGGGAGTGATGTCATACGCAACATTGTTGTGCATATTAGGTAATTTCTTTGAGGTGAAGGTCCTTCAATGAGAGTGCACACGATCATTGTACCATGCTGTTTACAGTTTCAGTTATGATGTAGACTTTGCATATCTTTTATACATTATTTACACAATTAATTTCACTTTGGATATTTGTCAATGTTCAAAATGATATTATACGTAAATATAGGCCACAACATGTATGAACGAACCTTTGATAATCTCCTGTTTGTTTGAACATTGTTTACATAACAATTCATAGGTTTATAGTGTCGAATACGATATTTCTTTCCATTGGACAAGTGTTACAAGATGAAGTGTAAATGTAACTGCAGCATGTACGTATTTCATGGGATGTGTAATAGTCAATATTATAAGTTCATATAACCAATGTCCAATAACCAATAGCCGTTTCATTTTATTTTATAACTAAAACGGAATATATTACTTCAACAAAATTGATAATATGTTTCGTTAAAATATATGCACACATTTCTGAAAGAATTGTCTTGGTCTTGGAATTGTTTTTTATGTCGCACAGAAAAGTGGTATCTAACGATTCGCCAGGTGCGCGTTAGTCACAAACAATTAACGAATTATTCCTCTCGTTTTGCATTATATAATCAATGGGTTCATTCTTTTTTCAATATTGTGATCACAGGATATTAGACTGTTTATTTTATTTCTCCAGAAATTGTAAAAAAGTATAAAAACAAAACCCATACCAGGTACCCCGTTGGTTCAACCTTATACGATTATCCTGATAATTCTATACCAATAGAGCTTGCTTCGCATCTTTTTTTTGTGTAATTCAGAGAAGAGAAATAATAACATAATAATGAACAAATGTATGGCCAATATTGAATATAATTTTGGTTGTTTTGAAGTATTCTTTTGGGTATTTCATTACGTTAATTGATGCCGAACAGGTGTCTTGTCCAATCAAGATACACGATAAACTATCTAATTGTATATATATTCAATACATTATTTACTTGGTGAAAGCAGTCATTTTATGTTGTGTCGAAAAAGTGTCAAATTCCGTTTTACACATCGAGGTTTTCCATACCATGAACGAAAATAAGGGGAGATATATATTAATCAAAATACCAGTGTATTAAAGACATAAAACTAGCCATGACGTCAAAAGGAATGGTGTTATTTTTTTTTGTCATTTCATTACATTTGATGATAAGGCTAGTGCTCCATTAATGATGGTGCAACATTAGTCAAATTACACTAACACAATCAGGAGAATGCATACCAATGAAAATTAATGAATAAAATAAATAAATATATGTATATTAGTTTCCATTTATCATCAGTTTAGCCACTTGAATTACGAAAAACATGAAATACAAAATATATATATTGAAAATAAAAGTGCTTTCATAAACTAGCAAATGCGCCGCTAAAGGCTATAGAAAGTAAACAAATATATAAAACTCTCAACATCGCTGGGCGTATTGAGAGGAGCTTATGCACACTCAATAAGATACAATACAATACAATATAGTTTATTAAAGTCTCACCATTTGTAGAGCAGGGGTTTAAACGAAGCATTTTAAATATCTAAAAACTTAAAAGTACAAATGCCACCCAAGGGGGTTACGAGAGACTATATCTTACACAAATGTAAGTGCTTTATAAAATAATGTAAAATGAGATAAAATTATACATAATATTATAATCATAGTCATAATTTAGGAATATAAATATTAAGAATGTAAATGATAAGGTAAACAGTTAAATATATTGTTAAATTATACATAAAATAATTTTCTACGCATAAACATTTTGAAGCACATGCTTCCTAATAGTGTTAAGTTACAATGGTTATTTAAAATGGTGATATCTACAGGTGCAGGATAGAACATATTCTTAAGATAAGATGTACGAATATCGTCATAAAAGGGACAGTGTAAAAAAAAGTGGGTTTCGTCTTCAACTTGGTCTGTACAATATTTACAAAAGCGTTGTGTAGCCGGGATAGGAGGGGAGCAGTATCGGCCCGTTTCAATCTCCAGTTTTAGGGAACCACATCTCAGGGAAGCAAGTATCCATCGCTGGTATCTTGGGAGTCGAGTCTAACTCTCAGTGAACAACTCTGTCTTAAAAAGTTTAAAAGTTCTTAACTTTGGTGTTGACTGGACGCTGTCTTTCCATCGCTGTTTGTCAATGGAGACAAGTTTGGATAAAATGCTATTTAAAACACATGGAGATGACTTATTAGAGGTATTTAGCAAATCTGTCAACTCCAGATCACTGTAGATACGTTGTAGCTTTTTCTCCCAGGAGTTTCCTCTTGTAAGTGACCACTGGTGGATCCTGTAGGTCAGTCTTGTCGTGGGCATTCGTTGTAACCTACACCACAGTCGGGCAGCCTCCATATACAGTTTAGACTGACAGTCCAACCACCCCATATCTCCTCGAACGGCGGTGTTACATGTATTTCTTGAAACTCCGAGGAAGACACGGCATGCTCTGTTCTGTATAGTGTACACTTCTTTATACTTGTTAACTCCCCACAGACCAGAACAATAGGTTAAAACAGGTTGAACGATGCTTTCATAAAGTCGGGTAAAAACATCAAAGTGCATATCACCGCAGGTGTAAAACTTGTGACAAAGATATCCTAGAGCACGTGAAGCAGATTTGACCAGTTCTTTAACAGCATAGCGTAAGTCACAATGCACGTGTAGCCACAAACCTAGATAAAGGTAGCTGTCTGCGTAATCGAGTGTCACATGGCCACAGTGGAAAGTCCCGTTATGTTGAGGCACGCTTTTCCTCCTCAATGACCCCCTACGACAAAGGGAATTGTTTCGCCGGTGTGACTGGCAACAAAATACTACAAATTACGTCATAGGGTATTGTCACGTGTTTGTGGTACTGTATACTAAAGGTAAACACAATCAGCCAGGCCCATGACAGCACCAACACTGGCGGGGCACCATGACACACAATCAGCCAGGCCCATGACATCACCAACACTGGCGGGGCACCATGACACACAATCAGCCAGGCCCATGACATCACCAACACTGGCGAGGCACCATGACACACAATCAGCCAGACCCATGACATCACCAACACTGGCGGGGCACCATGACACACAATCAGCGAGGCCCATGACAGCACCAACACTGGCGGGGCACGATAGACCAATCTGTATAAATATTAATCCATGTGTCGCTGTTTGGCAGCAATAACCTACCTCCCTCACTCCTTCCAATCTGTATAAATATTAATCCATGTGTCGCTGTTTGGCAGCAATAACCTACCTCCCTCACTCCTACCAATCTGTATAAATATTAATCCATGTGTCGCTGTTTGGCAGCAGTGAACCTACTTCCCTCACTCCTACCAATCTGTATAAATATTAATCCATGTGTCGCTGTTTGGCAGCAGTGAACCTACTTCCCTCACTCCTACCAATCTGTATAAATATTAATCCATGTGTCGCTGTTTGGCAGCAGTGAACCTACTTCCCTCACTCCTACCAATCTGTATAAATATTAATCCATGTGTCGCTATTTGGCAGCAGTGAACCTACTTCCCTCACTCCTACCAATCTGTATAAATATTAATCCATGTGTCGCTGTTTGGCAGCAATAACCTACCTCCCTCACTCCTACCAATCTGTATAAATATTAATCCATGTGTCGCTGTTTGGCAGCAATAACCTACCTCCCTCACTCCTACCAATCTGTATAAATATTAATCCATGTGTCGCTGTTTGGCAGCAGTGAACCTACCTCCCTCACTCCTTCCAATCTGTATAAATATTAATCCATGTGTCTGTTTGGCAGCTATAACCTACCTCCCTCACTCCTACCAATCTGTATAAATATTAATCCATGTGTCTGTTTGGCAGGAGCAGCAGTGTAACACTCCATCTCGGTCAAAAACACAAAACAAAGAAAAGGCTTCCTTTTGTACATTTTATTTCAGCACAAGTGAAATAAAACTTGCTTTTTGTGAAATAAATTACTTGAAATGATCAATAATGGTGGTATATCCAGGTACCTGCAGTCTCTGCTGGCTGCTGGCGGACGTCGGCAACACCCCCAGCAACATGGAATACCATTCAGAACCTGACCAACACACGACAACCACTGGACCAACTTCACATCTTCTATTAACAACTACCTGGGTCAATATTTAAAATTATCCCTTATTTTCTATGAAATATTAAAAATACTAAAATAACACTCAGAAATGCACTTTTTAGGCCCTGATATTTCTATGTTAATGCCACATCTAATCTTTTTCAACCTCACATTAAAGTACAGCTCTGTAAGTGAACCATCTATTTTGTAAATTCATGGCAAAATCGTAATGGTAACCAACACCAATTGATATCTACCCAATCTGTGTGTTCTCAAAAAATATGATTTTACCACAAATCCACGTCCTGGCATCAGGTCAAGTTCTGAATAGTTTATCAGGCGACAGCAACAACAGCAGCAGCAGCAGCATAAAAAAGCTAGCAACAGCCACAAAGTATGAAGTGAATGTATATCATGCACAATGTCCTATCTGGAGGTACATCTGCCATCTCATCACTACAGTTGCCTCCCTTTGATTGTGGCCTTAAACCATGAAACACTTCAACCTGCTTGGGAAGGAAACATTTTTTTTTGAAAGTTGCTCAAAAGGAAATACAGTATCTCTCAAATTCTGGCGTAACTCCCTTTTAAGGTAAACTGAATAAGTAAGTGAGTGAGTTGTGTTTAACGCCACTTTTAACAGAATTTGAGTTATATCACGACGTGTCAGCTTAATGTGGGAGGAAAGCCCAAAGTGATGCAGGTCTCGGACGTTTACCACTTCAGTGAAACCCACGAGCACCGGTATGGTACTGACAAACCTAGAAACATAATCGGGGCGATTTGGGATTCGAACCCACTATCATAGGTGTCTGGCGTGCCCAAGGGACACAACTCTGTACAGCGAATTGCGGCGCCTTAGACGACTGGGCCCGCCGTGCCCCCCCAGGTAAAATGAACTCAAAAGTATTTGTTGGACATCTGATCATATTTGCTTTTTAGACAGTTAAAGGATGAAAATGTTTTGTGTTCAAAATTATGGTGTAAATAAATCATTTTGAGTATAATTATGTTTAACTGCTATAAAATGGCAACAGATATGAAAGAATTATTGATCAATTGAACAGTTTCATCGAAACCCCTCACAATGAGTGAGTGAGTGAGTTGGGTTTAACGCCGCTTTTAACATTATTCCAGTTATATCATGGCGTGTCAGCTTAATGTGGGAGGAAAGCCCGAAGTGATGCAGGTCTCAGACGTTTACCACTTCGGTGAAACCCACGAGCACGGGTATGGTGCTGACAAACCTAGAAACATATTCAGCAACATAGAAACAGGATTCGAACCCACAATCATAGGTTTCTGGCGTGCCCAAGAGACGCAACTCTGCACAGCGAATCGCGGCGCCTTAGACGACTGGGCCACCCGAGCCCCCCCCTCACAATGAACACTGACAAAGGATAATGTGCTGGCAGCTTAGCTTTACAAATCACGCATACTATCTTGTTGTAATTATTGGGCTGAAAGGTTTCGGAAATATGTCAAGCAATAAAAGTTTGTATATTAAAGCAGAGCATGGTGGCGTAAAACTATCCAGAAAAGAAACAAAGCCTTGCAAATAAGCGAAAACAAAACGAAAGTCGGCAAGACAAAAGTCAGGAAACACAGAAAGAGTTGTTCCACTTAGAAATTATATGCCCAATTCGTCATGGAGAACATCGTAGCTGACCACATAGACCAAGACTGACCACTGACCATAACTGACCAATGGTACAGACATACGAATGACAGTTTCAAAGTTGTAAAGGTTTAAAAGTGTATAGCTCTAGGATAATGCTTGATAACCCTACAAATTATCAGTGATATTGTTGGAGAAATCACAAATTATTCATGAATTCGATTACGTTTTCCTTCTCAAGCAGGTTAAACAATGAGTGCATTGATGACCAGATAGTTCTGTTTATAGGTAATATTCAAAGCTCTGATGGACACAGAAGTCAACATGCCATGGAAACTATAGTCAAAGTCATGATTGTTCATAAAGGTCATGACCAGAAATATCAGACCTATAATGAAAAAATAATAATTTAAGAATAATTAAAATGGGTTTTTTCGTTTTACACAAAGGGCAACCGTAATTTCCAATTTGTTTTGTACTGAACTTTTACCATTGTTGATGAAAATAATTCCTTACAATTTCGGGTCTTAAATTCAGCAAATCTAAGATGACCCCCAAAAACAACATGCAAATTTAGACAAACTCAGGCCATACAGCATAGCCACGAAACATTTTCTGCCAAAATATTCAGCCTCAATTCTTGTTTCCATAGCAACTGAACATGTCCATCAAATCCTTAATCCTTCCACTCCCCTATAGACAGAACTAGCATGTCTTCGATGAGACACAGATATGTGAAATGGACAATGTCGTCAATATCCGTCAATCAGTGACACTAATGATGGACAGTGGCGGTTATGTACATGTATATATAGCATGCATTGTATCATTAGATAAATAGAAAGGAGTCAGCAATGTATATATATAGGATTAAAATCACCTAACTCTAAAAATTCACAACTGTGACCCTTGACCCCTTGTAGCTTCGGGGCCTGCCATCATTAAAACACTCTCAGATGAAGCAGATGTTTAATGTATCTGTAGAACGTGGGCATTGGAGTTAAAACATGTCTAAGCTGGCGGTAAATAATATCAATTCCAGTACCCGTGGGAACAGCATTTTGATTGTGTGACTGACTGTTTTGATCAAATACATCATTCAGGGGTGTAGCGATACTCTTGTGACACTCGACATACACAGTGAAATATGTAGCCATATCTAACAACCAAACAACATTCCCACTCCATCTTTTAACCATTTCATTCACATTTATCTACTACATAAAACCTATAACCCTTAAGTCACAATTCAATTTCATGAGAAAAAGGTCGAATTATGCCATGAGTCATAAACACGTATTCCACCATACTGGATGAAAAAATATACTGATGGAAAAAACAACCAAATAAGCCGGAATCATAAGTTTGGCATGAATAACACATGTCCCAAAGGGAACCAAAGATCGTTTGGCAATTTAATCTCCACAGCATATATATTGAACCCAAAAGTTGAGGATCGTGAATATTTTGGGGATTTTTTATGAAACTGTGTGCTCAGTCGTCACTTAAAAAAATAATATCCCAAAAAATGTCATGATCCAAACTTGTTTTGTTCAGTATACTAACAGCTTGTGCAATGGCTTGTTTCTATTCAATCATTCATTTCATTGAATACATCATCAAGCGTCATACTGTATAATGTTCCCTTATATATTCCCATCAGTATATATTTTCTTGCCTACTTGTCATCAACCTTAAACCTTAAACAAAAAATCGTATGTATCACCTTCCATTGTCATTGTATGAATCGTTACACCCCTAACCATTCTATAAACCATACATGGAATCTTATCATTCCTGGCAAGAGAGTGTAGATTGGATTAAACATGTTAAACTCCACTCTTAAAATCCTAACTCTAAGGTATGAATGAGAGAGTTAAAATCTGCTTCCACTGACAGGTATTAAAAGCTATTTCACTGCTCACTCTACAGTGTTGTCAGTGTGAGTATTCCACGTACACACATGCAGCATATTCAGTGTTAATCAAACTTCTGTTGAGCATCATGTAATGACAATACACACGTGCCATGACTGCTACTCGCTGCTGTGCGAAGGAAACCGAGAAACTAACGTCGACATTACTTCACCATTCCAAAACAAACTTGAACATGAGATATTTTATTTCATCTCAGATCTACCCAATCTGGGATATTTGATTTAAATATTTGTCATTTAAAAAAAAAGTAATCACTGGCATTTTGATCTTTTGTAAAAAAAATTATCACACCTCAAAATCTGTAAGCCTCATCATAAGTTAAAGTTAGTGATTATTAATTGATTTTTAACTGCTTGTATAGAAGACAAGACCTGCAACGAGATCACTATCTAAGTTACCGGCAATGTTTCTTTGGAAAATCTTTTTTTGTAATAGACTTCACATAATATCGGCAGAATTTGGTTCAAAATATTGAAATGATTCCTACCCAAAATCGCATTGGTTAGCATCTCTGCTACCAGACAACAAATGTTGTCCTAAATTTTCTTCAGTCTTCAGTTTATATCACTGAAAATATTTAGGGGTCTTATAGACCAATCTATTTGAGTACCGATAAAATAGGAAGGTTTTGTTATTGCAATCAGCTCTAGTCTTCGCACCTTGTCAACACACCGGTTCCTGCAAATGAGCATTAACCAATTTCAGAAAATCAGGAAAATAGAAAACATTCTTCATCGAGTAAAGATACATTATTTTTAGTGACAGCATGTCCATGGCTCACAAACAAGTCGAATCAGAGCTTTTAGTCTCGGTTTCCTTCTCATGCCGATGTGATGTTCAACAAGAAAGACAGGAATCAGATTACATCTCTGGCGCTAATGTTTTCAGCGCTGAAGGCATATTCCAGTGAAATTCTACAATTCTTTAAAACGTTCTAACATTAAATCTCAAGTGTTCTGTCAGGTACGAGATTCCGTCACAAGAACATCACAAAACTTCACATTTTGACATAGAGCAGGACAAATGACCATTCTCCGAACGGTTTGTTTTGAGTGAGAAATCACAAATACTTCTACATACAAATGAGTTGGTCCATCTTGTGGCTTTTGTACATCATCACAGAACTTGTACTGAAGAAAAACTCAGGCACATTTTGAAAACTCCATTTCTCCACATAATTATGCAGTAAGAATTATTGTCAGCGACAAATGCTACGTCAACAACCTATGACTGACATGTTAGGACAACCGCTGTTGTCTATTTCACAAACACTGATATATACATCAATAAATTGCATTTGAAATATGACGCCATTTGGTATTAGTCTTTAGATCATAACATATCAATTTCCAACGAGACCTAACTGAACTAAATTTACTTCAATTGAAATTTCACTTCAATTGCTGAGAAAAAAAAAGACATTTTTTTAATACATGAAATCAGTAGTAACTGTTACCATGGAAACTGAGCAAGACTATTTCGATGGTGCAGTTTATACAAAGCCATTTACTGTGGTAATACTTCGAATAAGTCTTTGGTTGAGAACAGATCAATTCCGTATGTATACATATTAGGCAAATTATACTCCTAAATGACCAAGGCATCTTCCACTCTAACATTGCATACACAACTGTGTAAATGAGTTTCGAATGCTGGTATTGTAAGGAATTAAAGGTATCAATCGAAGATCATCGTCAATATTTCCCAGGTTTGAATACGCTATGTTCTTCCATCATCCATGACATACGACAGCTTTAGGTGTAACCGCTAGTCGTAACTAACACATAAAGGCCTCGGCCCCGTTCAACAAAGTGATCGTAGCGCTACGACTGTCGTAATAAAGAATGGGAGTTACGATCATCTTAGCGCTAAGATCGCTTTGTGGAACGGGGCCCTGGTTGCTACAAGTGAGTGTTCACACCAATGAGCACTCCGATTACGTCGGCAATATTCTCACGCAACATGCTACAGACTTGCGACCATCTACTCTACACACTGTTTCAAGGCAGGGTTCTATCTCGGATTCCAAACTAAGTGCTCTTGGCTGGCAAATGGGGAACAAATCGCGTAACAAATTTCGTAAATTTTGAGGAATTGAGAAATTGTAAATTCAAATGTGGAAATGTTACTGCCATTTGCTGCACACTTGGGGGCGAAGATCGGCCTTTAAGCAAGTCTAGATAAATCCCTGTTAGTCAATAGTCGACTTCCCACAAAGTAGGATTATTTGACTTCCGTGAGTTACGGCCTCATTTTATTATCTGACTTCAAATAGACACAAGTCTCTCCTTCGGCACAAAGACACTGTATGCACTAGAGGTGATGGGGAACGCAGTGTATACAAATCCATGAGGTATTGACGACGATCAACAGTAATCAAATGCAAATATTGTGTGGATGCTGTTTACTTGATAACGTTCATTACACAAAAATAATACTTTCTCTCAGAGAAAACAGGATAGCATATAACGGTACCGTGACATAGATTTGAGAAATTTAATTGCCAAATAAACTGCATATGATCTGAAAAGCATGACAGGACGAAATCCAAATTTGTTCAGAATATTAACAAGGGAGTATGGATCTATGACACAATATTCCTGCAAATACGAGTGAGTATGGTTTTACGCTGCGTTTGACAATATTCCAGCAATATCACAGCGGGGACACCAGAAATGGGCTTCACATATTGTATCAATGTGAGAAATCGAACACAGGCCTTGTGTGTCAAGTAAACGCTTTAACCACAAGGCTACCCCTGTCTGTACCTACATTGGAATTGAACGAAATCGTGGTGTGACAAGTGCATGCTTTAACCACTTGCCTACATTTCCATCCACCAATATCTGCTTGAAAATATGAAATTCATTCTAATAGTTGATAATGGAAACATTAAATGCTGAATGCTAATATAGTTTAATTCTTTTGCATCAAAGTTCATCAAATATATGTCACACGCAAACCTTGCAACGTTCATAGGAGACATTTTGGTCATATGGGTAGACTATCAACAAAGTGAAATGTACATGGATTGGATTGAAATGAACATCAAGAAGCAACCTGGAGCTAGCAAGGCAGTGGGGGACGAAGCACCATTGACAGCTATAGACGTCAGTTCAGCTGATACATTTCACAGAGGGAACTGACTGGCATAAACGTGATTCCTTCTAATGCTGAAGGGGGGACATGAAAGACAATCAAATAGCTTGGCTGTTACTATTCTTTGGATTTCAATGATGAAATATTAATAAAACATTTCCTCATTCGCAGCATCAGGGTAAAGTTTGTATTGTGTAATGATATATGGTGTTTGGAAATATATACTTACATGTTCTTAAAACATAGGAGAAAGGACGAGGTAGGATAAGGGCACATTAGAGCAGAAGTGTGAGTGAGTTGGGGTTTACGCCGCTTTTAACAGTATTCCAGTTATATCACGACCTGTCAGCTTAATGTGGGAGGAAAGCCCGAAGTAATGCAGGTCTCAGACGTTTACCACTTCGGTGAAACCCACGAGCACGGGTATGGTGCTGACAAACCTAGAAACATAATGGCAGGATTCGAACCCACAATAATATGTTTCTGGCGTGCCCAAGGGACACAACTCTGCACAGGGAATTGCAGCGCCTTAGTTGACTGGGCCACCCATGCCCCTTTAAAGGAGAAGAAAGCATAATTTATAAATTGAGCAAATTTTCAAAAATTGTTATGAAAGTTATCAGGTTTTCATGAGATTGAGAATGACTGGTCAGCTCAACAACTGCCCGTTTGGGACTTATGACAACACTAAATGACTGCGTAAGAACGAAATGGGTAAATATGACTGATTGCAGGTTTTTTAAAGCCTTTTTCTTATCTTTATTTACCGGTAGCGAGAACTAATAACTGATGTTAATGAGATTGGTTTGATCCTGATAATTGTTTGACTGAAGGTGACTTTCACAGATGTTCATAAAAACATAACAAACACAGGTTAAAAAAATCATGTTGGGACAGTCTTTTCGTACTTAAATTTTCATTTGAAGTTAATAAAATCAACCCTTTTCACTTATTTTAGCCATATTTGTGTCTTGAAGTGCGTCAGAAGTCCAAACCTTGCAAGTGTAGGCAGGAAAGAAGCTTGTCCCTTATTTTGACGTCTCATAATTTTGATAACAATATCAAGTTTTTTTGCAAATTGAAATTTTGACATTCCCCATTGGCCCTTTGCCTACCTCGTACTTTCACAATTGTAGGTGTTTTTGTGTTTCAAATTTAGAATTAGTACCAAGGAAACAAATTTGAATATGGTTTTAAGCTAAAGGGTTACAAGGGCTGTAAATATTGCAAATGCATCCCTGTTTTTGCTGGACTTTTTCTGTTTAGGGTCCGGTAATATCAAAGTTAGCCAGAAACTAGTGAGTGAGTGAGTATGGTTTTACGCCGCTTTTAGCAATATTCCAGCAATATCACCGCGGGCCAGAAACTAGGGCTCAGATGGGTACTCGGGTACTTGGGTACTCGGGCATTGTCAGGTTTAGATGGACTGACCTGTCATCGGTGTACCCCCTCAGGGGAGATAACTCATACCTCTTCTCCACACATAAAGGTGATGTGAAACGGGTTTTTTGGTTGGTTTGACAAGTGGCACTTTAACCACTAGGCTACCCCACCGCCCCTATTCAACTGTGAAATCTGGCCCACAAAAGCGCTAGATAAATCTCCAACATCAACAACCAGATGGTAGTGTTCCTACGGCAATGTTCCAGATAAACAAGTGTCCAGATTAAGCAAGGTATGTCACATAAGTACTACCAGCAGTCTGGAAGGTGGGGTTTCCAGTTTAACAGTATCCAGACTAACAAGGTTTCACAGTATCAGAATAAATTACTTCAAATACTACAGTCTGTGAGGACATGGTCTTGTTATGTTGGAAACTGGATCTCATTCCGTGAGTGAGGTTGACGTTACACCCGCCAGACGTCTATGATGTGCAATTATTACTTTTTGCAGCGGATGAATTGTGAAATGTTTTTTAGGCCAAATGAATAGGATACATGTTACATCTGATTGACCCAGCATACAGAGTGCAGGCAAATTCAGAGTTATTCTAATCCATTCCCTTTCATTTTCTCATAAGCCACACTTTCTTAATTTTATTTTTCACGGTTTTATTCCAACTTTTCCACACAAGGTCAGTCGAAATTAAATTAAAATTAAATGTCAATCATTTATTTATTTATTTATATGTCTGCCATGGAGTTTAAACTGCAGCTGACTTCTTAAATGACTGATCGTGATGACACGATTTTATATTTAACATTTTGTACTGTATAAGAGGGTTTATAATACAAGTGGGACACACAATAAAAATAAATATTTTTATATTTAATTTATTTCTTACACTGGCTGCTTTTCAGTAGGCCCGGGAATAAAAAAGAAAAAAGTATGGCCTGATGACAAAAGTGTATGAAAATACTAAAACAAAGAAAAATACAATTCAGATTATTAATGACAGTTTTCAGCTGGAGACATTTGTTATTCAGTATGTTACGCTCATTTCTAAAGCTACACCTTGTGTGTTATATTGTCAATATTTCTGCTGAGACAGTTCGGACATTAATTGGGGTTGAAATACTTGAATGAAGTTTTGTTCATTGAGCAAATTTACCCTATTTTTAATTTTTCTTTGACTTGAGAAGTTAAATTAGTAGGACATGTGACGCCACTATCAAGGTACAAATGTGAAGTTCAAAACTGTTAGCCTAACTCATAATTGTACCAATAATATATACGGCATCTGGCTGTTTGCTTTTCCAACACCAACAAAGTTTCCTATAAAATTGTTTGCTTAATAAGATTCAGTAACTCTTACAAATTATCAACAATCCAGTGTGCTTAAACATTTACTTGATCAATGAACACTGTCATGAACTTGAATCAAAATATGGTTATACTGGAAACAAACCGTAAAGACAATTGCCTAATTACAAGTCTCAAATCTTTAGCACAACATCTTTCAATCTTCAAATATATTTGTCTTACAGTGGCAACCAGAATACTTAAGCTCCCTAAAACAATATAACCCATATACTTTATGTAAAGAGAAATGTTTTATTGATGCAAAGAGAAATGTTTTATTGATGCAAAGAGAAATGTTTTATTGATGCAAAGAGAAATGTTTTATTGATGCAAAGAGAAATGTTTTATTGACGCAAAGAGAAATGTTTTATTTCTTAGTTTCCCCTATCTGATCTGTATTCCTTGCGAAGAGAAACAACTCATTATCCTGTGTACAGTGAAACCTCTTTATTCTGGACTGAGCTCATGTCATTTCTGTAGTCTTTCCAAAAACCAGAGATGCGAACCAGTACGATTTTGGCCTATGGAGACGATTTTTTAGCCTAACATTATGCTATTATGCTTGTCCTCCCCCAAATTGAGATTAATGTCATTTTTTCACGTATTTTTTACCACATGCATAAATTATCACAGGGAGCAAATTGTTACTGTATTATATAATGTGATAAAAAGCGTTCTACAGGGAGGCTATGCTGACCAATGGGAGCCATGCTTTCAATTCTATGATGGTACAAGGTCTATGAATGGTTGTTATTTTAAAAGACACTCAAGACATGTTTTCGATCAAGACATGTTTTCGATCAAGTCATGTTATCGATTAATCTATATTCGTGCAGACAAAGAACTAAAGGTCAGCTTTAGAAATTGGCACTTGTCCTGTAGTGCTTGCCAAACTGCCCAAAAGTTAAGGTATCATAAGGACTAGTAGAAAATTGCCATTTTTAAGAGTTTTGCTCTATGTTATCATTAAAAGGACTAGCAGACTAAAGATGTTAGTTTCTATCGCTGTGGGGACTGTCAACATTACTCTTTTTCACAGGAAATCGTTTCTTTACCCCACTGATTACTCGTAAGCTTCAATCAGGGTTGGCATCTCTGTCGAAAGTCTGGGATTAACAGTGTCCACACAAACAAGGTTTCACTGTGTATCATGTCAATAACTATTGTCCATTTTCCTGCTTCCTGTTTTATTCAAAGTCAAAGCCATATGCTCCAAAGGCCCATCAAACATGCTTAATACATTCAATGCTTTTACAAATGACAGTGAGTGAGTTGGGTTAAACGCCACTTTTAACAGTATTCCAGTCATATCACGGCGTGTCAGCTTAATGTGGGAGGAAAGCCCGAAGTGATGCAGGTCTTAGACGTTTAACCACTTCGTTGAAACCCACGAGCATGGGTATGGTGCTGACAAACCTAGAAACATAATCGGGGCGAACCGGGATTCGAACCCACAATCATAGGTACATATGACAGCACCTGGAACACAATTTACCAAAGTGTGAGACTGGCACTGTGACATGGAAACACCTTTATTCTGCCTGCACAAATTTAATTCCAGATAGTATTTGATTCAACGCTTGAGACAAAAGACATATCTATAACAGGGGAGGGAAACATACAATTTATGTCAGTCAGTTCACAATCAATAATTTATATATTACAGTCTTCTCATGCCCTCATTAAGAATCTCAACAAAAGGTTTTGATACTTATGTAGATGATAGGAGTACATTTCAAATCTATATAACATACATGTGCAAAAGACTAGGGCTCAATGAATAGTCAGTTCATGCGACATTAAACCAACAGCCACACAGCATGGTTGAGTTCATGCGGTATAAAACCAACAGCTATGCTTCACGGTTGAGTTCATGCAGCATAAAACCAACAGCCATGCTTCATGGTTGAGTTCATGCAGCATAAAACCAACAGCCATGCTTCATGGTTGAGTTCATGCAGCATAAAACCAACAGCCATGCTTCATGGTTGAGTTCATGCAGCATAAAACCAACAGCCATGCTTCATGGTTGAGTTCATGCAGCATAAAACCAACAGCCATGCTTCATGGTTGAGTTCATGCAGCATAAAACCAACAGCCATACTTCATGGTTGAGTTCATGCAGCATAAAACCAACAGCCATGCTTCATGGTTGAGTTCATGCAGCATAAAACCAACAGCCATGCTTCATTGTTGAGTTCATGCAGCATAAAACCAACAGCCATGCTTCATGGTTCAGTTCATGCAGCATAAAACCAACAGCCATGCTTCATGGTTGAGTTCATGCAGTATAAAACCAACAGCCATACTTCATGGTTGAGTTCATGCAGCATAAAACCAACAGCCACACAGTATGGTTGAGTTTATGCAGCATAAAACCAACAGCCACACAGCATGGTTGAGTTCATGCAGCATAAAACCAACAGCCATGCTTCATTGTTGAGTTCATGCAGCATAAAACCAACAGCCACACAGCATGGTTGAGTTCATGCAGCATAAAACCAACAGCCATGCTTCATTGTTGAGTTCATGCAGCATAAAACCAACAGCCATGCTTCATGGTTGAGTTCATGCAGCATAAAACCAACAGCCACACAGCATGCGTGAGAAACAGCATTGCTAATGACGATGATGATCATGATGATGATGATTGATATATTTTGACTGGTCACTTAATACAGATTCTACAGGAGGCAGCATCAACTCTGCCTCAATATTGGGATCGCCTTACCATATATACGAAGGGTCTGTCCCATGAAAGAGCAGTAGAGTTCAACAACATCTAAACATGGTTGGTTCGAGATTCCCCAGCAACACATTTCATTGTTCAATATGAACAGGGGCCATGGGCCTTGAGATCTTCTATGGTATTTGAATGTGACCCCCAAAATGCTAACATCGGACAGCTTGCATATTTGTTTCAGTTACTGAGTAGTGAAGCTGTTGTCATGGATTGACAGACTCACGTTTGCTCAAAAGTGAAGACTTTACGACTAATATATCGGTGAGCTCAAGATGCAAAGATCGCAGCAATCATCACCAGCTTTTAACATCATTAATAGTAAAAATATCAAACTGTAACGCTTCTAAAATATCACTACAATTTTTGGACCTCATTTTTATAACACGTAATATCACTTATCATTTTCACAAAATATACTGAGAGAAAACTCTAAACCAATGCTACTGCTCTTCCATGGTAAAAGCTGTTGTGATACAAGTCAATCAAACTTTTCTATTGGTAATAACAATGAAGCTGGTTAAATACATGACAACAGTCGTTTCAAATCGAGATTCTGTGTCTTACACGTCTTAAGTAGGTGGAACATACATCCTTTTTTCCATTTAAAAAAACACTTCAAAAATCAATAAGCAAGTACATTTCTTCTCTTCTATTCCGAGTTGATCCTCAGGCTGAGCAGTTCGGTTCTGTACTCCCAATGTAGCAACTGTTCGTCCGCTTACCGCGGGATGACCGCGGCTGACCACGATGACCAGATTAAGAAATCACACCAGTGCATCTAGTTGTCAGAAGTCGGCCTGCATTACAAAAGATTTGACAAGGTAGAGTTTTTCCGACTCCTGTTTGTAAATTGGATGTCTCTTGTAATGATCTATCAACTGTTCCAGTGACGTGAAAGTCTGTTGGCCTATTTGGTACTCGCCATCTTTAACATGCACACGAAAATGTTTGTTTCTATTTGGTGCCTTCAACACTACTGTGTACTGGCCGGCCTGAAACATAACAAATGACAAATGTTCAAAACGATTTATGTACAAAAGTGAGTGGGTGAGTGAGTGAGCGAGTGAGTGCATGAGTGAGCGAGCGAGTGCGTGAGTGAGCGAGCGAGTTGGGTTTAACGCCGCTTATAACAGCATTCCAGTTATATCACGGCGTGTCAGCTAAATGTGGGAGGAAAGACCAAAGTGATGCAGGTCTCAGACGTTTACCACTTCGGTGAAACCCATGAGCACAGGTATGGTGCTGACAAACCTAGAAACATAATCGGGGCAAACCGGGATTCGAACCCACAATCATAGGTTTCTGGCTAGCCCAAGGAACAGCGAAATCGCAGCACCTTAGACAACTGGGCCACCCGTGCCCCCCTAAGTACAAAAGGATATGTGTACAAAAGGATATATACATGATATATGAAAAAAGTAATTTGAAACATATAATACAGCGAGTGAGTGAGTATGTTGTTAGCAATATCATGGCCCGGGCACAAAAGAAATGGGCTTCACACATTGTTTGTTTGTTTGTTGGACACCGCACTCAGCAATATTCCAGCTATATGACGTCGGTCTGTAAATAATCCAGTGATTGACATCATGAGCATCGATCCACGCAATTGGGATAAGATGACCTGCATCAACCAAGTCAGCGAGTCTGACCACCCAATCCCAGCTGCCTCTTACAACAAGCATAGTCTCCTTTTAAGGCAAGCATGGGTTGCTATTCCCTACCCAGATCTTCACAGGTCCACACATTGTACTTCATTGTACTCAAGTTGGGAACAGTCTTCGGCATGACAAGTGAACCCTTTAACCCACACACCCTATGTGCACAAAGACATATACCGTATATCGCCATCGATAACACAACCCCACCTACAGAGGAGACCATAATGTGACACCCTGTTGAAACCTTCAAAGTCAATGCTAATTCAAATGCCCCATGTACACTGTGATCTAGAGGAGGTCATAATGTGACACCCTGTTGAAACCTTCAAAGTCAATGCTAATTCATGTGCCCCATGTACACTGTGATCTAAAGGAGGTCATAATGTGACACCCTGTTGAAACCTTCAAAGTCAATGCTAATTCATGTGCCCCATGTACACTGTGATCTAAAGGAGGTCATAATGTGACACCCTATTGAAACCTTCAGAGTCAATGCTAATTCATGTGCCCCATGTACACTGTGATCTAGAGGAGGTCATAATGTGACACCCTGTTGAAACCTGCAGTCAATGCTAATTCATCTGCCCCATGTACACTGCGATCTAGAGGAGGTCATAATGTGACACCCTGTTGAAACCTTCAAAGTCAATGCTAATTCATATGCCCCATGTACACTGCGATCTAGAGGAGACACATCAGCCAGGCATACACAGTTGTAAAACATCTCAATAGAAAAATATGTTTTTATTATATACTTCAGTGTGAAAGACTTGAGTTTTCCAAAGTTGAGAAAAGTGATATTTTCATTGCAGTGAACATAACACTTGATATTTCAATACAGTGAACATAACACTTTGACAGAACTTGTCATACAAGAGTTACCTCCCCTTAAATGGTCTCCCTATGTCTTAAGTGACTAGCCCATACACAAACGGTTGACATTCTTTTTACGTTAGGTCCATATTGACAAGGCAAAATAATATCAATTGCTGTTTGTTATTCTCTCGAAAATGTTTCCTTATAAATTGTAAATTTCTCATTAACTCATATATCGAGACTGTTTGTTTCGCTAAACGCCATTTTTGTTACTTGACCAGCATGTATTCTTTCGCTTCCAACAGCGGTCTCCTGGTTTTCAAGAATTTTTTTTGTTGAAGTTGATTTTGTATATAATCATATCTAAATGTATGATAAAGAATTTTCGTGACCCTAAATATTTTTGAATACTTTTGCTTATAGTTTTTAAGATTTTGCAAACACAAAACTACTTTTTAAGTCGCAAATATAAGGGGTGGTGAACCGTCCCTGTGTGTTAGGTAGGGAGAATTTACGTTTCAAGGTTTCTGGTAGACGGGTTATCTTCCGTTTGGTGACATGGTATTTCTGGTGTTACATTCTCAAGGTAATGTCTTTCCTTTAGAAAAATAAAATTAAACTCATTGTTTGTCTGGTGTATTATGTGCACCCCTCTCTACACAGATGTATTTTGTTTTAAATTAAAAAGTATGTACACTCTACACAATAAAATACTTGAATACAGACCTACAGATAAGCTGCGTATTTGAGTAAAATACCCCCCAAAATATTTAAAACCCAATTATTTCAAATTAACTTGCGTACAGAAACGCATGCATTAAATGAAAAACTCAAATGTATAAAAACAGCGTGCATAAACACCCAATGAAGCTTTTTCAGCTTGTGTACAAAGGAGCTGATTTCCGAAACACAATTATGAGCTAATTTACTTTCTGAGTAAAGTCTATATATTTAGAACAGTTATATACATCTAAAACAGTATTTCATATTTCACTAATTTGGGGGAAGCCCAATAGAGTGATGAATAGATGAGTGAAAAAATTTTGGTTACCCAATGAAAAATCTAACAACTCAATTAAAATAGAAACCCAACAGTAAAAAACTCAATTGCTAAAAATGTTATCTGGAGCTCTGGTAATATCTTCCATAAAATATGTTATCTTTCTTCAAAACAATTATTTGCAGCTGATAGAAAAATTTCTGATTCAGTTCACTCAACCTGAACAATGATTTACTCCTATCATTTTTCCTCCGAAATACTTTGGACCTAGTTCAAACACTGCAACATTGCCCCAGACAGGCCTGAGTTCATCCACACACTGAAACTACTTGTATTATGATGAGTATGGGGGGCGCGTGGATATGACTCAAGAGTCAGGAATAGATGACACAGTTTGATGTCTATCTGTGTATACTGGTGATGAACACTGCTGGGTTGGGCTGGTTTAGGCAGAATTCCGTGTTGTGCTGGGGAACTGCTACACCGGGATGTTGTTACCTCCCCTTGTCCTGTACTCGCTTCATTCACGGCCTGCTTGTTGATTATCTGCTGTGAATGAGATCCTCATGCAAGGGGGAGCACTGGGTACAAAACGACCTTGTACAAAACGACCCGGTGCAAAACGATCTGGTACAAAACGATCCTCATGCAAGGGGGAGCACTGGGTACAAAACGACCTGGTACAAAACGACCCGGTACAAAACGACCCGGTGCAAAACGACCCAGTACAAAACGACCTGGTGCAAAACGATCCTCATGCAAGGGGGAGCACTGGGTACAAAACGACCTGGTACAGAACGACCCGGTACAAAACAACCTGGTACAAAACGATCTGGTACAAAACGATCTGGTGCAAAACGATCTGGTACAAAACGATCTGGTGCAAAACGATCTGGTACAAAACGATCTGGTGCAAAACTACCTGGTACAAAACGATCCTATACAATCCATGAATACCTCTGGACCCTATATGATCCATGAATACCTCTGGATCCCATACAATCCATGAATACCTCTGGACCCCATACAATCCATGAATACCTCTGGACTCCATATGATCCATGAATACCTCTGGATCCTATATGAACCATGAATACCTCTCGACCCCATACAATCCATGAATACCTTTTGATACTATATGATCCATGAATACCTCTGGGACCCATATGATCCATGAATACCTCTGGATCCTATATGATCCATGAATACCTCAGGGACCCAAATGATCCATGAATACCTCTGGGACCCATATGATCCATGAACACCAATGGATCCTTGTGGGTTAACAGCTCTTAATTTAACTGATCCATGAATATTCTTCTGGATCTTATATCATCCACGAACTTCACTGGATCCTATATGATCCATGAACACATCTGGATCGCATATCATCCATGAATTCCTCTGGAACTTAAATGTTCTGTGAAAAACCTGATCCAAATGAAATCCATGAACATACAGGATCCATAACAGAGCTCATGAACACAGGATTGCAAAGGGGTCCTTGAATATCCTGATGGAATCCCCCACACAGATCAATAAAATCCACCATGGGACCCTATCCTGGATCCGACACAACCACACAATCACCCCTCCCTATACTTACGGCAGATTCACTGTCCCTAATAAGAAAGTCACCGTCCTCGGCATATTTGGATAAAAGTTCCTCACACTGAGGCCTGCTAATTTTCCCAAAGTACCAATCCTTCTCCTGAAGAGGCCCCGAGACATGGAACTGCCTCCGCCCACCCGTGATCCCCAGCGACGAAGCGTTAGACAAACTACTCGTGGACTGGGACTGGGGGGTGCAGGAGCTCATGCTCGTGCCCCGGTCACCGTCACACTCTTCCACACTTTGCACATAATTCCGTGGAATCAGCCCCATGTCGCCTCTACTGTTCCGAGCAAACCACCACTCGGGATCCTCCGATGGTTTGTCGATTATTTCAAGTCTCTGGCCTTTGTCAAAGCTCATCTCTTCCTTGTTTTTCCCCGTGAAGGGATAGAGGGTGGTCACCACCTCTATACAGTCATTCATCATGGACTCGGCCGTGGCGGCAGTGCAGTAGTCCACCTCGGAATCCACCAACACGTAATTCGACGGGAACCAGCCCACGGAATTGTCGTTCTTCTGGCCCTTCCACCAGCCGTCATTGGACTTTTCTAGCACAATTAAATGTTCCCCTTTCACAAGAGAGATTTCGTCTTCTCGTTGGGACGTGTAGTGATATTTGGCAGTGGCAGGAGTTGCTTCGTGGCAAGGTTGACTACTGGTCGAACTCCCACTTGGATGAAGCGGACCGTTGCTCCTGGCATCACCATTACGCAGCGTCGCCGGTGACGGACAAGCCGAGTTCTTTGCAGCATCACTTTTTTTCCGGCCAAGACTTTTCAGACTTGAAAATATTGATGCTTTGGGTTTTATACGTCGGACGTAGTTTGATGGCACAAATCCAGACTTGTTAGAGCTGTTCTGGACTTTCCACCAATCCTTGCTGTCATCTAAAAGAGTCAGTTTCTCGTTTTTCTTTATGTCCAGTTCTTGACTGTTTTCAGCGTGATAGTCATACTTTGCTGTCACGGTTACTTCTTCGGCCATCTTGAAGCATCCACGAGAGGGATCCTCATCTGAAAGGTCAAGGTCAAGGTCAAGGTCAATGTGAGTCAACTAATATGCAACTGCAACTTAGAACATTAAATATTCTCCATGCTGGCAGACATGTTTTTTCAAATTTTGGAATGAAGATAAACAATGCATATAAAAAAAATCATCCAAAAACACTTTTCAACCAATCAGATCGTGGCACACACACACACACACACACTCATTTACAACATGAATTTTCCACTCCATTCAATGATCATGTGACAAAGGAAATGCTAAAGGACAAAATGGTTACTTTCAAACTCATCGTTCGTTGAGTCATTCCAAAGAAAAGCTGTCTGTTACAGAATGGAGGCCATTTTGGGAGAGGGCGTAAGCTGGAATCACAGACGATCTTGCAGACTGGAATATGGACTATTGAAGAGTCAACTTTAGTCACAAGTCTGAAGCCTCCGTCAAGGAAAATCTATATACCAGTCCATCAACTGCGACAAATGTTTTATACCTACAGATCATTACCAAGCAGCTGGTATTAAGCCAGCCTACTTCTTACTCATCGCTGACCATGTCCAGTCATCTGGACATTTGATGTAGCAATTATGAAGAGTCATTCCCTACCCCTGCTTGACCTTTACACCTGAGCCAGCATGTCCCCGACACAATGAAATCCCTGGCCAAGACTTTGCCCTACATTGACTCATGCTCCATCCACACTGATGCACTTCATTGTTCTAACATCACGTTCCCAGGAGTCTTGAAATCGCTGAATATTGTGATGGACATGATTAAACAATTTCCTTGACTGAATGTATCCCATTCAGATGGCCTGAAGCAAAAATCCCTTCCCAACAACTGAACAAGTAAAAGTGCCTTCGGATTCAGCATCAGGGTCCTCAGATCAAGCAATATTATTTCTTTCTTTCTTTCTTTGTTGTTTAACACCACATTCAGCAATATTCCAACTGTATGACGGCGGTCTGTAAATAACTGAATCTGGTAGAGACAATCCAGTGATTGATATCATAAACATCAATCCACATGTCAGGGATACGATGACATGCATCGACCAAGTCAGCGAGCCTGACCACCCGATCTCCTTCGTCGCATCTTACGACAATCATAGTCGCCTCTTTAATACAACAAGCATGGATGGCTGAAGACCAATTCTTACCCGGATTTTCATAGAGATGAATAATTGTTAACTAATCATTGATCAATTATCGAGAAATCTCCGAGAAGTGTCTTTGAGCAAATCTGCAAGAAATCAAGATATTTCACTCCACTGGTGGGTTGTGACACATTTTAAGCAGGGATTACTTTGTGGACATTTGAGATACAACAAAAACAGTTGCTTTCCATCTTTGGCAGTGGATATTATTCATAAAATTTTATTTCATCACAATAGTTTATGCAAGTTATTAATAATCGATTTCATATCAATAAATGTCAGTATTTCTTCCAATCGACAATAATTCAGATTATCAATAATTTAGGCTAGCCCTAACCAATAGTACCTAAGTTATAAAATAATTCAGCTAATATTGCACAGTTTCAGGTGATTTCATTTCTTTCTAATATGATAATGCTACATAGTTTGTTTTGTTTGTTTGTTTGTTGTTTTATGCTGCACTCAGCAATATTCCAGCTTTTTGACGGCGGTCTGTAAATAATCGAGTCTGGACCAGACAATCCAGTGATTGACATATATAGAAGAATGTCCTATCAAAAGTCAAAGATATAATGAATATGTCCTAATGCTATTTTCCCTCAAGCAAAATTACTGCCTGAGGGAATCTTTTTATCAATCAGATCACTTGTTCCTACTTCCTGATGTGGAATTTCCTCAAGCAATAAACGATCATGCTTCATGAATGTTTTTTCAGATGTGCCAGAAATAACATGCCGTATTCGACGAAATAAGCACCCCGCTCTAATAAGCGCATGGCGATATTTGCTGATATATTGGCTAGTGAACAATCCCAATTAGCACCCCTTCCGATTGATCAATGTACACAAGACTTATTTATTCATGTATGATACGCAGTCGTGTGTTATATGCACCCTTAATTATGGGCAATTAAATTCTGGAAAATATATCTGTCGTGTATAATACACACAGATTCTTCTTTTATATCATTTCAGGCTGTCAGCATAAACCACAAAATTTACAATCTTTCAACTTTTTTTTTTCACAAAATTTTCTTCTAATTTAAAGAGTGCTCTGGGCGCTTATTACATCAAATATGGTGATGGTAATAATAGAAACATTAACAAAAAAGTCAAGAACTGATACAAGGACATGAGACTTCCTGTTGATGTGGAACTATTTAGTCATCTGATTGAACATGTATACGATCTAACATCTGACAGCACAGTTGGGAGTCATAAAAATATTTTGTTTCACATCTGTGACAAATTATTAATGCAGTGTTTATTCAGTTGAATAACTTGTCTACTGTAAATTCATACCAATAATACCTTCTAAAGATCGGTGTATACAGGCATAGATACCACTGGTCAAACCTAGCCAGTCTGTACAGAGATAATTTTACGAGCATGTGTGTCATACTGGTTTTTACGAAACTTGTGTAAGAATTTTTAATTTTCCCCGAGTGAGAGCAAGGTTCATGAAATCAGTATGACACACATGTGAGTGTAATTTTTGTTATTACTCATTATTTCTTAATCATTTTGAACTTGAGGTCAGCAATTTATGGAATGACGTGAACAATCTTCAGCCATAACGCTGTTTCTAGTGTGACATCATGCCATCCTCACATTACAACGAGATTAAAATGACGTCAACAAAGCCGTCCCAGATGAGTGAAACAATACACTGGTGAGCGGGAAGTGATATTTGCACTAGTGCACATAAGATTTTTATGAACTTGGTTATTTCTAACCCTGTGAGTGACAAAGCTCATTGCATACTGGTAGTTTATGTAAAATGACTTCATTTGGGGGAAAAACACTAGTCCTACTGGATTTTCACTAGTCTTGGGACAACGGACAAGTGGACATCACAGGCTATCCCACAAACCTGAACAATCATAGGTTTCTGGTGTGCCCAAGGGACGTAACTCTGCACAGCGAATTGCGGCACCCTTAGATGACTGGGTCAACTGTGCCCCGTTCAGCTTGACCTGTTCAAAGGTCGATATTTAGCCCCAAGTCTGCTGCAAATGTCAGTAAAAATTCCCAAGCCGGAATAATTTTTTTTTTTAAAGTTCCTGTTATCATAGTTAAACTAATTAATGTTATGGCTCAGTGGAGGTGACTTGTATTTCACTAATAACTGGACCAAAAAACAGTTGAAGGAATTATTGTATTCAACACAATGTTTTAATACATTTGAATTTATGAAATAACCTAAAAAATAACAATTTTGCACAAACTCATTTTTTCCCAATTTGCCTACCATGGGCATTAGTTTGGAATCCTTGACAATTATCCCTGATGAACATGACGCCTTCAATAGAGGTATCACTATATATGAGGTAGAGTATATTCACAACATGTCTCATCAATTGAGAAAAGAGTTCGGTCGAGCAGCCTAGTGGTTAAAGCGGTGTAAAACCATACTCACTCACTCCCTCATCGATAAAACCACTCTTCGACTGAGAATCAGGATCGATCTGACAACACCAGTAATAAATCTTACCAGCCCTGATACACTGTTCCCAACACGTTGAAAACAATAATCTCAACTTTGACACATCCACACTCCATACATTATCTACAGCAGGATATATCCAACATCATCAACCCAATCACTGGTTTTACCAGCTACAACACATCCTCATACCAACAAGTGATAAATTCCCATCTTAAACAGGTGACTAGACTAACATGTCATCTCTAAAATCTGATATTACACAATACCCTTCTCTCGACTCGATAAAACAAATAATTTTCCCTCTGCTGATTTCATAGACTAAACATTTTCAGACTTAAATACTGGTCGCTGTTTCAACCAGTTCTGTCTCCAAAATGACTGTGGGATAGAGCCAGCTAGAGCTGGCTAGACTTGCTTCTGTATACATATCTAGATTGTGTTATTTTCATAAAATAAATATATTCCACGGGACTAATGGTGACTGTGTACGTGGTTATTTCCTTATCAGGGTACAACATTCTCAACCATCATTCTTTCCCTACAACTGTTCACTACTTAATCTTCAGGACTCGGAAATCAATGGAACTTGGTCATGAAAATAACCAGTATTCAAAGCCAGGAGCATCTGGGATCCTTGACAATCATTATAGGACCTCTTACATCTCAAGACCCTTGGCTTTCATTCTTATCTTCAAACATTGTTTCGCTCGTCACGCCGAAGACCCGGGTTCGATTCCCGGCATGGGTACAATGTGTGAAGCCCATTCCTGGTGTCCCCCGCCGTGATATTGCTGGAATATTGCTAAAAGCGGCGAAAAAACCATACTCACTCAAACACTGTACCCCCTTATGACAAGAAATATAGTGTAATACAAGGGTACATGATAATGTTATATACAAGGGTTTGGGTTTGGTTTGTTGTTTAACATCATGAGCATCGATCCATGCATTTGGGATTCGATGACATGCATCAACCAAGTCAGCGAGCCTGACCACCCGATCCCTTGAGTCGCCTCTTACGACAAGCATAGTCGCCTTTTACAGCAAGAATGGGTTGCTGAAGACCTATTCTACCCCGGATCTTCACGGGTCTATGTACAAGGGATAACTGTACCCACTTTCCTATAATAACTGTCATGTCCATCAACTCCTCTTAATTAATACCAGCTATACTTTGTCACAGCTGGCTGTATCTAAATATAACTGTCTTCATTTAAATGTATATATATATATATAAATGTCTTGTATCCCATTATTAAAAACAAAACATTTCAAAACTGAAAAATAATAAATAAAACTTACCACTCAAATTGAAACCTGATTTTTCTCTGAGATGACGATGTACACAATGCTTGTCGAGATTAAAAAAATATCCAAATCCCATATTTTTTCCACCTCAGCACACAACCAACAAGGCTAACACACCCACAACCAACATCCAGAAACTACCTTTTCTCCTGAAATACAGACACAAGCACTTCACATCCATCATGTCGTTCAAGGTAGGTCCATCCCCATACAGGAAGTCCTCGTTTGACCAGTGGTCAAGCAGCCAGCTTACTCAGCAATGAATTAAGCCTGGCCTGGTAGAATCGGGTTCCCTAATGAGTAAGACAGTGATTCAACCGGTGATCACACAAAGTGATCCGTCACACTGTCGAAATCTTCATCGTCTTTGTCGCGGATCAGGTCACCGTATTAGGCGCATGATGACCTCTAATGATTATTTTAGCCTCAAAAACCAATTGCCAGCCTGAGTAATAACACAATCTTGTGACAAGCCCGAGGCTTGAAGTTTCTGACTGTTGACTATAAAGCATAGTCAAGTCATGATCAAAGTAGGACTGTTATTCAGTCCTGACATTGGACCTGATGTATGAAACTTGACCTATCTGGACTCGTCAGACTTAAATATATCACCTACATGCATAAACAAATACTTACACTCATACTTGTTCGGTGTGTCACTGATTTTGATGATTCAGCATATATGCAGACAGTTACTTCCCATACTTGACAAAGCAAATTCTACATACCGTACTCAACATAATAAGCGCCCAGGGCGCTCTCAAAAATAGGGCTCTTATTAGAAAAAAACAACAGAGTTGAAGGATCATAAATTTCGTGTTTTTTGCTGACAGCCTGAAATGTTTAAATACGACAGATATAATTTTCCAGAATTTAATTGCCAAAGATTAAGGATGCATATAACACACGAGTGCGTATTATACATGAATAAATAAGTCTTGTGTACAATGATCAATTGGAAGGGGTGCTAATTAAGATTGTTCACTAGCCAATATATTAGCAAATATCGGCGTGGGCGCTTATAAGAGCGGGCACTTATTACGTCCAATACGGTAATACAATAACCAGTTATTCAATTTCTTAAACACTGTTAAACACTCTAGTCACATGTGCAAATAAGACATTTCCAACGAATTATATAAAATTGTTGAATAATAATTCGCCTCCTTTCAAATTTTCCTTTAAGGGAATATATTATATTATAAGCATACAAAAGAGAGTCGAGCAAATATCACAAGATTGTTGAAACCCTCTTCATTCACGACATGAAATTTCAAAAGGGCTTACGCCCACACACAGCCAACACATCATGCACATGCATTAAAACATTTTTATCAACACTTCAACCTTTTGTATCAATGATAAAAAAGAATCGTCTAATACATGATGCATGCCCTGCAATGTATTCAACACCCACAAGGAAGATGGTGGCATCTACACCTCCTCGTCAACAAGCCCAACAGAATACTGAAGCTATAGACATTCACATACGCCTGTTTTAGTGAATATTTCATCAAGCTTTCCTATAAGTGTCATTTGGTTCAACACATAGTGTGTACAATACAGAATCAATGCAATCATCAGATGATGTTACCGTACCATCAGTAAAAAGGTACTGAATAGCTAGAAATCAGTGGTAACACGATTTGATTAAAGGAACTTGACTTACCATATTTGACGTAATAAGTGCCCAGGGAACTCTTAAAATTAGAAATAGGGGTCTCTTATAAGAATATTATTTGGTGAAAAAAACAGAGTTGAAAAATCTGTGGTTTACGCTGACATCTGAAATGTTTATAGACGACAGATATATTTTTCCAGAATTAATTGCCCATAATTAAGGGTGCATATAACACACGAGTGCGTATTCTACACGAATAAAAAAGTCTTGTGTACATTGATCAATCGGAAAGGGGTGCTAATTGGGATTGTTCACTAGCCAATATATTAGCAAATATCGCCATGAGTGCTTATTAGAGCGGGGCACTTATTATGTTGAATATGGTAATCTTTATTTTCACCTACCTAATTGTAAATGTGAGAGTCTACAAGGAAATTACACCAGTCTTGGCCTGGCGGGCTCAAGTTAATTTTGAACCATGCCTATCACTGTATTCGACTCAAACGTGTTTAACACAGACTATGCAGTGAAGGGATATGAGAGCGGGGCGCTTATTACGTCGAATTCGGTAACTTGCACAAGGTGCTTCTATTCTTGACATGAACACCCAGTTGCACCCTGGTCCCATAAATTTATCAAAGTTGAAACATAGGCTGGTTAGCTGCCAGTGTCATAAATTAATTATGTATAGCTGTAAAACGTAATAGGTACATGTGTAATCTTGAAGTACCCACAGTTTCACGATGTCAAACCCACGAAAGTAGGAAAGATTACACATAGTACAGAGATTACTGATGTAGTATTGAATGTGTTCCAAGATCGTTTTTTGGAAAAGTAAGGCAGACAAAATTTACTGTATTCGACGTAATAAGCGCCCGGGGTGCTCTCAAAATTAGAAATAGGGGGCTCTTATTAGAATATAATTTTGGTGAGAGAAAAAACAGAGTTGAAAGATCGTAAACGTCGTGGTTTATGCTGACAGCCTGAAATGATACAAAAAAGGGTATGTGCGTATCATACACAACAGATATATTTTCCAGAATTTAATTGCCCATAATTAAGGATGCATATAACACACGAGTGCGTATTAAACACGAATAAATAAGACTTGTGTACATTGATCAATCGGAAGGGGTGCTAATTGGGATTGTTCACTAGCCAATATATCAGCCAATATCGCCGTGGGCGCTTATTAGAGCCGGGCGCTTATTACGTCGAATACGGTATATGCACTTGGTGCATGTTGACATAGATATGAGGTTGCGGTTTTCAATGATACATTGCACTGGTGCATGTTTCATATAGCTCAATGTGTGCCCAGTGACATTTTGAAAAAAGAGCCCCTAAAAGTGTGTTTTGCTACTTGAGAAATATGTGGTGGAGTAAGTTGGACTGAATCAGTCTGTGACTTTAGCCACTAGTCCGTAGCCTGTGTCTAGTCAAATTTCTTTTGGACTAGTAAGCTCCATACATTAACACTCGTAAACAGGGCTTGATTTAACGAACTTGATAAAACGTGCATCAGGTGCTTGTTGACATGAAAACTATAGTCCAGACATCAACGCCAATAGTTGCTTCAAGCCATCCTTCCCAATAGACAGTCAAAACCAACAACTTCATAATCCACTGCACCATTAGAAACTGGCACCAGTTCTATGGTCCTTTCCAAACTGCCCAATAGTTAAGGTTTCATAAGGACTAGAAGAAACTTGTCATTTTTAAGGTTTTTGCTTTAAGTTATATAAGGACAGGTGGGCTAGAAATGTCAAAAATGTTAGGTTGTGTGTATCCTTCCGGCCGATAAAACACATTTTTAACGGTTTGTCTACATGTCATGATTCAAATGAAAGAAAATGAGTCATCTTCCCTGAAACCAATTATCCTGTTGAAGAACTAATCATGCTAATATCACATGCCTCAGCCACATCCATATTGGAGGTATCTTCCAATGACATTATGCCAGGGATTTACCAGGATCTTTATATTTTCCACTTCTGTGGACTGTTATAAAAAGGTTGGGTCCATGCCATGAACATTGAGGTCCCAGGCTCGTGACTTGGCCCGCTTCACTTGATTGGAAGAATCTCACAGATCACTCTCAGAAGTCTATAGCCTATTATAGATGGGTTTGCTTTGTTGATTAACGCCGCACTCAGCAATATTCCAGCTATATGACGGCTGTCTGTAAATAATCGAGTCTGGACCAGACAATCCAAGACAGCGAGCCTGACCACCCGATCCCGTTAGTTGCCTTTTACGACAAGCATAGTCGCCTTTTATGCATGGGTTGCTGAAGACCTATTCTACCCCGGAATCTTCACGGGTCTATTATAGATGGGGATTTCAATGATAGATTTAAGAAAATTGAAGATTGACACCCTGAACTGGAGTGTATTTCCTGCTAAAACAGACATAATAGTTTTTTGGATTATGTAACCGACAATATTGATCAAAATCATTTAATTTAATGATTCAAACAGACACTTTTTGCACAATACAACCAATGTTTGTTTAACGCCGCACTCAGCAATATTCCAGCTCCAGTGAGTGAGTGAGTGAGTGAGTTGGATTTAACGCTGCTTTTAACAGTATTCCAGTTATATCATGGCGTGTCAGCTTAATGTGGGAGGAAAGCCCAAAGTGATGCAGGTCTCAGACGTTTACCACTTCGGTGAAACCCACGAGCATGGGTATGGTGCTGACAAACCTAGAAACATAATCGGGGCGAACCGGAATTCGAACCCACAATCATAGGTTCCTGGCGAGCCCAAGGGATGCAAATTCTGCACAGCGAATCGTGGCGCCTTAGATGACTGGGCCACCTGTGCCCCCCAACCATATTTGAAGAATCTCACATTGACATATTCCCCATTTTCTCGAAGAGATTATACGGTAACCGCTCCCTATATCAGGCATAAAGAAACAGGACATTTTACATCGACCAATCATGCCTGACTCAAGATTAGGATGAAGACTGAGGAAAAGCATCAATTCATTGCCATTGATTTCAAGGCTTAACACTTCTGTTCATCTGCTGGGCTCAAAAGAAAATCCAAATCAACAGGCTTCCAATTAAGACACTTCAATAGGTTTTATAAAATGTATAGTTCCGATAAAAAAAACGTTCAAAGTTAAGTGTTTGAGATCATCCGCTTTTCATCTGATGGACTTGACTGGGGCTTTCAAACAATTAATATAAAATGATGCTAACAAATAATTGGGCACACTCCCTACAAAGGAAAGACAGCGTGGAACATTGACTGACCAACAAGCTGTGAAATGCAATTTTGTAACTTGCTACACAGCTCTTGAAAGAACCCAGTCTTCTATGTTTAACCATCATTAAAATGCAAGCACATACTCTCAAACCTGATCGCACTTTCTCGGCTGATTTTTTTGCCAAATATTTACGAGATAAAAACGAACCCTACTTTTGAATCCTGGCTGGATATTCAGTATTATTCACACTCACGGTTGATTTGATTCAAGGAGGAGACTTGCTTGTAGAATCAGGAACAAAGCAATCTAGACTTGCCCAGAAGCTGATTCCAGTGTAGACTATTCATTACAAACAGAATCAGTGGAATAGCCTACAGCAAGGATAGTGTAGGGTAAAAATTAAGCACTGTTGGAGTCTTCTTATCCAAAATCTATTAGCAACATTTTGAATAGTCTTCAATGATTAGCTAATACCTTTATGAGTGAGTATGGTTTTATGCTGCTTTTACCACCACCACCACCTCTCTCTCTCTCTCTCTCTCTCTCTCTCTCTCTCTCTCTCTCTCTCTCAATATTCAAAGGTATTCATTCAGCAAGTAAAAATACATGAGTTTTTCTATACATTACCATTTTCCGGGCAGGTACTGATGAAGAAAAGTCTTATTCCTTGAATAGCATTCTCAATTATAAAGTTAATTAATGTTGTTTGTGATGTGTATTGGCCTGACTATCGCATTGCAATTTATTGTAATAATTATTCATATATGCGATACATACCTCAATATATTGCATGCACAAGATTGCATTTTCAGTGGATGATGTCGCTTAATGTGGCCTTGTGGTCTGGTGTTATTTTGGGGATGAACAAAGTAATTTACGTTTGTAGGACTTTTGAAATCAGCGATAGATCGAGTCTAAACTTTAAGCACCATTGTGTCATGTTGAGACAGGACCAGTAGATTTTTTGGGGTGATGGTCCTTTGGACGACTGACAAATTTAGGTCAGTGTCAAGAACTGGTTCATCATTAAATTAATGGATCAATAAGCATGAAAATATGGATGATTTTGATAAACTCCACATACAAATATTTTCCAAACGTATTGTGATATGCAATTATTAATATTACAAATCGTGGTATACCAAAGTATACTGGTAGTATCATGCACCTCTTCTATCCAGATACATTGCCGTTACAAAACCTGACTGAGAAAACAGTTCCATCTTCAAACTTCAAATCCAGTCAATTCCCACAAATTTCTAATTCATCAAAATTCTACAGATAAAACACCCCGAACACAACCATCCAAGACACAGTCGATCACAAATGCAGAAATCAATACAACTCCCATCAACTTGATCCTGGGACGTGGACCATGAAATGCAAGATGATGAGATGCAGGATAATTACACAATTAGTAATACAATCTAGTCAGGACCCACCTGATCAATAAGTGATATTATCAATATTCATACAAGCGTCTTGAACACACCAAGGTTAATTCAGTATCAAAGACCACGAAGTTCACTGGAGTGGAATACATCCTTATCTTTGGGAAGCTGGGAAAACCATCATACATGCGAATAATTGCAGCCATATTTCAGAGCATCCTCAAGAAGTATCGGAGAGCGTGAAGGTATGACTAATGTTTATGAACATGTGAAATAAAGTGAGTGAGTGAATATTCTGCACCTGGTAAAACTTGCATGCCTTCGGTCACAACCATATTTGATTGAGTGAGTGAGTGAGTTGGATTTAACGCCGCTTTTAACAGTATTCCAGTTATATCATGGCGTGTCAGCCTAATGTGGGAGGAAAGCCCGAAGTGATGCAGGTCTCAGACGATTACCACTTCGGTGAAACCCACGAGCAAGGGCATGGTGCTGACAAACCTCGAAACTTAATCGGAGCGAACCAGGATTCGAACCCACAATCATAGGTTTCTGGCTTGCCCAAGGGACGCAACTCTGCATAGCGAATCGCGGCGCCTTAGACGGCTGGGCCACCCGTGCCCCCGTGAAATAAAGAGGCAAACTCAGCACTTTTTGTACACCAGTGTCCAAAATAACTGCCTGCTCGAGACGCGATATTTATTTTGGCGATATTTCAATGGTTTTTGTGTCTGAATACAGGCAGATAACTTTGAAGGTCGGCAGGCAACACTTATGGGTCACCTGCCCAAATGTCTTGTTGGGTTTCAAAAATATTTCAAGCACTGCCCACACGAAATGCGGCGCCTTAGACGACTGGGCCACCTGTGCCCCATGTAGTAATGGTAAGAAGAGTAAGTGAGTGAGTATTGTTTTACGTCACTTTTAGCTATATTCCAGCAATAATCACGGTGGGACACCAAAAATGGGCTTCACACACTGTCCCCATGTGGTGAATTCAACTTGGGCCTTCAGCATGACAGACAAATGTTTCAACCACTGGCTACCTCACCCACAGGCCCATGTGTTGTCGCCTAAATATTTCTAGATCAATTAATATCACACGTGTCAGAAATACACTATCCTATTACACCTTTAGACAAGGCAAGCAACTCTGTACAGCACCGCTTGCCTTGTATGGCTGTTTATAGTGTTATGGGTCGGTTATATGACATGTAAACTGCTCAAATTTACAGGCAAATTGTAATTTTGTTCACTACCAAGTATTGGCTATCAATATGGATTAATCAGTGAATAAATGTTGTTTTAAAAAAATTATGTCTCAGAAATTGTACTGGACCAAGGCTTCAGCAGGGATAAAAACTAACAGTTTTAGTCCACTAGTCCTTATAAAGATAGCATATAGCAAAACCCTTAAAAATGGCAAATTTCTACTAGTCCTTATGATACCTTAACTATTGGGCAGTTTGGCAAGGACGACAGGACTAGTGCCAATTTCTAACGCTGTTCAGATGAGTGGCTTGGGTCATCGACTGATAAATGGTATGAATCATTATGTCAACAAAAATGAATTACTCAAAATATATATATTTACCTACCTACATTCCCTATCATGATGACCCGTGAAGATCCGGGGTAGAATAGGTCTTCAGCAACCCATGCTTGCCATAAAAGGTGACTATGCTTGTCGCAAAAGGCGACTAACGGGATTGGGTGGTCAGGCTCGCTGACTTGGTTGATGCATGTCATCGATCCCAATTGCGTGGATCGATGCTCATGATATTAATCACTGGATTGTCTGGTCCAGACTCGATTATTTACAGACGGCTGTCATATAGTTGGAATATTGCTGAGTGCAGCGTAAAACAACTTATCATATAATGGGTAGGTTTCTCGGCAGGATAAAGCCAACGGATAAAAACGATATCCGTTGGGGTCATATGCGGATAGAGATGCAAATATCAAAGGTCAAGTAGGGACTACTTTCAGTGTTTATAAACAAACATGGCTTTGCCCTCGTCATTCGGCGATCGAGTCAGAATTAACCATCGGGAATTAGTTTATCTGGATAAACTACAAGGCTAATTGCTATCATTATCAAAAGAATAGTCTAATATACTGAAAATCAGTGTCTCCCTGTGACGTAGCTAAGGGATTTTATAAGTTTGGGCAACTTTGGAGATACAACTTTCGAAACATTTGCAAGGGCACGAGGCCTAGCCAAGCGGGATCAGTAGCCATATCTATGCTTGTAGACCTCTGCGGCTTGAAACCTTCTCCACAAATTAAAATAGTTGGATTTGGCCGAAATATGTTTGAATTGTTACCTTGTTTTGTTTTGTCGCTGTGTGTACATCTGACTACTCTTCTTAACGTTATGACAGACCGACTGTCAACAACGTGACTGTGGCCGTGACGTCTCATAGACTAGGGTTAGAGTAGCTTCCCTTTGACAAAGGGCAGTTACTCTAGCGGACAGACCGATGGATTGCCGCGAAAGGCAATTAAAAACAATTGTTGTTTTGCGTTTATGTTGCTTCGCCACTGTATAAGAAATAGATTTCAGTTGGAACTATATTGGCTACTGTCACTGTCCGACTGACACATCACTTACCCTGTGACGTAATAAATATTAATGTGCGCATTCCAGGAAAACTCGCAATGTTTCCGTAATGTTTGTGAGTGAGTGAAAGCGCTTTTGAAGTACAGATTTTAAGAATGACATAATATGATAAAGAGGTTATCACGCTTGTGTCTTTGGGGATGGTAAATATCCTGTATTAGGAATAAACACTATGTATTTAGCTAGCCAAGGCTCGCTAAATACAATGTTTATTCCTAAAGCAGGATATTTACCATCCCCAAACACACTCGCATGATAACCTCTATAAACCAACCAACCCTATCATGAAATACAAGTTTCACAAGAAGGACAAAACAATGGACAGTGAGAATGGCTCAGCTTAAAATCAACTTACTGGCTTCAACTTTAAACTATTTTAAGTAAGTGAGGGAGATTTGATGCCTCTCTTAACAATATTTCAGTTATACCCCAGCATGTCAGCTTGATGAGGGAGGGAAGTCCGAAGTGATACAATTTTACCACTTCGGTGTAACCCACAAGCACATGAATCTCGAGCCCTAATCAAGGCAAAACTGAGATTCGACCCCATGATAATAGGTTACTGGTATCCACCAACACTGCAGCAGCATCTGCGACTAGACCTACCATGCGCTCTTAAAACAATAATCAACTTACTGGCTTCATATTAAATCAACTTACTGACTTTGACAGTCCTCAATACCCCAATCCACACAGATCTCAACCTTTCCCTCCAGACAGACCAGCTTGTCATTACCGTCATTACAACCTTGGACCTCATTAACGACCTCGTCTCACTACACAGGTAAGCAAAGCCTGTCTGATTGATGCAATCACAGGCCATAAACTGACCACATGAAAGGTCCGGTAGCCTGGTCGAGACCGGTCATCATGTCCACTACAGGCCTAGCCTCCAGGAAATGCCTCCCACATCCTGCTGGTGGTGTGGGTTGGGCAAGATGTCATACAGTGAAGGCTGTAGTCGTGTACTTAGTTTCCTCTGTGGTTTTATTTGACGCTGAGTCACACTGTTTATCTCCACAAATGCAGAAACTACTATGGTGATGATGATGATGATGATGATGATGAGTCAATTTTTTAGACTAGTGGAAACTTTATTTCACTTTTTTCCAAGTTTATAGCTAGTCCTGCTTGAATGAGACAAAAAAAAGTTGACTATTTTAATTTTTTTCTGTCAGTCTTATTCCATTCCAATTTGAAGCCTAACTGAAACATTGAGAACTGGTTCTGAAATATAGCCCTCAAATCAGTGTCCAAAATAACTTCCTGCCTGCCTGCCCATGGCTGGAAACCTTTCTGTCAGGCTGCATGAAGTTTTCCTCCACCTGCCTGACTGTCCGGCAAATAATTTTAAGACTACTTACGTATTCGGTTTAATTAGAACTCCTTGTAGATTCTCAAGTGATTGTATGCATTACTTCAAAGGAAAGACGCGATATGTCTCTTACATATTGCAATTTTTCAATATTCATAATGTCTGATTGCTGGCAGGTAACTTTGAGTGAGTGAGTGAGTTGGGTTTAACGCCGCTTTTAACAGTATTCCAGTTATATCACGGCGTGTCAGCTTAACATGGGAGGAAAGCCCGAAGTGATGCAGGTCTCAGATGTTTACCACTTTGTTGAAACCCACGAGCACGGGTATGGTGCTGACAAACCTAGAAACATAATCAGGTTGAACCGGGATTCAAACCCACAATCATAGGTTTCTGGTTTGCTCAAGGGGCGCAACTCTGCAAGGCGAATCGTGGCGCCTTTGACAACTGGGCCATCCGTGCCCCCCAGGTAACTTTGAAGATGGGCAGGTAACACTTATTGGTCACCTGCCCGACAGTCTTGGTTTTTAAAATTATTACAAACACTGCCTCAAATGCTAGTCGATGAGGACAACCATCATTGCATGCTGACATCCTCAGCACAATTTAACAGTCTCTGGCTGGTGGGCATTTCGAAGGCTGATGTATACACACCAACTAACCCACTGTGAAGACGGAAGTAAGACAGGTAGCTCTGAGCTAATAATATCCCTGCTCTAAATCATTCAGCTAGAAAACACTCACGCAATGTGTTTTTGAAGACAAATATTGATTTGTTTATAACAAGCATGACTAGCGCAACTCATTAAACAATTTGGAAAGTTTTTTTATACAGAGGACAAACATCCTTGTTTCAATTTCAGAACTAACAGTAGCAAAGATAAATACAGACTTCAGCAATCTTTCAGTGTACTCTAGTAAACCTGGTCTAGTCAGTCTAGTTGGTTGGTTGGTTGGTTGTTTAACGCCGCACTCAGCAATATTCCAGCTATATGACGGCGGTCTGTAGATAATCGAGCCTGGACCAGACAATCCAGTGATTGATATCATGAACATCGATCCACGCAATTGGGATCGATGACATGCATCAACCAAGGCAGCAAGCCTGACCACCCAATCCCGTTAGTCGCCTTTAACGACAAGCATAGTCACCTTTTACCGCAAGCATGGGTTGCTGAAGACCTATTCTACCCCTGAATCTTCATGGGTCTAGTCAGTCTAGTAAATGGGTTCTATTTACTGAAATCAAGTGAAGCACGTGTTCGGGCTAGAAGAATATGTTTCTATGAACAAACTGAGCTAATTTGTACATCCAATGGGCAGCCTATTTGTATGAAAAATTGTAACTTAAATCTTTAAATTTTCATACATAAATAGTCATATGTTAAATGTCAGAAAACAATCTGACTTTTAGACCAGTTATTTTAACTTGAACCTTCTTTTGTAGGATGAAAAAATGCAGATATATGCTCAATATTTTTAGGATTTTCAGGCTGATATTTGAAATGATATTTCAACTGTCTAATATCAAAGTTCACCTCCTATTCCTCGTTAATGTCAACTGATTGCAACTGTATATTCATCATATCATGTGTATTCCTACATTTTCAAATTCTTAAAAATTCATTCTACATTGATAAAACATGATCATAATTATCGTCCATATTTCAAAAATCACTGACTGTCCAACCTCGTGGGGATTCCGAGTTAGAACTGGTTCCTAACAAACTAATGGGTTCCAATTCCACAGAGCGATCTTATCAGTGCTACAATCGTCTCAAGTATATATGTTGGAAGTATGGAGTAACATTGGTCTTAGCGCTACAACTGTTGTAAGTCTGTGTTAAAGTATGGAAGTTACAATCGTCTTAGCGCTACGACTGTTGTAAGTCTGTGTTAAAGTATGGAAGTTACAATCGTCTTAGCGCTACGACTGTCGTAAGTCTGTGTTAAAGTATGGAAGTTACAATCGTCTTAGCGCTACAACTGTTGTAAGTCTGTGTTAAAGTATGGAAGTTACAATCGTCTTAGCGCTACAACTGTTGTAAGTCTGTGTTAAAGTATGGAAGTTACAATCGTCTTAGCGCCATGACTGTCGTAAGTCTGTGTTAAAGTATGGAAGTTACAATCGTCTTAGCGCTACAACTGTTGTAAGTCTGTGTTAAAGTATGGAAGTTACAATCGTCTTAGCGCTACAACTGTTGTAAGTCTGTGTTAAAGTATGGAAGTTATCGTCTTAGCGCTACAACTGTTGTAAGTCTGTGTTAAAGTATGGAAGTTACAATCGTCTTAGCGCTACAACTGTTGTAAGTCTGTGTTAAAGTATGGAAGTTACAATCGTCTTAGCGCTACGACTGTCGTAAGTCTGTGTTAAAGTATGGAAGTTACAATCGTCTTAGCGCTACAACTGTTATAAGTCTGTGTTAAAGTATGGAAGTTACAATCGTCTTAGCGCCATGACTGTCGTAAGTCTGTGTTAAAGTATGGAAGTTACAATCGTCTTAGCGCTACAACTGTTGTAAGTCTGTGTTAAAGTATGGAAGTTACAATCGTCTTAGCGCTACGACTGTCGTAAGTCTGTGTTAAAGTATGGAAGTTACAATCGTCTTAGCGCTACAACTGTTGTAAGTCTGTGTTAAAGTATGGAGTCACAATTGTCTTAGCGCTATGACTGCCATAAGTCTGTTAACTCTTTCATCACTGGCTGCCCCAGAGTTATGTCCCTTGAGACCCTGCAGTCCCTGACACTGACAAGGCCTGTACACTGGCCTCCCTGGCAGTATTATTGGAAAATCACCCTATCAATTTTGATGCACTTTTTCTACCAGAAACTTGCTTTTAATATACATTTATCATACACCATTGTAAAGAGGATTAAGTATACTTTAATATTCTTTGTTGTTATTGTCTCTAACCTTTGTTATTTTCTAATTACAGGTGTTTACAAGTGAAATAAAACTTGAAAACACTGAAAAAATGAAAACAGACAATGAATTTTGGCTCAAATTGTATTACAAATCACAAAAATAAATCACAGATACAAGGTAAACATAACACAGTGGTCTCGTCATCTTGGACGGCACAGGTAATCCCAGGTGTTACAGGTAAATTCTCTTCATGCACATCTGTAAACAAATAAACAAGTTTACAACTCTTGGTACTGACTTTGTTTTCTATACTGATGTCACATATTACTTATGATACACTTACAGCCTCTTAGGTAAACTCGTTAACACAGGTAAACTTGTTAACGCAGGTAAACTCGTTAACACAGGTAAAAACACAAATATTTGATTTATTTTGTTCTTTTTCAGGATTTGAAACAAAAATTAAGTATTTAAGTTTTTAAAAAGTTATTTATCACATTATCTGAACATTGAACCACAGCTACTATAAGAATGACATCACAGGGAAGATAACACAGATTGATCTGAAGAGGGAAAGATTGTAAAAGGACGGAAAGATCGTAAATTCAAGTTCTGCAAATATACAAGTTGTGATAACATATTTACAAAACACTGCTATTTACAATTGCATAATAAATTAAATCAGTACTTTATTAAATCAATTAATAAATAAATAATCATTACAGTTACTCAAATTTAAATTAAGATGTAAAAAACAAGAAAACAAACATGAATATGGAAATAAATTTTATTCAAATTGAGCGAAATATAAGGACATACGACAAACCGGCAAACTACAATTCGGATTGCGATCAGAAAAATAAATTTAAAAAAAAAAGAAACAGATACGTCATGCCACTCACCTTTGTTGTTGTTGTGATCGCTCAATCACGTGTCGGTAGCTGGATTCTCATTCGTCGCACTGATAATCTGTTCAAACACAGAATCATTGTAAAACAGTTGGAAAAAAATCAATAGCACGACTCTTCACTCACCGTGTCAATATATATTCTTGAGTCTGGTCGCCTCTTCAAAATCCCTCATGTCTCCACTATTGTGGTCCCTCTGCCACTCCCATTCTCGAAAGTTGGCGGGGGGGACACCTCGTCGAAACCGTCAAAATCTTCACGAAAATATTCGCGAAATTCCCTCTCCCCTTCGCGTAAATTATTCAATTCATACACATTATTATTCCCGATATAGTCGTTGTTAATCATCTGATCGCTATCCGAATCGTAGTTGGCCGCCATTACGCTTGATTTACGATTCAAGCGAGAAAAATACCTGTCGCGAAAACAGGTGACATACCCGCGATTTTCGCGCCAAAAAGACGGGGAAATTCCATAGAATGACGTGTCAATCACGTGTAGATCTCGTTTCCATATTTAGAACGAGATTACACACGAGAAAGGAAGTAGAAAGAGCGATTTTGTAAACACGCTCGCGCCGCCCGATTTATCGGGCAGCCGGGTTCTGGGACACGGCTTATGCTGCCCGATTTTTCGGGCAGCCGGGTCCTGGGACACGGTTTATCCTGCCCGATAAATCGGGCAGTCGGGGCGAAAGGGTTAAAGTATGGAAGTTACAATTGTCTTAGCGCTACAACTGTCGTAAGTCTGTGTTAAAGTATGGAGTTACAATCATCTTAGCGCTACAACTGTCGTAAGTCTGTGTTAAAGTATGGAGTTACAATCATCTTAGCGCTACAACTGTCGTAAGTCTATGTTAAAGTATGGAAGTTACAATCGTCTTAGCGCTATGACTGCATCATAGAACAGGGCCTTGGTCGCAACAGGTCAAAGTATTACAGTAGCATATTTCGAATGTCGAGGCCGAGACTGAAAATTAGGAACCAGACCATGCTGCCCATCGCTCCATTGGTATTGTTTATATCTAAGGCTGGGATGAGTCCAAATTTACTACCTGGGTACCTGGCCCCTATTCCCCGACCCTACCCGGATACCCGCTATAGGTCTCAAGAGGTAGGTATAAACTGTCTGATTGGGAAAAGATTGACCGTAGCTGAAACGATCTGGTGTATACACTGAAGTTGACTGAAGTTTTATTTTTATTCAAACATACGAAAGTCAGAAGGAATGGGCGTAGTAGTCAGGAAGAACTGCGAACAAAAGTGACTTGTAGTTTAAACATAGAATTTTAGATACTTTTTTGTCATTAAACAATATCACATGACTAACCACGGGTCCGGGTAGTCCTGTGGGTACCCTGGTCCTACTCAATACCCACCCGACCCGAGTACCCGAGTTACCCATCCCAGCCCTATTTATATCTACAATACTGTCACAGTAATACAAGGTGAGGTGAGGTGAAATTGGGTTTAACGTCGCGTCCAAGATTATTGCACTTATATAGCGACGTGCATGTACGTGTATGTGTTTGTGTGGCTGCTTGTACTAGTCCGGACTGATGCCGATTTATAGTACAAGCTCACTGAGATACCATGCCGCAGTTTAACATGAATACCCCAATCAGACACAGTATACTGACTCCGAGCCAACCAGTCCTTGTTTCAGCTCCTTAATGCCGAGTGCCAGACATGATAACAACCAGTACCATCTTTTAACATCTTTTGGTATGACGCAGCCGGGGATTGAACCCCGGACTTTCCGCTCTCTGGGCGGACTCTCTACCTGTAACCACTAGACCACGAAGGCGGTCAGTAATACAAGGGTGAGTGAGTGAGTGAGTTGGGTTTAACGCCGCTTTTAACAGTATTCCAGTTATATCGCGGCGTGTCAGCTTAATGTGGGAGGAAAGCCCGAAGCGATGCATGTCTCAGACGTTTACCGCTTCGGTGAAACCCACGAGCACGGGTATGGTGCTGACAAACCTAGAAACATAATCGGGGCGAACCGGAATTCGAACCCACAATCATAGGTTTCTGGCGTTCCCAAGGGACGCAACTCTGCACACCAAATCGCGGCGCATAAGACGACTGGGCCAACCGTGCCCCCCAGTTATTCAAGGGAAGAAGGACAGCCTCGTTACACACACCACACTAGAAAGTAAGGGCCTTCTAAGTGATTGTTGCTCCTTACTAAACAATAAACATAGCTGTGCCATGTCCATATAAAGACTGAAGGATAAGACTTAATTACTTTTGCCATGGGCATCAAAGGGATAGTAGGTCGAGTGAAATTCACAGATGTCGTGCCTCTGATATTTGCTGTTGGAAGTGGAATGCCATGTGCATTCAATGAATATTGCACCTGTAACACCACCGGTCAAGCTGACCAAGGGTCATGAGAGTACGCTGATGCTGTGGCAGCGATAGAACCTACCGTATTCAACGTAATAAGCGGCCTGGGCACTCTCAAAATTAGAAATAGGGGGCTCTTAATAGAATATAATTTTGGTGAGAAAAAAGTTGAAAAAGCGTAAATTTTGTGGTTTATGCAGAAATGCCTGAACTTATACAAAAGAAAAGTCTGTGCGTATCATACACGACAGATATATTTTCAAGAATTGAATTGCCCATAATTAAGGGTGCATGAAAAGACACGAGTGTGTATAATACACGAATAAATAAGTCTTGTGTACATTGATCAATCGGAAGGGATGCTAATTGGGATTGTTCACTTGCCATATATATTAGCAAATATCACTGTTGGCGCATATTAGAGCGGGGCGCTTATTACGTCGAATACGGTAACTGTATTAGTCTACTACAGCAATGTACAGTAGTAGACCTTATAATGATTGATAACATAGAGAAAAACCCTTAAAAATGGCACATTTGTACTAGACCTATTGGGCAGTTTGGCAAGGACCGTAGGACTACTGCCAATATCTGACACAGTGTGGGTCTAAGAAAATGATCGAGGTGCTAAGTAATTATTCATGGTTTTAGCAAATTTGGACACTACATCCTTCTATAGCATAACCAAATTTGAAAATAGCTTCAGAACATGAAGGACGACAAATGTCCCTGAAGATGAACCGATCTGAAACATGGCACTTAAAAGCATCAAACCACCCACCATACTCTAAACATAACTTATCAACATCATAGATTTGACACTACCTACTTCCCAAACTGATACAGTACTGCCATTACCATGGAAACCAAATAATCAAATACTGCTTCAAACAGTGTTATCGGTCTCGGAGGGACTATGAGTGGGAGGTGAGCCCCTGCCTCAGGTGTGGAAGTGTCTGCAGTGTGTGGGTGCAGACAGTCTCATACATATCCCATACCTGAGCCTCCAGTGGCCACACTTGCCCTGCCCACAGAGTACCGTATTCGACGTAATAAGCGCCCAGGACGCTCTTAAAATTTGAAATAGGGGGCCATTAGAATAAAATTTTGGAGAAAAAAAAACAGAGTTGAAAGATTGTAAGTTTCGTGGTTTATGCTGACAGCCTGAAATGATACAAAACAAAAGTCTATACGTATTATACACGACAGATATATTTATCCAGAATTTAATTGCCCATAATAAAGGGTGCATATATCACACGAGTGTGTATTATACAATAATAAATAAGTCTTGTGTACATGGATCAATCGGAAGGGGTTCTTATTGGGATTGTTCACAAGCCAATATATTAGCAAATATTGCCTTGGGAGCTTATTAGAGCGAGGCGCTTATTACGTCGAATACGGTATGTGCTTGCACATAGTCTCATGCAGCATCTCATAACAGCCTGTAGAGGCAACACTTGCCCTGCCCAGATGGTGTGACGGGGCTGCTGGCTGCTGGGAAGCAGGTGTCAAGTGATTGCAGATCACAGGGAAAACATCACTGTACCTTGCCATCTGATTGAGTTGCTTGGTTATGTAGACAGCAAGGTTATTGATGTTTTTCTGTAATAGTATTTAATTCTAGGAACAGCTAAAATCTAAATTTTAACATTTGGGTGTCATCAGGAAGTGAAGTGAAATGAGTTTTAACGTCACGTTCAAGATTATTTCACTTATATAAGTTATATAGCAACATGTGTGTGGTGGCTTCTTGTACTAGTCCAGGCTGATGCTGTTTTATAGTGCAAGCACACTGAGATACCATGCCGCAGTTTTAACATGAATACCCCACTCAGACAATATACGGACTCCGAGCCGACCAGTCCTTGTTTAAGCCCCTTAATGCCGAGAACCAGGCAGGGTAACAACGAACACCATCTTTTAATGTCTTTTGGTGTGGGGCGACCCGGGATCAAACCCTAGACCTTCCGCTCTCCAGGTGATCGCTCTACCACTAGACCACGGAGGTGGTCGGATGTCATAAGGATGCCTTGACTTTCATGCTTAAAGATTTATTGTCATTGAGTCACATTCCAATAGGCTGGGGGGGCACGGGTGGCCCAGTCGTCTAAGGTGCCAGGATTCGCTGTGCAGAGTTGCGTCCCTTGGGCACGCCAGAAACCTATAATTGTGGGTTCGAATCCTGGTTCGCCCCAATTATGTTTCTAGGTTTGTCAGCACCATACCCGTGCTCGTGGGTTTCACCAAAGTGGTAAATGTCTGAGACCTGCATCACTTCAGGCTTTCCTCCCACATTAAGCTGACACGCCGCGATAAGACTGGAATACTGTTAAAAGGGGCGTTAAACCCAACTCACTCACTCACTCACTCCAATAGGCTGGAGGCCTAGAGTAACACATGCTCTAAATACTTCACAAAGGAATTCCCTTCCTGCACACGTCAGTAATACAACACCTAGATGAAACCTATCTGGCAAAACATACAACTTATTCAAGTATTTAGAGAATAACCAACAAGCCATGAGGAGTTACGGATTATCTGTCCCAGGTGAATGAATCCGTTCATCCCGAGCCTTGGGCTTAAGTTTTTATAAATAATAATTTCTGTGACAAAACCTATGTATAAAATACAAGGGGGTCTTCTCATAATCTGAACAGTCAGTAACTTCAGCCATTACTCTCAAACCTGTCTCTATCAATCAGCTAAGAAAGTCCACACCAAAATCTTCTAAGTGTGACCCCAAGGGACAAATAAAGGTCATTACTGCTAGTAGTAGACTCACAAGTTCACAGACTGCCTTAAAGTTCAAATATAAAAGATTTAGAAGTTCCTGGAGTCTAAGTTTAAAGTTTTCCAAATATTTTAATTTTAATTTTAAAAAACCCATTTAAGTTTCAGTTTTATTGAATTTCCATAAAAAATAGGTTTTCTAGCAATGTTGGTGTATTAAAAACACATTGTTTTTCAACTCGGGTTCTTTTTATATTTCTAATTAGCAATGTGCAATGAATGGCGAAAGAAGGTTTGAAGTGTGACATTTCTTCTGTTAATGAAGCAACTTCAAGGGTCCAGATATTATCTTGACAAGTATTTTGTTATTTACCAGGTCAGGTGGTTCCCAGAATATATGTCCAAATGCTCAATAACTGTTACCAACTCTCAGGTTTTAATAAATTGTACAAGCACACCTACTCTATTTAGATTACAGTACACAAACAAGAATAGAAAATTATCAAAAGGCACCAGTTCACTACTCGATGTACCTATTTGCCAAGTTTCCTGGATCTGCTCTGGAAACAACATCTTGCACGGATGGACAGATAGAGGCACGTGACGGGTGTCCATTTCAATATCCCCCCTTAATTACAATAAGCAGCATTTTCGTGCATTATTCACTGCAGTAGAGTTTATGAATAAGTGATGCCTGCATTTGATGAGTATATATCTTTAATTGGGAAATGGTGATTTATTTATTTATTTTAAAACAAAGCTTATCTGGAGCTCTGTACACGAACATTATCAGTGCTGCTTATTATGAAATCTTATATTAAGTCTTACTGTTCCATCACTTACAAAAACTGAGTCATACTACTCAACTGATCAAGAACCACAGCCATACTATTGTGCAAAAACAATATCCCCCACAGTTGCCATCTAACTAATGGTAAAGTGGTAGTCCACAAGGTGATGTCACTAGCCCTTCATGAATTGTACTTTTTCCGGACAAACAGACATATTAATTTTGAACCCTGCAATTTAGCAACTTGGGCTTGCGGACTTGTATTTTGAAGGCCAGTTTTGACCAGGAACTGTTTCATTACTCTGTGATCAGACTGCTGGGCCAAGCATCGATATGAAACCTTATCAGAACCTATATCTAGCACCCACAAGTACCTAAGTACCAGGCCCACAAGCCTCCCTACTCACAACTTCAGAGTGTCCGCATCCTCGGAACTATCAACTTATCATTCTAGAACCATTCACACAACAGAGACTCCAACCACTTCAATATAACTGTAATACACTAAACAGGAAATATTCGACTGCAGGCAAACACTCATAAAACTGCCATCAACACAAGAGAACGGTGATACTGAGCTCTGAGCAAGAAAGTTATTCTGGGAGAGGGAGGTGTGAGTCAACTGATTAGTTTCTCGGACACTGGTCTATCTGACAGGATTTCCTCATGAGATGATATCACCAGCTGTAGTCCAATCACCTGTTGCATGATAAGCAGGTCTTGCAGGAGTAGGGCAGACTCAGATCTCAAGTGTTCCATATGATGGGTTGGTTGGTTGGTTTGTTGTTTAACGCCGCACTCAGCAATAGTCCAGCTATATGACAGCGGTCTGTAAATAATCGAGTCTGGACCATGAGCATCGATCCACGCAATTGGGATCGATGACATGCATCAACAAAGTCAGCGAGCCTGACCACCCAATCCTGTTAGTTGCCTTTTACGACAAGCTTAGTCACCTTTTATGGCAAGCATGGGTTGCTGAAGACCTATTCTACCCTGGGATCTGCATACTTGTAGAGATATCATTGGATATGCCTGTTTTCCCAACTATAGTCAAGATATAATTGAACATCATTTGGTCCCGAACATAGATCTTCAACCGTGCTTCACAAATGTAGATTTAATTCTCCCATTCTGACTGTAGAGATCACAGTGTTAGAAATTAGCACTAGTCCTGTATTCCTTGCCAAACTGCTTAACAGTTAAGGTATCACAAGGACTACCATAGTAGACATTTGCCCTTTTTAAGGATTTCCTCTATGTTACCATTATAAAGACTAGTGGACTAAAAACGTTAGTTTCTACCGCTGTATCATTGGATATGACTGCTTTCTGACTATCAGTGCTTCCCAAATGTAGATATCTCATTGATATGACTGCTTCCTGACTATCAGTGCTTCCCAAATGTAGATCTCATTGATATGACTGCTTCCTGACTATCACTGCTTCCCAAATGTAGATCTCATTGATATGACTGCTTCCTGACTATCACTGCTTCCCAAATGTAGATCTCATTGATATGACTGCTTCCTGACTATCAGTGCTTCCCAAATGTAGATCTCATTGATATGACTGCTTCTTGACTATCACTGCTACCCAAATGAGGATCTCATTGATATGATTGCTTCCTGACTCAAAATATATTTCCTGAAAAAAGACAACACATAATCCTCTTCTCTTAAAAGTCAACTAGAGTAGTGCTTTAAACCTGTGGCTGAAGTCCCAGACAACTCGGAGCAGACAGTCTTCATATCAATGCGTGCACACTGGATCGACATCCATCATACAAACACTCACTTCAATCACAAGGTCAGCAATTAGTAACTGTTGACATTTATCACAAGGCTGCAGTTTCGTATCATTTGTCACACAAGCCCGGCATATACTCCTAGTTTCCATTACACTGATGGCTCTCTGCATGGCAACAGGCCATTTACAATAATAGACTTCACCAAAGCCAACACAATGTACTTCCCAGTTGGAGTTAGCAGTCCGCCGGACAGTGCATCAACATCTTCCACGAACGCTTTTCAATTAGCATCGTTGTTTTCAGATTACAACTTCAGCGTTAAAAATATGCTTGTGGGAAAATGTTCATTTATTTCATCAATCGATCTTTTATGGGGTCACACCTTTTTCAAAACAGATCGGTACGTGACACGGACTAAAGTGTTTTGTTAGTTCAAAGGACAAGACAGAAAAAAACAGGGGCCCTGATCAAAGGCAATTATTAATGTAAATGAATACACAAAGACACAAAGGACAAGACAGAAAAATACATGGCCCTGATCAAAGACAATTATTAATGTAAATAAACACACAAAGAAAACAATAAACAACATATAGTGGACCAGCTTTCCGATTGTGATTGGAGTTTGCTCCATGACCCACCCATACCCAGAATATAACATTAAAAAAACCCACCCAAAAACTAACCATGCTAAAATAAAGCCAGTGGAACACCCAAATCACTCATTCAGCTGGTACTTGAGAAAATTGACTAGACTGCAACCCAAGCATCAGTGTTCGCATCATACAGTGCAATTTGAAACAATGTAGACCTTTTAACAATGAGTAAAATCAGCATTACAAATTACTCAGTTTTTTAAAAGATTGTTGACGGTTGTTGAGGAATGCACAACGTACACATTGATTTGTCAGGATATGCAGTCCATTATTTACACTGCAACGGCAATGTTTATGAAGACAACAGACTCCAAAACAACAGAAGCTGATACGCGTATTTGCATCAATATCAGCTTCAAAAACAACTGACAAAAACACACTTTTCAATTCTTGAAACTTTCTGTAGACACTTGGTCAACAAAAAGGAAAATGAAAACATTTCCCTGTCACTTGTCCACAATTGAAGATATACTCAGGATATCAAACGGAGGATGCTAAGTGTCCCATGGAGGCAAATTGGGAAAACTAAATTATTTTGTTCAAAATTGGGATTTAAATTTTTTTGATAAATTCTTAAATTCTAAGGTATTTTAACATTGTATTTCAACATTGCATTAAACATGTTAAATGCAGTCATGTTAAACCAAGCATTAAAATCTATTCCACTCTACTGGTCCAGTTTTCGGTGAACCATTAAAGTCATCTCAAGCAAACCATAACATCATCTATAACTATGACTAAGATAACAATATGAACATGAATTGGGAAAGTTAAATTTGGGTACAGATGGCTGCTGTGCAGGTCTTGATAAATCCCTGTAGTTATCACATCATTATTAAACATGACATAAATATTGGTTTGTTTATTGTTTAACGCGTCACTCAGCAATATTCCAGCTATATGATGGCAGTCTGTAACGAATCAAGTCTGGACAAGATAATCCAGTGATTGACATCATGAGCATCGATTCATGCAACTGGGACACGATGACATGCATCAACCAAGTCAGTGAGCCTGAAGACCCGATCCCGTTAGTTGCCTCTTACGACAAGCATGAGTTGCTGAAGAAGACGAATAACCCAGATCTTCACGGGACAATAAAGATTAACCAAAAAAATTGTGGTCAACCAAACCACAGCTCAACTCAGCCCAGTGTTTCACTAAAATCTGAGAGAAGACAACTAATCCTTCCAGTTTTTACAATTCTTGGCCCAATCGTCATGTCTAACCCCAACTAATTACATCATCCTATTTCATCCCTGTTAAGTCAATCAAACCTCTGTGAAAATGACATTTCTGTAAATGAGTTGATAAAACTATTGAACTGAATAAAATATCCCCGTCAAGTTTCAGATAGGAGATGAGTCAAAAACCCACAATCTTAATTAAATCCCAGCGTATCTATACATGATGAAAGACGAAGAAGTAACCCTCACCAATAACCCCTTATCTAAACAATTCCCACATGCGACCTCAACACTGACCTTAGATGACTCCAGGTGGTCACTCAAGGTCACAATCCTGTCCAATTCAAACACATTCCCTTGACCAATCAATCGTTATCGCGGCTATCAAATTAATCCATGCACTTCTTTTTCTTCCTGCCATAATTAAGCCATATGTTGAGTCAGGCCGTACCAGCACGATAGGGACAGATCTGTGATTACGAGTATCTTCCTCCAGAAGCACACAAGTCCCCATCCCGCTGATAGTGACTCAGTATGTTAAAGTCTCTAATTGACTCTTTCTTCAACAGGCTGGAGTAGTTATTTATAGCTTTCCGATCACAGACCTAAAATTGCTTCTGAGTCAAATGCATCTATTATCATCTTGAAAAAGCCAACCCAGCTTCAGATCCCCCTGCTGTCTGTCAGGGATGTGTGATCCTCCTCCGAATATTTCTACACTGGCTGAAGTGATGTACTTTGATGGTGAAACATCCGTACTCGGGTGTTACACAGACCAGGACCCATTACTGCCCAGACCTTGGGGAGGACATGTATAATTCATGAGTGGGTTTTCTGGCTGACGGAAAATGCACTTACTAAGAAGCTGATCACCATCACAGAGTTAAGCCATCTAAACATGTTGCTGACACACTGAGACGATACAAGTCGTGTCACAATGTGGTTATCTCACTTATCAAGTCCAGATATTAAGTATATCACGCTTCTTGATTTGCACCATATTTGTATGAAATTCTCCATGTTCCATGACAGGGATAAATCAGTGATTGATATTATGAGCAACAGACCAGGGTCTTTGGGTACGAGGACAAGCAATTGACCCAACCAACAAGCATAAGTTGTTGGTGACAAATTCTAACCTGAAATGCCCAAGTTGTGTAACTAAAACAAGGAAAAAGATTTTTTGGAGTATTATTATTATTATTTTTAACATAACACCAAATAAGATCACATTAGTAGAAACTGTTTTAGTCTACTAGTCCTTATAACAATAACATACAGCAAAACCACTAGAAAATTTCATTAGACCTTATATACATTAACTGTAGGGGAGTTTGGCAAGAACTTTAGTGAGTGAGTGAGTATGGTTTTACGCCGCTTTTAGCAATATTCCAGCAATATCACGGCGGGGGACACCAGAAATGGGCTTCACACATGGTACCCATGTCGGGAATCGAACCCGGGTCTTCGGCGTGACAAGCGAATGCTTTAACCACTAGGCTACCCGACCGCCCCACAAGAACTTTAGAACTAGTGCCAATTTCTAACGCTGACAGATCACATGTAGAGGAATGTAAATTTATGTGAAAAATGAAATTAACGTTATTGAAAACATTTTGAACTGACAAATAATATCGAAATATACAACTTGAATTAAATAATAATAAATTATAATTTAATATGTACATACATAAAATAGGATTTTGTAATGATCATGATGATTTCATGAACATATCTTCATATTTACATAAATCAATATTCCTCTTAACATGCGGCGATGGTTACTGTGAATACACAACATCTAAGAAAAAACAGTAAACATAGAGAACCATCAATCCAAATTCTTGAAAACCGTTTATCCTTTTTCTTTACCAAAAAACATCTGCAACAAGTCAAACTAAAGGGACGGCCCAAATTAAATGTCCTTGCTTACTGTTGAAGAAATGTGGTTGACCGCGACCAAGTTAGTCAAACACTCAACAACAACATACAGGCCCATGCAGCATTGACTGCATCCCCTCGGTGTACACAGTCTGTCTCTGCAGCGACGCTCAACATAGGAGCGTTGACACAGGCCAGTGGTGCAATATTGACACCTCCAGGACACTGCTGGTCATCCCCAGACTGGGAGTGGCCCATGGTCAAGGCTGTCCAGGTCAGGTCAGGTCAGGTCATCAGGACTGTCACCGAGTGTACCAACTAGATACTAGATACTACAGCAGTGTTCCTGCTGGTGTTTGAGTAAGTGAGTGAGTTAGGTTTAACGCCGCTTTTAACAGTATTCCAGTTATATCACGGCGTGTCAGCTTAATGTGGGAGGAAAGCACGAAGTGATGCAGGTCTCAGACGGTTACCACTTCGGTGAAACCCACGAGCACGGATATAGTGCTGACAAACCTAGAAACATAATTGGGGCGAACCAGGATTCGAACCCACAATCATAGGTTTCTGGCGTGCCCAAGGGACGCAACTCTGCACAGCGAATCGCGGCGCCTTAGACGACTGGGGGCCACCCGTGCCCCCTGCTGGCGTTTGAAACTGCCAGTCCACCAGGCCTGGCAACTCTAAAAATTACCAGTCCCACCTAATTTTTGTCAGTCCCAACTTTCAACAAATAAATAAATGAATGAAAAAATTGCCTGGTTTTAATTCTTTCAACATCATGTCCAATGCAATGATATCTCTGAAGTAACTTTATATAGTTAGATCTACATGTCATTCACACAAAGTTCAGTCCCAATTTTCTCATTTCTTTTTGAATACATGTATTTGGAGACTAGTGAGTGAGCGAGTATGGATTTACGCCGCTTTTAGCAATATTCCAGCAATATCACGGTAGGGGACACCAGAAATGGGCTTCACACATTGTACCCATGTCGGGGTTCGAACCCGGGTTCAGCGTGACGAGGAAACGCTTTAACCGTTAGGCTACCCGACCGCCCCATTTGGAGACTAAATCACTACAAGTATATATTTAACCCTCAAAGCAAAGCAAAATGTTATTTCCTTGCACTAAAAATAGACAAAAGGATAAATATACTTATATTATGAATATCACTGATTTAATATTTATAATGTACTTTAATTGTCGGTCCACAGGGACTGGCAGTCACAAAAATTTCCGGTTCAAGCTTAATTTTACCGGTAAAAAACTGGTAATTACCGGTAAACGGGAACACTGTACAGGGATGGACAGGGAGGTCACTCACAAAGATATTTTAAGGTGTACCTTTGGAATTCAAGTTTGCCAATAAGAACACGTTTGATTCATCCTCAAACTCGGTGAATCTCATTTCGCAATGAGCTAGTTTCATCCTTCCTTCTCACTGAGATGGATTACATCCTATTCAATTTCTGAATCCCTTATTTTTTTAATTACGTATGTTCATCATATTTGTTTGTCCAGATGACTCTCGCGAAAGAACATTTATCACTGGCTTTGTATCATGTGTCCGCTACTACTCAAAAGGAGACAAAGAACACGCTTTTTTTTTTCATATGACTTTAATCTATCAGGACTGGTGGGTATTGCAACATCAATTGTGGGTGTTCTTAACTTGTTTTGAGTCGTATACATCATCACAAGCAGCGTTAGAAATTGGCAGTAGTCCTATTGTCCTTGCCAAACTGCCAAATAGTTAAGGTATCATAAGGACAAGTAGGAATTAACAGCTTTTAATGGTTTTGGTGTATGTTATCATTATAAGGGCTAGTGGACTATAACTGACACAAGGTCAAGTCTGGATGGAACAAAATAGTGACCATCTATATATATATATATAGTACTTTGTGGACACATTTGCTGGCAATCATGTGATCATGGCTGTAGAACTTAGAATAGACGTTAGTAGTAGGACGATGCATCACGATTATTTACTTCTCGATACAGTCGCTCAAAATGCCAAAAATATTGATTCTTACCTTACACGTTAGCTTTAAGGTTTAATGGTTTGGCTTTGTTGTTTTACGCCGCACTCAGCAATATCCCAGCAATATGACGACGGTCTGTAATAATCGAGTCTGGACCAGACAATCCAGTGATTTACATCATGAACATCGATCCACGCAATTGGGATTGATTTAATATCTGTTACACAAAACACTAATAACTAATAAAAAGTAGCGGTGAAAATATAAATTACTTTATCTATTGCGCCATATTTGACACTGCCAACTGTAAATCATCAGTGTGCCAGGTATCTGACAATCTTGTCGATGAAAAAGAGGGTTTACGCACCACAGATAAGAGCACATGCAAGTATCGTGATACATATGGGATCCTGAGCAAGGCAGGGTTAGAAATTGGCACTAGTCCTATAGTCCTTGCCAAACTGCCCAATGGTAAAGGTATCACAAGGACTAGTAGAAAATTGGCCTTTTTAAGGGTTTTGCTATATGTTATCATTATAAGGACTAGTGGACGAAAACTGTTAGTTTCTAACACTGCAAGGTATCGTGATACGTATCAGATCCCACTCTTTGTGTATCGTCCCAGCCAGAGTAGACACCATTGGTCATATCCAACTAGTTCACAGCTCATTTCATGCTTGTGGTTAACGTAAAGTCTTTTAGTTGTCCTTTAGATTCCTAAACCACTGGGCAGCCTGGTGTGAGGTCAGGTGAAGTGGGGTTTATCGTCGCGTTCAAGAATGTTGTACTTATATAGCGACGTCATGCACGTGTGTGTGTGTGTGTGTGTGTGTGTGTGTGTGTGGCTGTGTGTGTGTGTGTGTGTGTGTGTGTGTGTGTGTGTGTGTGTGTGTGTGTGTGTGTGTGTGTGGCTGCTTGTACTAGTCCGGACTGATGCAGATTTGATAGTGCTAGCCCACTGTGGTACAATGCCACAGTTTAACATGAATACCCCACTCAGACACGGTATACTGACTCCACGCTGACCAGTCCTTGTTTTAGCCCCTGAATGCTGAGCGCCATCTCTAATGTCTTCTGGTATGACGCGGCCAGGGATCGAATACTGGACCTTGCACTCTACCAGTAGACCATTGAGGTGTTCTTGGTCAGTGCCAGTTTCTATCTGTGCCAATGGCCGTGTCTAGACCCAGAAACATATCCTGAGGAACTTACCTACACCAAACAACACTCAAACCCCGTCAAATCATATAATCCTTTAAAAGCAACTGAATTGGCTGTCACAGAATTGCCTCATCTCTCCCTCCCTCATCTCAGTAGGATTTCAATCAATGTGCACCTACCTAGGTGTTCCCTCACTGTGTTTGTATTAACTGATTAAGCATTTACCAATTAACTGAGTTTGCTTTTGACAGGGCTATGTTCAAATGAGGTTAGAGATAGGTTCAACAACCTTCACTGTCGGCATTCAACAATGGCAGCTGGAAACACCCTTCTGTACATGCTGCTCTTCGGCTGTGAGTGAGTGAGTGAGTGAGTGAGTGTGTGTTTTTGAGATAATAATAGTTGGTTGGTTTGTTGTTTAAGGCCGCACACAGCAATATTGCAGCTAAATGACGGCGGTCTGCAAATAATCGAGTCTGGACCAGACAATCCAGTGATTAATATCATGAGCATTGATCCATGCAATTGGGATCGATGACATGCATCAACCGAGTGAGTGAGTGAGTGAGTGAGTGAGTGAGTGAGTGAGTGAGTGAGTGAGTGAGTGAGTGAGTGAGTGAGTGAGTGAGTGAGTGAGTGAGTGAGTGAGTGAGGTGGGTTTAACGCCGCTTTTAACAGTATTCCAGTTACATCACGGTGTGGCAGCTTAATGTGGGAGGAAAGCCCGAAGTGATGCAGGTCTCAGACGGTTACCACTTCGGTGAAACCCTCGAGCACGGGTATGGTGCTGACAAACCTAGAAACATATTTGGGGCGAACCGGGATTCGAACCCACAATCATAGGTTTCTGGCGTGCCCAAGGGACGCCACTCTGCACAGCGAATCGCGGCGCCTTTGACGACTGGGCCACCTGTGCCCCCACAAGAGCTGATAGAGTTGTATTTCAGTAATTTCCTCAACTCTATTTGTTGGTGTATCATGATACCAGTAGTATTGTCAGACTGTATCGTGACACATATCATATCGCAAGATACCAGGCAATACTCAGCTCTAATTTCAATAAAATTTATCTCCTGTTATTAAATCAATAAACAAGACGAGAATATTGAATGTGTGATGATACCCATGGATACTATACACCTTGAAAAGATTTTGTCTAAACTGAGGACAAATTTCATGAAAATAATTTGTATTTTAACAACAATGAGTGGGTATTGTTTTACGCCATTTCAGCGATTTTCTAGAAATATCACGGGACACCCGAAATGGGCATTGTACGCATGTGGGGAATCGAACAGAGGCCTGCAGCATGACGAGTGAACGCTTAAACCACTTGGCTACCCCACCGCCCCCTTACCAACAATGATACCAGATGTCCCGACCTTGAAGCCTTCTATGATATATAAACTAGAGACCCTTAACTCTTTAACTTTTAACATTAGGGTTATGACAAGGCAGTATTTGAAATAATTTAAAAACCCAACAAGACAGCCGGGCAGGTGACCCATAAGTGTTTCTGCCAATCTTCAAAGTTACCCTCCCGCATTCAGACATAAAATATTGTAAAATTGCAAAAATTAAGACACAACATATCTTACAATGAATGAAATCTTTATCAAATCCAATCACAAACCTTAAAGTTATTGTTTCGGTCCGAGCAAAAAACGTGAGTCCACTAGTACTAGCTCGGACCTGTCGCTTGACAATTATCTTCACTAGATCTTAGCGTTAGTGTACGCATTTTTATTCTGAAATGTTACTAGACTCAGGCTAGAGAATGATTCAAATCACAGACAAGTGTGTACTCTTAAATGCTCAACTTTCAGTAATAGCAATACTGACGATGTATCGTTAAACATACATAATTATCAGATCACCATCTTCCTGAAGCAAGAGAGTTAACTGACTTAAAAAGTCCAGTTTCCACCCTTGCCGAACTAGGCTGGAATTCCTGGGCTAGATGGTAGCGCCACAAGTGGCTATTACCAGTTATGTCCCTTCTAAGCCTCTCCTATGGACCAATGAGATTCCAACTCTAGTATCACTTGCGTTTGCTTCACCCAAAATGATGGCGCCCAGTCAGGACGATCTGATCGATAATCAAGATCTATATTGTGATAAAACGGGTCTTACATCGCGAAATGCATCAAATCACGTGAGCACCTTGATTAAAAACATGAAAAGATATTGAAAATATCTGCTGACAACGAGTTGGCGGTGCACATGCTTTGCAAATCCTGCAATCGACTGAAATCTGCACGACAGTTTACCAACCGGATTTCAATTTCGGTGCGCAATTTTGAATGGACTATGCATAGACTCGTTAGTCCAGCCAAAATGTAACTCCATAAGACCAGCCTAGTTCGGCAAGGGTGGAAACTGGACTTTTATAGTCAGTTAACTCTCTTGCCTCGGGAAGATGTCAGATGACATACTGATAGGGAAACTGCTAATTAATCATCATCACAGCCCTACCTTGAATCCGGGACTCATTGCCACTCCTGGAACCTAACAAGGTTCCTCAATGACTACACCAACACGAACTATTTTCACACAAGCCACATATATATACTTTGAATAAGTAAATAAAAAATATCGTCAAATGATTCACATATTTTCATTAAAAAAAATTATAATGCATTCACAAAGCCTGTTGATGTCAATCAAACTAAAAGAACTGAAAGAAATCTTAATCAGGATGATCCTATTTTGATTACTTCACACAATGATGCTATCATATCTAAAATTGAAAAAAAAAAATTAAACAAAGGGTTTTTTTACTTAAAATGGACAAAACTCCATTACCTTACAAACCATATGGCACAAAAACAACATGCACATCCTATAAATCAAAGCATTTGCACGAGAAAGGATCTTCAGAAAAACAAAATTGAAAAGAAATCCCATATTTGCATCCATAACTTAATTACATCTTCACAAAAGCACAGCTAACAACACAATGAACCCTGGTGATGACAAGGCCACTTGTCCAACATCACAAAAAAAACACACTTGTGGCATCATCACAAAAGTGCCCCGGAATCAATAGTTATGCTTAGACGAACCTTGCGCATGTTGAATAGGGACTGTTCCATGTCAAAATGACATGCACACAAATATTCCTCCATTCCAGGCTGATTTGTTATGATCACTGACAAGATAAAAGTCAAACTAACAAATCCAAGCTTGTTTGAATCACAGGACTTCCTTGAGATGCTACTGAAGTCAAATGACTGATTAATGTGTCGCGACGAGGGCGTGATGGTTTGAGAGTACGCTGTAATGACCCCCGAAAGGGAGAGCATTAAATATATATGTGTCCCAAACAGCCTACAGCAGAATACTCACACTTTTATGTTAATAGCTTTGGTGGAACCTTGGGTTTTCTCAATTTCACATTGATATCATATCAAGCAGTATGTTATACACTAATGTTCCCTTTTTCATATCATTTTTCATATCTTCAAATTCATTTGAATATGTGTAGGTCAGAAATTAAGGGTCCTGATGCCCTTGATTTTTTCTGAATCTTTGAAAACCGTAAATCTTCAGTTTTTAACACCAGGGTGATAAAAAATGTCAAAAGGACAGCTTGACTTGCATTCTGAACCCACTGCCGGACGAAAATGATAGTTATCAGAAATATAGGACCAGAGGCCCATGCTACTCAGGTTTTTTCAAGGACCTATGGCGCATGCCTCCTTGAAATATGAAGCACAAAAAAATGTGAATCAGATTGAAAAGAATTAAATCACTTCTAGACTGACATTTTTATCGCAGCTCTAATAGTCCAGGTAAAGATTTTAGCAAGCACCTGCTCAGTAAAAGCAATCTGCCCCAGGATTAAAATATTCTTTATAGGTGTGTTGTAGCTATCTATCTTTAATATTCAGTTGACTACCGTATTCAATGTAATAAGCGCCCAGGGAACTCTCAAAATTAGAAATAGGGGCTCTTATTAGAGTATAATTTTGGTGAGAAAAAAAAACAGTTGAAAGATCGTAAATTTTGTGGTCTATGCTGACAGCCCGAAATGATACAAAAGAAAAGTCTGTGTGTATTAAACACGACAGATATGTTTTTCCAGAATTTAATTGCCCATAATTAAGGGTGCATATTACACACGAGAACGTATTATACGCGAATATATACATAAGTGGTCATTGATCAATGGGAAGGGGTGCTAATTGGAATTGTTCACTATCCAATATATTAGCAAATACCGCCGTGGGCGCTTACTAGAGCGGGGTGCTTATTACGTCGAATACGGTAATTAAGTCGGGGTGGGGTGGGCCCTTGAAGTTTACTTCAAAAGTATTTGATTCAAAGGACCCCCCACCCCCTAAAACTGATAAAAAATATATTTCCATTTTTTTATGTATTTTGTGTCTCTTCATGTACACACACACATTTCCATATGCACTTATATAGTGATATGAGTCGACATGCATACGTGTGTGTGTGTGTGTGTGTGTGTGCGTGTGCGTGTGTGTGCGTGCATGTGTGCGTGCGTGAATGCGTGCGTGCGTAAATCACTGGATTGTCTGGTCCAGACTTTATTATTTACAGACCCCCGTCATATAGTTGGAATATTGCTGAATGCAGCGCTGAACAACAAAAAAACAAAACGATGACGTGCATTGACAAAATTAGAGAGTCAGACCACCTGATCCCGTTAGTCGCCTCTTACAACAAGCATTGTCGCATCTTAAAGCAAGCATGGGTGGATGAAGACCTATTCTACGGATCCATCTATATATGACGGGAACTAGACTAACCCAGTAGACTGCAAACTTCCCCACTTGCCAAATAATTACCATGCATAACCAATATATACTAAAATATAGAGATCATAAAAAACATCTCTATCCTTGAAATCTAATACCCATACAAATATGCAGGACTGATGTTTTAACATGTTAAAGCCAGATTTCTAACAAATATCCCATAAAACAACACACTACATTTTGAGTGATGGAAATATGTGGGACACAGGAATGAGTAGGAGTCATCAGTCATGTTCATGCACACATGACATTGACAGCCAGGACTTTGTCACTCAGCATTGCTTATTGAGGGGCTTGGGTTAACACCGCTCTCAACAGGAATTCAGTTGGATCAGTGTGTCAGCTGAATGTGGGAGAATTTAAATCCCAAAGTGATCCAAATCGTAGACACTTACAGCCTAAGAAATTCATTTTATTAAACTTAAAGACTAGTTCAGAGGACTACGGTAACCTATTTCAATAGCAGCGTTAGAAATTGGCACTAGTCCTGTTGTCCTTACCAAACTGCCCAATAGTAAAGGTATCCTAAGGACTAGTAGAAATTGGCCCATTTTAAGGGTTTTGCTATATGTTATCATTACAAGGACTAGTGGACAAAAACTGTTAGTTTCTAACCCTGAATAGTCCTCCGAGTTTGTGGCTAGTCCTGCTTGAATGAGACAAATCTGTTTACCATGCAGGGTTAGAAATTGGCACTAGTTACTTAGTACTATAGACCTTGCCAAACTGCCCAATAGTAATGGTATCCTAAGGACTAGTAATTTTGAAATTTTTAAAGGTTTTGCTATATGCTATCATTATAAGGACTAGTGGACTGAAACTGTTAGTTTCTACCGCTGCCATGTTCTTGACTGCTACTAGTCTAAAAGGCCTACTATCATCATGAATTTATCATTCGAGTTTTACTTATCCTTAACACAATTTACTAATCTCGGGTTAACAGGCAAGCATGAATTACGAATGCTGCATTTACCACTTTGGTGAAGCCTAAACGAATGGAAGTGCTGACAAACCAACGATCATCAGCAGTTCCTACCCTTGATCAGAGGATCCTGGCACAGCTAAGGGACAGAACTCTTCGTGGTGAATCGAGGCACCTTAGCTACCTGTACCACGTCACTGCCTATTGACATGTGCTGAGGATGGGATACAGAACTGATCCACTCAGGCAAAGCTGACAAGCTCCCTTACATCATCAGTGCTAGCATCATTAGTGATCATCAGTGCCAGGATCACGGACCCGTGAAGATTCCGGGGTAGAATAGGTCTTCAGCAACCCATGCTTGCTGTAAAAGGTGACTATGCTTGTCGTAAAAGGCGACTAACGGGATCGGGTGGTCAGGCTCGCTGAATTGGTTGATGCATGTCATCGATCCCAAATGCGTGGATCGATGTTCATGATGTAAATCACTGTATTGTCTGGTCCAGACTCGATTATTTACAGACTGCCGTCATATAGCTGGAATATTGCTGAGTGCGGCGTAAAACAACAAACCAAACCAAACCAAAGCCAGGATCACGACACATATACACATGTACACATGTACCGCAATAGAACAGGATATCCCTTCACTGCATAGTCTGTGTTAAACACGTTTGCGTCTAATACAGAGATAGGCATGGTTCAAACTTAACTTGAGCCCGCCAGGCCAAGACTGGTGTAATTTCCTTGTAGACTCGGACCGCCTCCGTGGTCTAGTGGTAGAGCGTCCGCCCGGAGAGCGGAAGGTCCGGGGTTCCATCCCCGGCCGCAACATACCAAAAGACGTTAAAAGATGGTACTTGTTGTAACCCTGTCTGGCGCTCGGCATTAAGGGGTTAAAGCAAGGACTGGTCGGCTCGGAGTCAGTATACTGTGTCTGAGTGGGGTATTCATGTTAAACTGCGGCATGGTATCTCAGTGGGCTAGCACTATAAATCGGCATCAGTCCGGTCTAGTATAAGCAGGCACACACACACACACACGTGCATGCACGTCGCTATATAAGTGCAATAATCTTGGACGCGACGTTAAACCCCATTTCACCTCACCTCCTTGTAGACTCTCACATTTACAACTAGGTAGGTGAAAATAAAGATTACCATATTCAACATAATAAGTGCCCCGCTCTAATAAGCGCCCACGGCGATATTTGCTAATATATTGGCTAGTGAACAATCCCAATTAGCACCCCTACCGATTGATCAATGTACACAAGACTTATTTATTTGTGTATAATACGCACTCGTGTGTTATATGCAGTATGCACCCTTAATTATGGGCAATTAAATTCTGGAAAACTATATCTGTTGTATATAAACATTTCAGGATGTCAGCATAAACCACGAAATTTATGATCTTTCCACTAAATTAATATTCTAATAAGGGACCCCTATGTTTAAATTTGAGAACGCCCTGGACGCTTATTGTGTCGAATACGGTAACTTCTGACACTGCTAGATCAAGCTCAGATCATTTTCAATGGATATAAATCTCCTTATATTGACTATGATTAGTTGAGGTAATACCAGACCGAACACAATTTTACTTGACTGAGGCACAGACTGCATACATACAGCATCATGTACAATACAACATCGTGTACAATACAGTGGCAACAGATTAATCAACATATCCAAGTCTAGTTAATGGACCTCCATCATCAATCAATTTCTAAAGATTCCTGTTTCAACTTCAAGGTAGTGCTTGAAGTTGAATGTATAGTGAGTGAGTGAGTATGGTTTTACGCCGCTTTTAGCAATATTTCAGCAATATCACGGCGGGGGACACCAGAAATGGGCTTCACACATTGTACCCATGTCGGGAATCGAACCCGGGTCTTTGGCGTGACAAGCGAACGCTTTTGAATGTATAGCTATTGTAAGGACTTCCTAATATGGTCATAGGAAGGTACCCTTGACCTTAATGCATAATCTCAAACACTGCAAATAGATGATCACACTGTCCGAAATAACAGCCTGCCCCCCGCTCGTGGCTGGTAACTTTTCTGTTGGGCTGCATGAAATTTTCCTCCACCTGTCCAACTATCTTGCAGATAATCTTAGGACTACCTAGATTCTCAGTTAATTGGTTGCATTATTTCAACTGTATGAAGATGATTTGTCCCTTATTTCTTGTGATTTTTCAATATTTTTTGTCTTAAAGCATGGAGGTAACTTTGAACATGTTGAAGATGGGCAAGCAACATTTATGGGTCACTGTCTTCATGGGTATTAAAATTATTTCCAACACTGGATGATGATCAACTGTGAATTTTGAAATGATTCCCGACACAACCAAGTAATGGGAAACTATGGTGTTGCAGTGTTAACTATTAAACAATCAATTTAGTAATTTAGTCTATGTCTAGTCAGAGGACCTCTAAGATCTTTCAACAGTTACATGGAAATATGGTAATATACTAATAGATGTCATATTTTGAAAAAAATCGGGGAAATCTTTACATGTCCTTAAAAACAAACTGACTAACATGTTGCATGATGATGATGTCCTGATAATTTATGGACTTAAATCAAATGATGAATGAAGATTTGGTTAAATCAAATAGACTGCAATAAATAATTCAATAATGCAATATTGTTTAACACAAATTCAATAATGCAACAATCAAATAATGTTTATGATTTCCTAAGCATTGGATACTAACAGGTTCAGCAACTATCACACAATATTAATAAATAAGATATGAATCAACAATTAATGAATGTGATTTACATGTTCCATCATATGATACACTAATCCCACAAGCTTCTGTAAGATATGTCTATCATTTACAATTAATATCGCTCCAACTGTTAATCTAATTATGCTAATAGTGTGGCCCACATTTGATCAAATGTGTTAATACTGTTAACTGATTATCTCAAACTGAATGTTTGAATTCCAGGATCTATTGGATTGATGCCCCACTCAGCAATGTGCCAGCCATACCACGGCCACCTGTAATTAAGCGAGTCTATGCAGACAACCTACGATTGATATCATGAGCAACATATGTGATGCTTCGAATGAGTAAATTCAGTTCATAGTAACCTGATGCTGTTATAAGTTGCTGTGAGCCTATTCTAACAGCAAATGCACACATGATGGAACTGCAGGAAGATGGGAGATTCAGCGATAGTGACAAAGCCTTATTAACACATAAACTGGTTGTACAATCATTCCAAACCACTGTCAACTTATTAACAGTCTATATTACAGTAACTTCTCACAACTGTCATTCCTGTCGATTAAAGAGTCACAAACACCACTGTGCATCCGTTAGCATAAATCTTCATTTTGCATGATCCATAAATGTCATGCCAACCGAGAGAAGAATAACCAAACGTGCCAGTTGAAACCGAGAACGACAATGTAAATAGGCTAGCAAAGAATGGTAAAACAAGTTTTTTTCACTGTCAAAGCATAAACTTAGTTTGAACGACCAAGTTCCGTGTATTTGTCGGCGCCGTAAGTTAATTCTTTGTGGATCATTTTCAATAATCCTTTCTATCAAAAGAAAATCTCATTACAACATGAACAAAATACAAAACCAAAATATTTCTAGAGACAAAATATGGTAAGCAATCGAACATTCTCATTTTCATCCTACCCTTTGTAAGGCTCCGGTCTATTCGGCCATCTTTGTAAAGTAGTGCTGTCCGTGTAGTAATATCAAGAAATATTTAACGATAAAGTTATCCTAACCGTATATGTCCAAGTCATTTACATTATGTGTAGTTGAACATACAATCACCATGATCCTTTCCGTATATACATCCTGTATGAATTTGGCCTCTTGGCCCACATGTCAAGCGGCATTCAATGGACTATTTGACGTCGGACATATTTGTAAGCATCTGTTCTTCGCCGGTACTTTTCGAAGAGCAGACAACTCGTGCTGATCTAACACTGGTCCGTCTTCTCATCGCTTGGTTAACACAACCAGTTCAAAACAGCCATTAAGATATTTGCTTTCACAAGATAAATATTTGTTTTAACATTTAAAGCTTTAACTCTAAAAACTCATAAGGTATTATTTACTGCAGATAACGAACGTGTTCAGAAAAAAACCCGAAACAAATCCCGGAATGTGTATATCCGAAACACAACAAAACGGTGACTGCAAACGACTAAAAAATGATATTACCCGCATTATGAAAACTTTTAATACTTGACGAATTGGAAAATGTGAAACAGGCTGTACCGTAGGGCAAACACAACCAAGGTGTGATATGCAATGGCTGCGCTATATGTTACATAAGCGCCACAATTAACTGTTTACATAAACTACCCCTAATTAACACGCCGACATGACCGCTCTCCTGTAATTAGCGTGTGTTTATGAACACCGCATGTATACTGTGTTAGGTCGATTCACACTTGGCATTGCAATCAAGAGAGGTTTCTTAGGGACCGACCATCACTCGAGAAAAAGAATTGTCCCCCCAAAATCTTGAAACAAATAATTTCAATATGCTTCAGACTGTTGAAAAAAACCGAAATTGCCCGACACAAAAATACATCGTTGCAAGGTGTTTTCTACGAAAGCCTTTTAGGGCCATTTGTTTTTTAATTTTTTTCGATACTATCTTGAAATTTCAAGATACTCAGTTGAAAATTCAAGATATAGAAGTTGAAATTTCAAGATACTAAGTTGAAATTTCAAGATATAGAAGTTGAAATTTCAAGATACTAAGTTGAAATTTCAAGATATAGAAGTTGAAATTTCAAGATACTAAGTTGAAATTTCAACTTAGTACCTTGAAATTTCAAGATAGTATCGAATTTTTTTTTTTAAACCAAATGGCCCTAAAAGGCTTTCGCAGGATCTTGAAATTTCAAGATTATTCACTTCAAACGTATTTATTTATTATCTTGAAATTTCAACTTAGTATTTTGAAATTTCAACTTAGTATTTTGAAATTTCAACTTAATATCTTGACATTTCAACTTCTGTATCTTGAAATTTCAACTTCTGTATCTTGACGTGACGAGCGAACGCTTTAACCACTAGGCTACCCGACCGCCCCCGTTGTCTTGTGGATATAGCGTCTGGCCGGCAGGTGGAACATCGGTGGTTTGTTCCCCTGGTTGCGTCATACCAGAATACTTTAAAAGATGACCACGTACACTCTCATACAAATATGAAATTTTGGAGCTCAATAGTCTTATGTAGTCGTTGTACAAAGGCATTGAAAAAAGATGTTCATTGTAATGTCACATAAGGCCAGAAGGTGGCGCTGAACTCAGTATCTCGTGTGACCGCCTCGGACAGCAATCACGGCTCTGCATCTCCTCGGCACTGACTGTACGAATTCTGTCCTGCGGAATTCTGCGCCATTCTGCTTGTAACGCGTTGGCCAGTTGTGGAAGTGTCTGCGGCGTGTTCTGACGTTGACGTACACGTTCACCCCAGAGGTGTTCGATTGGGTTGAGATCTGGAGATCTCGACGGCCAGGGCAAGCCGTTGATGTTGGAATAATGAAGGTAGTCAACCGTGACACGAGCTGTGTGCGGTGGAGCGTTGTCCAGTTGAAACAGCTCCCTCTTGCGGTCAGTGATGGGAAGGTGTTGTTGAAGCTTTTTTTCTAAGTGACTTGTTTTGTGACTAAGTGAATCAAACAATTTGTAAATTGACTGAAATTTTCAGTTAGTTTACGCATTTACTTTATAAACAAACACACTTTATAAACTTTATAAACATACCCACACATACTTTATAAACCACCTGCCACTTTAGCCTATACAAAGTTTTGTAGCTATCTTCTTTTCTCAATACTCTTGTGAGAGCTACTACTTTCAAGACCCGTGAAGATCCGGGGTCGAACATGTCTTCAGCAATCCATGCTTGTCGTAAGAGGCGACTAACGGGGTCGGGTGGTCAGGCTCGCTGACTTGGTTGATGCATGTAATCGTATCCCAATTGCGTGGATTAATGCTCATGGTGTCAATCACTGGAGCGTCTGGTCCAGACTCGATCATTTACAGACCGCCGTCATATAGCTGGAATATTGCTGAGTGCGGCGTTAAACAACAAACAAACTTTCAAGTGAGACCTGCTTATAGGTTTGACATTGAAAGACCAAGGTTTTAAGATTGAATTGTATAAACAGTCTTTCAATATGCATCTATGCATCATTTTTGACTGGTTAAAAGTCACAATTCCCTTCACATGAAATTTCCATGACGTAATTGAACCTGCAACATCACATATCGTATCTTGTACTTTAACCCACTATTTTCCCACTGAACCCCCGGGGCAGGTGATGAGAGATTGTTCAATCCAAGGAGTGTTTTAACTGTAACGTAATATACATGTATATATACAGTCAATCCTCACAATAGTCCTCGCTACTTGAAATAGAATAGACCGCCTCCGTGGTCTAGTGGTAGAGCGTCCGCCCGGGGAGCGGAACGTTCGGGGTTCGATCCCCGGCCGCGTCATACCAAAAGACGTTAAAAGATGGTACTTGATGTTACCCTGTCTGGCGCTCAGCATTAAGTGGCTAAAACATGGAGCGGTCGGCTCGGAGTCAGTATACTGTGTCTGAGTGGGGTATTCATGTAGAACTGCGGCATGGTATCTCAGTGGGCTAGCACTATAAATCGGCATCAGTCCGGACTAGTACAAGCAGCCAGACACACACACGTGCATGCACGTCGCTATATAAGTGCAATAATCTTGGACGCGACGTCAAACTCCATTCCACTTCACCTGAAATAGAATCAAGAAATATCGCGATGATTGATTACCGAAGATAACTGAATGTGTGCGGAAACCAATGAAATTCCGCGATAAAAAAAAAACTCAGTTAGAAGAAAATTAATATTTTTGGCATTGGCATTTTTTGTCATTGCTATAAGTTCTATTCCTGATTGGCGGAATGGCTTGTTTTCGCTTTATAAGTATTACCAGACAACCTATCCTCGTTAATTAATCACCGCGATTAAAACATAAAATTGTATCTTATATGTCGAATATTTAATGCTTTAAGTGAGTGAGTTAAAATTTAACGTCGCTTCGGCAGTATTTCAGGCATATTACGACGAGACCAAGTTAATATGTTTACAATTGAGTAATTTATGAAAAGTTATATTTAAAAAACAATATATGAAATATATTTGAGCATATCAATATCACGTATACATCTGTAAAACACGGGCTATAGGCCACCAGTAACGAAAACTAGGCCACTTAGCTGGGGGTCATGGAGATTTTCGGTACCTCAGCTTCCTTCATGATAACGAGAAATGTGTGCTTGTAGCACACTGGAATTCGCATATTTCTGTCAGGTACACGGAAGTGAATCGAAAGATGTGTTTCGAGATAAACATAGGCCTATTTCCGAAATCGATTGTATATTATATCAAAACAATGTGTTCGTATAGTTAACGATGGAATTTATGTATCGTGGATCAGCTGCATAGCATGCAACACGTCCGTGTATTGTGCTCATTCGCTCAGTCACAATTTAAGTGGCTTGCCGCTTGCTGAACTCGAGATCGCCATGTTTTTTTCACTATCGCTGTGCCGGAAGACATAACTTGTTTTAATGTGCATGCTTTATTCCACGGCGGCTATTTCATCTATTTATGATAGTTTTGTGAAGAGTCTGTGTGACGTATGAGTAATTGAATATGGAATTAAAGGTAATTGAATAGAAATTACACGTATTTTTATTTTTTATTTTTGAAAACAATTGTTTATAGCATGTCATACAAATATTTGTTTGGTTTTAAAATGTTGCTGATGAGACATTAGTAGTCAGTTCTATTAACTCCCATACTCATACATTGAGTGAAGAATGTAGAGTCTATTTCATGTAGTGTCGGCGCTGACGCACACATATACTCATTCTGTTAGCCTGTGTAGATACGAGGGGCGTTCAATAAGTTTTGCGATCCGGAAAGATTCCGGGGTAAAATAGGTCTTCAGCAACCCATGCTTGCCGTAAAAGGTGACTATGATTGTCGTAAAAGGCGACTAACGGGATCGGGTGGTCAGGCTCGCTGACTTGGTTGATGCATGTCATCGATCCCAATTGCATGGATCGATGCTCATGATATTAATCACTGGATTGTCTGGTCCAGACTCGATTATTTACAGACCGCCGTCCTATAGCTGGAATATTGCTGAGTGCGGCGTTAAACAACAAACCAACCAACCAATAAGTTTTGCAACTTCAATATAAGACCAAGTCGCAGAATATCTATTGCCCTTTTATGTTTCCATATAATCTCCATTCACCTCAATACACTTATTCCATTTGTCCTTCAAGCTTTTAATGCCACTTTTATAGAAATCCGCAGATTGGCCCTCTAACCACGCCTCTGTGGCAGCCTTTATGTCCTCGTCATCCTGGAAGCGTCTTCCACGTAGGGCAGATTTCATTTCCCGGAACAGGAAATGGTCACTGGGGGCTAAGTCTGGGCTGTAGGGTGGGTGATTTAACTGTTCGAATCCACATTCAAATATGGCGGCCTGTGCAATTCTCGACATGAGAACCGGAGCATGTAATTAAGGAACTTTATTACAGCGCGTTGTTCATGTTTGAGAATCCATGATTGTGACCACACTTAGGTGAATGAAGCCATCACATCTAACTTATTGTGATGCTGGAACTTGTTATGACACGTGTCAACCTGATGTTATGACTAGTATCACACCTGCCACAAGTTGATATTGTTTGTGTAAACACAAATGCCCAAGTTGCAAAATTTATTGAACGCCCCTCGTAGCAAAAGGGTGCGGGGGATGCCAGTCGTCAAAGGAGCAATTCGCTGTGCAGGGTTACGTCCCTTGGGCACACCAGAAACTTAGGATCGTGGGTTCGAATCCCGGTTCGCCCCAATTATGTTTCTAGGTTTGTCTGCACCATACCCGTGCTCGTGGGTTTCACCGAAGTGGTAAACGTCTGAGACATGCATCATTTCGGGCTTTCCTCCCACATTAAGCTGACACGCCGTGATATAACTGGAATACTGTTAAAAGCGGCGTTAAAACCAACACACTCACTCACTCACTCATTCACGGAAAGTTAAAGGAGCAGTACAAAGCTACATTTATAAACATTCAGTCTATAAAATCTTATATTACACAAAACCGTTCTCGACTCTAAAATTAAACAAATAATTTTCCCCCGATACTGAATTCATAGTGGAATAGAGCTAGCTAGAGCTGGCTAGGGTTGCTTTTGTATACATATCTAGATTGTTTTTTTACCCATCAAATAAATATGTACCATATTCACTTTGTAGGACTAAAAGCTACGTTTTCGTAGATCCCCGTTTCAATAAAGCATGTGAAGTGTCGTAAAATTTAGTTTTAAAGGGCAAACCAGAGATAAGAGTTATCTCCCTTCAGTCATGCTTTCACCAGCAATCGTGTCTGCTCATATTGATTATCAGCAGCAGACAACATCTGTGTTAGCTATCCTAATAACTGCGCTGAGTAAAATCAAAAGCGATTGTACCTAATTTATTTTGAGCGTTTATTATCTGAATTGTTGTTCGAGCTTGGCTGATTGTGATCGTGATAAAGACTGGTTGTTGGTTGTAGATGCCTTGCGTCACATTTCTAATGTGTGGAGACGGATTCTTGTCCGTTCTGGTGAATCTACTGTAACCTATTTGAACCAGCGATGTGTTTTAGAAATAAGTCCGTACCCAGCATTCCCGTTCATTTGTAGATCAACGACACCCACTTAGGCGTGTGTGTGTGTGTGTGTGTGTGAGGGAGAGAGAGAGGTGTGTGTGTGTGTGTGTGTGTGTGTGTGTGTGTGTGTGTGTGTGTGTGTGTGTGTGTGTGTGTGTGTGTGTGTGAGGGAGAGAGAGGTGTGTGTGTGTGTGTGTGTGTGTGTTTGTGTGTGTGTGAGTGAGGGTGTTAATGTAAGTACCGGTGTGTGTGTGTGTGAGAGAGGTGTGAGGGAGAGTGAGTGAGTGAGTGTGTGTGTGTGTGTGTGACGTGTGTGACGTGTGTGTATGTGTGTGTGAGAGAGTGTATGTGTGTGGTTTGTGAGAGAGAGAGAGAGAGAGAGAGTCTGTGTGTGAGTGTGTGTGGTGTGTGTTTTTGTGAGGGAGAGTGTGTGTGGTGTGTCTGCGCGTATTTTGTATCGAGATTAGAAACTCTCTTTTAATCCTTCAGAATTTCCTAATCAGTATTGTGTATGCCGACCACGGACATCAATGCACGTCCAGACTCGACCACGAGAAGAGGATGTGATTCGACTGATCACAAGAAACGGGTTTCAGCACCATTCTTTTCAGAGGGCCTGTGACGTATCCTTGTTTAGAGAATGACCGGGTCAATTTGACGGCCAAGGTGATCCCACAAGAATTCTATAGGTGATAAATCTGTTATCTCTAGGTGATAAGTCTGGTGATTGTGCTGGCAACGGTAAGATGTTGTATGGGGTCTTGTGTTGTCTTGTTCTGTTGCAAGAACGGTAGTACAACAGGGTAGAGAGATTGGTCAATGTAATGCTGTCCAGTGATGTTTCCCTCTAAAATCACCAGATCTGTCTTGACTTGGCTACAGATGCTGCCTTGACAGGGCTACAGATGCTGCCTTGACAGGGCTACAGATGCTGCCATCTCCAAACAGTTCGACACCTTGAATGTAACAATGTTCCCCTTGTCGGAGGTTAACACACACTCTCTCTCGTGAACATGATTCTTCGCCAGTTTCTGTTCTACCAGCGTTGCAGTGTCAGCGTTACGTCTCGTAGTGGTCTGCAAGCGACTGACAGGATGACTGCCTCGGTTGATGTCGTCACGGTGATAATATTGTTCTTCAGATGGAGGAAACGCGTGTACAGTTTCCTGGGTGGTGGTGACAGGAGGTCTGCCCTCCTAGGCCTGTCCCTCTTTGGCCCAGTCTGCATGAATCAGGCAATGCACCTGGTGACTCATTCGTCTACAGCCAAAGCTCCTCGCAACGTGGTCATGCGTTTTCATGAGTGAGTGAGTGAGTTGGGTTTAACGCCGCTTTTAACAGTATTCCAGTTATATCACGGCGTGTCAGCTTAATATGGGGGCTAAGCCCGAAGTGATGCATGTCTCAGACGTTTACCACTTCGGTGAAACCCTCGAGAACGGGTATGGTGCTGACAAACCTAGAAACATAATCGGGATGAACCGGGATTCGAACCCACAATCATAGGTTTCTGGCGTGCCCAAGGTACGCAACTCTGTACAGCGAATCGCGGCGCCTTAGACGACTGGGCCACCCGTGCCCCCCGTTTTCATGATGAACAGCAACCAACAGCCTGTTCTTTCTGTTATAGGGTTAACCTTAACATGCTCCTGTCTACCGGTTTGGGTGTGAATGAACACTAAATCGTTCCTTTTATACCCATACCTTGGCAGGCTTTAGTGCAGCCAAAGATGCACTTCAAACTCAAGTTCCATTGATGTGGGTACTGTAGCACGTTCATTAGTGTTTTGGTTGTGTTTTGGTTGTGTTTTGGTTCTCAACCATCTGTAACACTGTTCGGAGTTTGGACCCAACATGTCCACGTTTCAGTGTGGTAACGTTTCTTCATCATTTTACATCAACAGTTATGCTATTTACGTCCATCACCCACAATCTAAGTAATTGGAAAGTACATTCCTCGAGCAGTTGTGAGTACAAACTTCTTAGTGAGTGAGTGAGTTGGGTTTAAAGCCGCTTTTAACAGTATTCCAGTTATATCACGGCGTGTCAGCTTAATGTGGGAGCTAAGCCCGAGTGAGTGAGTGAGTTTGGTTTTACGCCGCTTTTAGCAATATTCCAGCAATATCACGGCGGGGGACACCAGAAGTGATGCAGGCCTCAGACAGTTACCACTTCGGTGAAACCCACGAGCACGGGTATGGTGCTGACAAACCTAGAAACATAATCGGGGCGAACCGGGATTCGAACCCACAACCTTAGGTTTCTGGCGTGCCCAAGGGAAGCAACTCTACACAGCGAATTGCGGCGCCTTAGACGACTGGGCCACCCGTGCCCCCTACACACACCTTAAGAAAACTGCACACTTGGCTTTTCCTACACGTTTTGTTAAAAAAAATTACCATATAAAAATGCTTTAATATACTTCTATTTTCAATGTACTGTTATATAATCAGCAACGTCTTTACTGTTTTAGTGAACAATGAGTAACTTTTAACATTCTGTCCATATGTTGAATTTGAAAAGTGACAAAAAATAGTAATCTCAACTCTCTTTATGAAGAAAAAAACATCTCAGCCTCTAATAATGAAGGTCAACACAACATATCTACCCCAAAGACCGCGCCATCCTCCGAAATATCCCCCCTAGAACTTTGAGCCTGAATTTTAAAAAGAAAAACACCTTGTCACAACGTCTTTTTTGTAGCAGGCAATTTTTTCAACAGTCTGAAGCATAATTTTGTTTTTCAAGGAGTTTTGGGTACAATTTCTTTTTGTCTATAAAATTCAAGCCACCCCCATCCCCACCCTCAGAATATCAAATTGTTGATCCCTAATGACAATGAGTCATTTCCTCGAAGTTCCATCTCACCCTACTGTCACGAGGAGGTCTGTAGGCACGTGATGTGGCGTGTGTGTAATTGGATGCCGCAAAGGAGATGCATTTGTAAATGACATTGCCCTATCGAGACTTGAGGACAAGCATATCCGTTTCCCATTTCGTTGAACGCCATACAAACGATTAGCTGATAATGATATGATGAGTTACCATGTTTGTTTGTCTTTTTAATAAAAAAGTCTCCTATTCTGTAAAATGATTTTGAGGTAAATGAGCACATTCATATTTAGCTGCAGTCAGCAATATTACAGTTAAATCACAGTGTCTTGCAAAGTGTTCGAGTCTGGATTAGACAAAGCAGTGGTTGATAGTGTGAGCAAGAATATTCAACGTTGGGATTGATAGTTTGTGCAAGAATCTACGACGTCGGGGTTGATAGCGTGTGCAAGGATCTGTGACGTCAGGGTTCATAGTGTGTGCAAGAATCTACGACGTCGGGGTTGATTGTGTGAGCAAGAATCTGTGACGTCAAGGTTGATAGTTTGTGCAAGATTCGACGACGTCGGGGTTGAAAGTGTGTGCAAGAATCTTCGACGTCGGGGTAAATAGTGTGAGCAAGTGTCTGCGACGTTGGGATTGGTAGTGTGTGCAATAATCTTCGACGTCGGGGTTGATAGTGTGTACAAGAGTCTACGACGTCGGGTTGATAATGTGTGCAAGAGTCTTTTCTTTGACGTTGGGATTGATAGTGTGTGCAAGATTCAACAACATCGGGATTGATAGTGTGTGCAAGAATCTTCGACGTCGGGGTTGATAGTGTGTACAAGAGTCTACGACGTCGGGTTGATAATGTGTGCAAGAGTCTTTGACGTTGGGATTGATATTGTGTGCAAGATTCAACAACATCGGGGTTGATTTTGTGTGCAAGAATCTACGACATCTGGATTGATAGTGTGTGCAAAAATTCGACGTCAGGATTAATAGTTTCTGCAAGATTCAACAACATCGGGATTCATGTTGTGTGCAAGAATCTTCAACTTCGGGGTTGATAGTGTGTGCAAAAAGCGTCGACGTCGGGATTGATAGATTGTGCAAGATTCCACAACATCGGGATTAATATTGTGTGCAACAATCTTCGATGTTGGGATTCATAGTGTGTGCAAGAATCTTTGACGTCGCGGTTGATAGTGTGTGCAAAAATCTTCGACGTCGGGATTGATAGTTTGTGCAAGAATCTAGGACGTCGAGATTGAGAGTGTGTGCAAGAATTTTGATGTTGGGGTTGTGTGTGTGCAAGAATCTTCGACGTCGGGATTAAGAGTGTGTGCAAGAATCTTCGACGTCGGGGTTGATAGTGTGTGCAAGATTCAGCGACGTCGGGATTAATAGTCTGAAGAACCAAGTTTTAGATTTAGTGTGAACAAAACGTACATTCCTCCTTCATATGAACAATTCATATATTTGCCGGTTTCTCAAATTATACAGATCATGTAAGCTTTTATCATGCATACGTTGTCTATAGTTATGACACTGTGGTACCGACGTGCTGTGAACCAAACCTCTACTCTGATAGGGTGCCTCTCGAGCTCTGCGCCAAGAAGTGAGGACACGTCCGTAAACGGTCGCGTCAGGTGAACATTGTCTGATCGAACCTTGACCGCCCAATCAAAATGTAGGACGCGTGAGTTCTTGGGTCAATCAGCTTTCAGAACTGACGATTTCTTCACCACCTCGATTCGGAAATTTCGAGTTAAACAATGAGTGAGTGAGTATGGTTTAACGCCGCTTTTAGCAATATTCCAGCAATATCTCGGCGAGGGACACCAGAAATGGGCTTCACACATTGTACCCATGTCGGGAATAGAACCCGGATCTTCGACGTGACGAGCTAACGCTTTAACCACTAGGCTACCCGACCGCCCCTCGAATTAAAAAAAGAAACCCCACACAGAACACAAATTTCCCTTCGAATGTTATCCCATTTGGGTGAAGATGTCATAGGTCCCAGATACGACAGGGTGAATAAACTATCCACCACGATATGATGGCGCGGGATTAATCGTTTACATTCGGAACAAGCCGATTAACTTCGTTTTCAAGATACAGAATTCAGAATGTAAGTCTGAAAGCTTAACTCACTCGTACCGAGAATTTAGAAGCCTCCACGCTGATTAGAAAGTTAACTTGACACGACCTCATATGGAAGTATTCTGATACCTTCACGCAGAGAGGTGTATTGGCGTAAAACATCTGGTTTTAATGAGATTGTGCTGAGAGCATGACTTTAAGCCCTCTGGCATAATATCCAACTACTGGCCTGATGTCGTTTGTGACGAACGAGCACCTCTCCAAGTGTTTGTATTTGTTTGAAACAAAATGAAACAACCTTTTTCAAAGTCAAATTTCCTTCTTTGATCGGCATTTAGAAGTTGGAGTCATCACTTGCTTGATAAATAATTGTGTTAGAACCTACACCGAAACGTCTCACCTAATTGTGATAAAGAAGTTGTTCATCCATATATCTTATCCTTACTGACTCAAATTTCGTTTTTGCACCAGATCACTCACCATGCCATTCACAAGGTGTCAGATCCTTTGGTGAGTGAGTGAGTATGGTTTTACGCCGCTTTAGCAATATTCCAGCAATTTCACGGCGGGGGACACCAGAAATGGACTTCACACATTGTACCCATGTCGGAAATCGAACCCGGGTCTTCGGCGTGACGAGCAAACGCTTTAACCACTAGGCTACCCGACCGCCGCCAGATCCTTTGGACCCAGCCGTTACCATGGCCGTCTCTTCATACACTGCAACCCGTGAAGATCCCGTTAGAATTGGTCTTCAGCAATCCATGCTTGTCGTGAGAGGTGACTAACGGGATTGGGAGGTCAGGCCCGCAGACGTGATTGAGGCATCACATCGTATATGCGTAGATCGATGCTCATGATGTCAATCACTTGATTGTCTGGTCCAGACTCGATTGTTTACAGACCGCCGTCATATAGCTGGAATATGGCTGAGTGCGGCGTTTAACAACAAACAAACTAATCACACTTCGACACGCAAGGGGCGTGGCCAAAGGAAGTCACGCAGTACATGAGAGATAACTTTACTTTTAGAGATTTATATATAGCCCTTTAAAGAAAAAAATCATCACTGCTTACCCAGGCAGTTTGAAAATGGTCCTGAGAAATATAGTCCAGGCAAAATAAGGTTTCACTGTTTTAGAGTTAGAAGATTCAACAGTGTAAACACACATTTAGGAAACTTGACGGCCATCTTGAATTTTTGCAGATTTGTCAATTGTCGAGAACGTTCAGTTGTTGTGAATATCTTTTTAGAAACATATTATGGCTATTTCGCAATACAACACATGCTTTTTTCATCAAAACATTGACCCTCATCTGAAATATGGAAGATATATTGATAATTGGTGGCCATATTGGATTATGCAAATTAGACATATTTCCCAAACAGGGACCTTAGAAATGCATTATGGTAAAATAAATTCTGTCGCAATTTGTACCAAGTTTAATGAAAAAATGGCCTAGATTACCTGGACTAATACGGTCATGTTTAACTGGCCTTACAAAAAAACAGTTTACGTCTGTTTATTTGTTTGTCGCTTGGCGACCGATTCAGCAGTATTTAAGCAACATGAAGGTGGCCAGTTAATAATAAGTCTGGACCAGACTAACCAGTGATTGATATCATGAGCATCGACCCACGCAATTGGGATCGATGACATGCATCAACCAAGTCAGCGAGCCTGATTACAGGGCAATGTCCCATGCCGTCGTATATTATGAGAATCAGACACGTCATCAAGCCTGACCACTATTTCCATTCAATCTATTTTTAAAAGCAGAGAAACATTTAACGGATTGGTCCGTGTGTACATTTGCTGCTAGTCTGTCAATTATAACCAAAAGCAATTACATCCAATACAATGCAAGTCTATAGTAGACGGCAAGTCTAGATTACAGCAGTTTCTGAAAGAGATTTCCTGGGCTCCTTTTTATTATACATGTATTTTAATAAGACAATTTAACAACTGTTTTTTCTGTAAGATATGCTCATTTCAGAGACTAGATGTTAGTTGAATTTGATACCGATTCTGCTCCTGCTTGTACAATACTTAATACTGATAAGGCACCAACAAATTCCTGTGTTTGTAAGATTATGTACATATTCTAACCAACCTAAACAATAACGAAGATCTGTATCATCTGTGTGCCCATCCTTAGGAGACATTCGAAAGCAATACAAATTATTTAAATCGCTAACTCAGCGTTTTTTTCAAATCTGTTCATGTTTTCAATCAATATGATTTGATGCACTTCACGAAGTGAGACCTGTTTTATCACAATATAGATTTTAATCAGATAGTCTTGGCTGGGTGCCGCCTTTTTGTTTGAAGCAAATGCAAGCGATGTGAGAGGTGGAATCTTATTGGGCAATAGGAGGGACATAGAAGGGACATAACTCGTAATAGCCACTGGTTACGCAACGATCGTGCCCAGAAATTCCAGCCTAGTTCGTGAAGGGTGGAAACTGGACTTTTAAAGTCAGTTAACTCTCTTGCCTCGGGAAGATGCACTGTGCAGCATGCACTGTATTTGGGTCTAAGGTCTTTCATACAATAGACATATGAACTGAAAACCTCTCGTATGACGGGCATGCTTGCTTAGGACCCTAAGCATTAATCGATTAAAAATGCAACAAGAAGTTCACCACTGTAGTTGAGACATGATTTTAATACATTTATAATACACATATACAGATATGACAATCATACTGAATAATCATGATGATATTGATTAAAAATAATAGAACAATATAAAAAAACAGCAGTCGCAACAGCAAAATTGTATGTTGATGGTGGTGGTGATGATGATAGTGATGATTTGATTATGATCAGTATTATCTTGGAATACAAAATGAAAACCAAATTCTACCCATAGCTGTAATAGTTTTTCGGAAATTTCCAGTGCCCCAAAAATTAATTTCAGACCTTGCATGTATGGATCGAAAATACAGAACGATGAGGGTTTTTGACTATTTGCAGATGGACTTGAAGGAGTTACGCAGAGCGACAGCTAAAGGTGAGACAAGCTAAAGTCATTGTTCTGGTGTTTGGTTTTCAATAATGTTGTTTTCCGGAAAAGGCCGAGTGCCAAGAAACGAATTAATTGATAATGTTTAGGTAACTCCATCAGTGATATGCAGCGATAATTTGAAAAATAAACATTAAAAGGAAAAATCCATTTTCGGAAAAGTCGACAAGCGGCGATAAAGTAGCGATCGGCTCAGCTCAATCCCCAGCATTGGGGAAATCCATATTAGAACTAGATTTGCTCGGTCACGTGACTATCACATCACACGACACAGTCCGGGGGTATCATTGAGCGTTATGTAAATGTTGTTGGTTATAGAAGTATATATCTAATTTTAAAAAAGGGTATATTTCTGAAAATCAGCAGTTATCTGGTACGAACTATTTGCGGAGGGATCGGTCGTTGTGCGGTTAACAGGGAAATCATAAAATGCCACTACTCCACTGCAGCCGGGGGTATTATCAGGGAGTCTGTACAGAAGTATTATGAACACCCCAGGATCCTTAATTCCCAGCGAGGGGCGGTCGGGTAGCCTAGTGGTTAAAGCGTTCGCTCGTCACGCCGAAGACCCGGGTTCGATTCCCAACATGGGTACAATGTGTGAATCCCATTTCTGGTGTCCCTCGCCGTGATATTGCTTGCATATTGCTAAAAGCGGCGTTAAACCATACTCACTCAGTCACTCGCTTTGTTGGAGGGTAGCGAGAAATAAGATCTGATTTTAATGAGATTGGACTGGTTCGAGATTAAAGACTACCGGAAGAGCTCTCAACATAGCCCTTGCATTCTCACTAAACTAATTGTAGCTGAAATGAAATAGAAATTCAAAATTGACACAAAAATTATTTCGCTGGGGGTAAGAATTTTCGGCGTCACGACATTCATCACTTTCGGAAACCATAATTGTCAGACAGTTGCGAACGCTACTGAGTCGGGAGCTATGATTGTTCACAGAGAGGCCCGCAAACGGGCAGTCGCTGGGAGGAGTTTGATAGACTCCCTGGCATTACGAAGGTAACGAAATAAGCCGAGTTGAACCGATCACACACCGAGGAACAAATGGAAGTTACTCTAACCAAAGTACTTATTCGGGTGTTAACGTGAGACAAGGGAGTTTAACTCCCCGAGGTGGGTTTTATCACACTTGAACTCGAATGCCCTGAAGGGTATATACATGTCACCCCTTTTCCGTCTTTACCCGGAAGATCCCGATTTGATTGCATTCGTCCCAACTCGCTACTTTCCGTAACTGGCTTGTCCCGGAATGGCACGACTGGTCACGAATGGATTGATTGTTGAACACTTCGTTTGGTTTGTGGAACTGGCTGATTGGTCACTTATGTCCTTTATTCTGATCGGTCAGTCGCCATCTGAGGTGGTGCTAGCGCTGGAGCTGTAGCTGGTGAAGCGGTCACGGAAACACCTTCGTCTTTCGTTGTAGAAATTCGTGGAGGACTGGAAAAAGTTCAGTTTGTTGTAAATTCCATGAACATACTTTTCCACAACAATTTACATATTCAATGCGATCTCAATAAAATCAGACCTCAGTTCTCGCTACCGCTAAACAAAGATCTGAGGACATCCCATTAGGGTCACGTCAGGTCGATCTTTCATCCGACCAATCAGAGCATCGCTTACCAGATTATGGAAGTGACAGTCGGAAATGTGATTTCTGACCATGCAACCTCGAAAACGTTAACTCCGAGCGATAGTTACGGGTTTAACGACTGTATCCATAAAATCTAGACCATCTATTAGCCATTCCAGAATGTTCTTTTGTTCATTTTTCAAATTTGTAATCAAGAATTTGTCAAAATATGTTTCGAAGCGTAGTCGCCAATTTGAAATTAGTACCCTAAAGCACGAGAAAGCTGCCTTCTGAATGGTCATTCCATTGGTCGGTCAAAGTTCGCGCAAGGTTGGTCTGAGGTGACCCCTAATGGGATGTCCTCAGATCTCTGTTTAGCGGAAGCGAGAACTAAGGTCTGATTTTAATGAGATTGATATTCAATGTTGACTGGTTAATCGACTTACAGATATAGTGGGTTCGAATTCTAGCTTTGAGCAGGTTGTGGCCCTTGATCTATCGGTACACCGAGGTGAAAACGTCAACGACCCGTGTCATTTCGGGGGTTTTCCCAGCTTGAACTTGATACATCCATTCGTGACCAACTCGTGTTATTCCGGGACAAGCCGGATAGCGACTCGTGCCCCTCTCGTGGCCATTTTTGCGACAGGGTTCCGTCTTAGCGCAAACGGGCACACCTAAAACAATTGTCAACTCGTTGCGCAATGGTTCACACATTTCCCCCATATTATTATATATATTTCAGATGCAATTTAAAGCACATCGGGACGTGCGGAATTATACAGTATGATTGAACACATTTAACTGTGTCGTGGCTATATTTTTAGATGCAAGACATATGTAAAATCAAAAATTATTTCTAAGGGATTCTTTGACGAAGAACTTGAAATCATACGCGCATTCTGATTGGTTTGTCGTATTTTCGCACATAACATTCATCGACAGGGGGACGAGTCTTCTTGCAGGTTACGGAAAGGGGCGAGTGGTGACGAATGTTGATACATCGTCATATAACTGAAATACTGTTCAGATGGGCTTAAAGTCGAACTACCTCACTCACTCAGTGAATGCCACGTGAGTCGGTACTGCTTCAACTACTACTTTTACTGCTACTACTACAGCTACTACCACTACTGCTGCTACTACTACTACTACTACTACTACTTCTGCTGCAACTACTACAACTACTACCCATACTACTGCTAATACTACTACTGCTATTGCTATGATAGCATTATATATAATAAATCATCGCGATGTTTCGTGATTCTATTTCAAGTGGCGAGGACTATTACACCGTCACGTGACGGTCATGTGCTAGAGAGGTCGCCGGGTCAAATGCAGCCCCTATTCGTCACCACTCGCCCCTTTCCGTAACCTGCAAGAAGACTCGTCCCCTATCGATGAATGTTAAGTGCAAAAATACGACAAACCAATCAAAATTAGGACTTAAAATTCTTCGGTCAAAGAATCCCTTAAGAATATTTTTTTATTTACATATGTCTTGCATCTAAAAATATACCCAAGATACAGTTAAATGTGTTCAGTCGTACTGTATAATACCACATGTCCCGATGTGCTTTATATTGCATCTGAAATATATATAATATATGGGGAAATATACGTGAATCATTACGCAACGAGTTGACAATTCTTTTAGCTATGCACCTTTGCGCTTAGACGGAACCCCGTCGCAAAAATGGCCACGAAAGGGGCACGAGTCGCTATTCAGCTTGTCCCGGAATAACACGAGTTGGTGACGAATGATACAGCCCCGGCTCACAATGGCTGCGAGTCACCTCCGAGGTCTATTTTCGGGGGGAAATATCAGATCGGGTTCAAAGTGGAAGGTGGGAAGATACTTTTGTGCTTACCGAAATGATTTTCTGTTTCAGGCTAGTCTGCGTACTCGTAACTGGCTTCAAACCCCGCACCTCTTCATATCGTTTATAAAATCTGTCAAAAAGCTTTTGGACAACGCGCTCCTCCACCAACTGAAAAATTAGAAAAAAAGTTGTCAAATTCTGCCATGGCAACGAAACTGATAAAATAATCGAGGTTTTTTTTGTTTGTTGTTTAACGCCGCACGCAGCAACATTCAAGCTATGTGACGGCGGTCTGTAAATAATCAAGTCTGGACCAGATAATCCAGTGACTGATATCATGAGGATCGATCCACGCAATGGGAATACGATGACATGCATCAACCAAGTCAGCGAGCCTGACCACCCGATCCCATTAGTCGCCTCTTACGACAAGCATATAGTCGCCTTTTACAGCAAGCATGGGTTGCTGAAGACCTATTCTATCCTGGATCGATAACTTCTTTAATAAACTAGTTCAGAGACAATTCAAACACCTTCATATTTGTCTGTTTTGCTATAATAGACGTTGTACTAAATTTGCCTTATATTGACAGCGATTTGAGTGAGTGAGTATGGTTTTACGCTGTTTTTCGCAATATTCCAGCAATATCACGGCGAGGGACACCAGAAATGGGCTTCACACATTGTACACATGTCGGGAATTGAACCCGGGTCTTCGGCGTGACGAGCGAACGCTTTATCCACTAGGTTACCCGACCGCCCCTAGCGTTTTGAAATTAGGTGAATGCTGTTTTACGCTGCGCAGACACGGGTGACAGAGGCGTCTAATCCGCCGAAATTCAATCTGCATAGCTGAGTTAAACCAAACTCACTCACTCACTCACTTAGAGATAGTCATGGGTGACTTGTTCTGATCTGGTTTCCCACGGAGGCATATTAAAATGGCTGTGAAAACAATACTTGCGACTTATTAAGCCATTTAATCCAAACTGTTTAATATCTGTAGCAAACGAGCCATTTGGAATTCATCAAATCAGAAAGGAAAACCTTTTTTCATGAATGATGGAAAAAGATGCCATTTTGCCTACAAATGTGTGAATTGGATGGTCAAAATTGTGTGGGCTGGCTGACTGAGCGTCACCGTGCCCTGATCACGTGGTTTGTTATTGTCAACAACTGGTGTGGCTGGCCTTGACTCGCATATATTCAGGCCGCGTGATGTCACGGCGTGTCAGCTTATCGTGAGAGGAAAACCGGAAGTGATGCAGGCCTCAGACGTTTACCACTTTGGTGAAACACACGAGCACGGGTATGGTGCCGACGAACCTTGAAGCATAATCGGGGCGAATCGAGATTCGAACCGCAATCATTGATTTCTGTCGTGCCCAAGGGACACAATTCTGCACAGCGAACTGCGGCGCCTTAGGCGACTGCGCCACCCGTACCCCTACAATGCTAAAGGTTATATAGTGATGTAGTTGTACCTTCGCATCACACAGGGACAGGATGACGTCATCAGACATGGACCGAGGCACATCCTGACCATTATTAGCAATCTGGACGTACAAAAATGTTGTATGAGTGTTTGGGAAAGTAAGACGTAATACTCATATAGTTTGTTTGTTTGTTTGTTGTTTAACGCCGCACTCAGCAATATTCCAGCTATATGACGGCGGTCTGAAAATAATCTAATCTGGACTAGACAATCCGGTGATTAATATCATGAGCATCGATCTACGCAATTGGGATTCGATGACATGCATCTACCATGGCAGCGAGCCTGACCACCCTATTCCCTTAGTCGCCTTTTACGACAAGCATAGTCACCTTTTACGACAAGCATAGTCACCTTTTACGGCAAGCATGGGTAGCTGAAGACCTATTCTACCCCGGATCTTCACAGGTCAATACTCATAAAGTTAACCGGCTAGCCCCTTGTCACACATTCACCTCATCAAACAAGCATGTCCACATTCACATTGGGAAGCATGTCTACATTCATCTCGTCAAGCATTTCTACAGTCATCTCGTCAAACATGTCTACATTCATCTCGTCAAACATATCCAAATTCCCATTTTTCACACTCACCCGCCAAGCATGTCTACATTCATCTCGTCAAGCATGTCTACATTCATCTCGTCAAGAATGTCCACATTCGCCCAGTCAAGCATACCCAAATTCATCTTGTTCACACTCACCACGTCAAGCAAGCGTGTCTACATTCATCTCGTCAAGTATTTCTACATTCACCTCGTCAAGTATGTCTACATTCATCTGGTCAATCATATCCAAATTAACCTTCTTCACACTCACCCGTCAAGCATTTCTACATTCATCTCGTCAAGCATTTCTACATTCATCTCGTCAAACACGTTTACATTAATCTCGTCCAGCATTTCTACATTCACCTCGTCAAGCATGTCTACATTCATCTCGTCAAGCATGTCTACATTCATCTCGTCAAGCATGTCTACATTCACCTAGTCAAGTATGTCTACATTCAACTCGTCAAGCATGTCCACATTCATCTCGTCTAGCATGTCCACATTCACCTCGTCAAGCGTGTCCACATTCATCTCGTCAAGCGTGTGCACATTCACCACGTCAAGCATATCCAAATTCACCGTGTTTATATTCAACTCGTCAAGCATTCGCCCAGTCAAGCATACCCAAATTCATCTTGTTCACACTCACCACGTCAAGCAAGCGTGTCTACATTCATCTCGTCAAGCATTTCTACATTCATCTCG